>NW_009648440.1:178550-227288 GCF_000708025.1 Charadrius vociferus
GGGGGGGCGCAGGCAGAGGGGCTTTCCTCCTGGATTCGTGTCCGTACCAAAGTCCTGCGCTACCATCCTGTGCCTCGGCCATGCAGCAAGCTGCGGTGATGCAAAATATTAAAATTTAAACTCCTCGGCTCTTCGTGCTCTAACGATACGGCTAAGGTTGCGAGGGAAGCCAAAAAGATTGAAAGTTAAGGCTCCGACACGCCATCCTTCACTCGCCGCTCGGGAGGTGGCCAAAGGGTGTGCTGACGGGAGAGGAAGGTTTTTGGGGTGAAGAAGGGAATGAGGTGACAGCCGAACTTTGAATTTCCTGTCTTATGTGCGGCAATTTCACATCCTTGCCCTTAATTGAAAAGCATTATGGTTCTCTTGGATTTAACTTCCTTGTTTTTATTTTTACAAGAAGTCATCCCTGGGAGTGAAAAGCCGTTGTTGTTTTGGAGCCATTCTTGTCTTTTGGGTAAAGAAGTGTCCACCCAAAACCAAAAATGCTTTTATCTCATAGTTAATATGCATCCAGGCAGTGTTCTATAAAAAAATATTTATACCCAGAGGCTGGAAGGCTAAGGTCAAAGGGAGACAGACAGCCTTCAGGAGACTTGACAGAAGAAGATGTCTTACTGTACTGTTGGTGCGCGTGTATCTCCCATTAATAGAGTCGCGTCTGGGCTGCCATGGGTGAACAGAACCGTAGAAGCCAGTGAAAGGTCCTCCAGTTGGGCATATATTTTAAACAAGTTGACTGCTGAGTGGAGGTGCTGAACTGATAGACTAGAAAACCAAAGGCCTGTATACCCAAGACAGATAAATCATGGTTAATTGCTTTGGCAAGTTTCCTCATCCTCATAATGTGGCTTAAGCCAATCTTGAAGGGATCATCCCTGGAAGAAGAAGAGAAATTTAGGGACCACTCTGCATGTGAAAGGATTGCCAAAACTTGCTTTGACTTTGGAAAAAGTTCTGTTGGGTTTGTGGAGTTGGGCCCATAGACTTTGCTGTGGCCAATACTTGCTCTTTGTGTGTCGCTGTATGTGATCAAACACGGACAATGGGATATCGGTTTTGACCAGCATACATTATGACCAGAAAAATTCTATTTGCTGGACATTGGATTGAGGTTAAGAGTGACCACTGTTCATTACTCTTCTTGGTTGTATTAAGTTGTGTTGGAAATGTTGACTTGTTTGAAAGGCTCAGTAGTCTGTTGAGCACGGCTGTCCTCACTGGCCAGGTGGCATGTGATGTCTGTTGGGCAAAAGCCTCTTTCAGAAAACACCTGAAATGATAAATTACTTTTTTATTTTAAAAGTCAGACACATTTTTTAATTGTGTAAGTGCAAAGTTTATTTGAGTTGCCGAAATTGTTAATGCTTTTGGACTCGGATGTGGTCAAGCTGTCTCTTTTGCAATTTTTTTTGGTCTAAATTGCTGTTCATTTTTTACAAGTTTTGTCTTGTCGTGAAATTTATAGCTATGCCTGAAAAATCATAAAATAATAAAGAATTTAAATATAGTGAGCACTAATTTGGGAAGTACGTAACTGCAAGTTGACTTGAAATGCTGACTGTTAGGTAATTTAAACCCTTCTGTGAAGTGCCTGTGTTATTGACTGGGGATTTACTTCTTTTTCATGGATATTTTCTTTGTAATTCATGCCACACAATATTCTTGGAACATGGTGATTGAAATCCAAGGCCATTTGTTATACGTCCGTTTTTCATCCTGAATCTTGAGTTTGTGTCTTGATCGGGAAAAGTGATTTGTGATTGAAAAGTGATTTTGAAACCTATTTGTGATTGTTAGGCTAAGTATGAATACCAGCTACTACTGATGTCTGTCATGATTCTTCCAAAAGACAAATAAGAAATCATCTTGTATACAATAAAAATGAAGCTAAGTGGATGATTTTTAATTTTACTCTGGATATCATCTCTGGAGAGAGGGGGCCAAAGTGTAGGCCAGTGAATTGGAATTCAGAGATCAAAACCTTGAAATACACTAACAGGCTGGAAGGGTGTCTTTGTTGGGCTGGCTGTATAATCCTGTATGTCATTTGTTCCCAAGCATTCTAGAGGTTGTGGTAATGATTACCTGCAATTTTTGAGGGGGGGAGAAGATCTGAAGAAAGTATGCAACTTTTATTGAGCAACATCGAAGAGACTCTTTTTTTTCTAGGTGGAAAGTGAAACAGGTAGTAATGTTGCCAACCTCTATGGGTGAGGTGAATAACATAGTTTTTCTGTTTGTAAGTTTCATTCTTCAAGTGACAACATGTTAGTGAGGTGGACAGACATAAAGAAACTGGTGAACAAGACAGGTAAAGGAAAATATAAGAAATGGTGCCATAGGGTTGGGTTTTGTTGGTTTGTTTTTTGGTTTTTTTTTTCCCCCAAAATTTGTTTCAATAGGCATTGACATCTGACAGCATCTTTCTTGTGAGTGTCTGGTGCAGTCAGCGCTACTGTGGCTTTTGGAAAGTCCTTTGTACATCTGCTTGGGCTACTTTCTTTTTACATTGTGACAAGTTTGCTTTGCTTTACTGACTGGTTCCCACTCATTGAAAGATTGTTGCTTATTCTCATGATCTTCACTGGAGTAATTATAAGTAGGATACCCACCTCATTTAAAAGGTTCATTTGGAAGCAAACTATGTTTGCCCTCCCTGCAGTCAAATCACTTGACCTCCTCTGGCAGACCCTTGCAGTGATGTCTGGGATTGAAGTAATCCTGAATTGTGGTTGACGTGACAAAATTGTTTGATGAAATGTGGAAGTGATCGCGTAAAAGTACTCCCCAGGACAACTGTGTGTTAGCCAGCAGGTCAGAAGTACCAAATGGAGGTTGGTAGACAAGCACTAAAGCTGTGCTGAGTTTGGAAGAGTCTCTTTCTTATAGAATTTAATATCTTTTTCTGTACTAAGTGCAGTGGAAATATATTGATGTTCTCTGCCTGTTGGAGATTGTATCTAATCAACCAACCAAGTGTTGGATGGGTTGGAATCCAGGAGGGTTGGAACTAGATGATCTTTAAGGTCCCTTCCAACTCTAACCGTTCTATGATTCTGTGTTTCTGTCTTTCCTCTGAGAATTACTGGTACAGCTGATGGTATACACGGCCCACTGAATCCATTTGAGTAACTGTAGGTAGGCTTGGGCCGTCATTGCTACTCTTATCAAAACATTTCTACTGGGTTTTACCAAGAAGCAAGCAAAACAGTTTGTGTGAACTTTGCAAGTGCACCTGTGCATCGGTGTCTTTTCTTCCCTGTATATTTCACCTTGATGTTACTCATAAACCTGGTGTTTTAAGGTGACTTAATCGATTTCCATTAAAATATTCCAGGTTAACATATTTAAAGTCCAAAATTATGAATTTCTGGGTGTTTTATAGAATGGAAAATGTCCTTTTTTTTCTTAATTTTTCAAGTGTCTTGCAAAATACACATGCATTTTTTTCATCCTGATGTCTAGTATTCTCAAGGTGATACTTGACTTCCAGTGATGATTCAGTATTTTTTGTTTTATTTTTAGAACTAAAGCCTTTGACATTAAATTATACAGATACTGTGAAATTATAAACTGAAACTAATTTCAGGAGCAGCTGGCTGAAGTTCTATGGCCTTGTATGAGGCTATATGTCAGATTTGATCACCTAATAAGTAAGACCCAAAGACATGTATTCCATGAAAATTTAAACTTTGTGTATACAGTAGTGGCCACAAGTCAAAAAAAGTGATCCTGTGTGGGCTGTTCTTCAGCTACTGTGCTAGTTTTTTAAATGATAGAGTGTAGAAAACTGAAGGAGAAATGCTGTCATTTAGTTGAAAATTTGATGCTGCATGGGAATTACCCACTTAAAACCAAAGTTTGTCTCACAACCCTAGTAACACTGTAGTGATCAGATCTTCATCATGTTTCGTGTGTATTTACTAGAAAGTTTAAATGTTTGTTTTGCTTAAGTTAACTGAAAAGGTAAATCCATTATCTACAGTAGGCAGCTTGGAGTTTGTTGTAATTTCTCATGGCTATTTGATGAAATATTGATATTAACAACAAATTAGAATTGCCTGTTTGGGCAATAGCCACTTTTCCCCCCATTGGAATGACCTGTCTTGCAGGAAGTCCAAAATATCTTGGGATCTATCTTCTGCTGCTTATTTCTGATGTGCTGATTCCTAAGATCTTGGTTAAACATCAGTGACAGTTGTTCATAAAGGGGGTCTTAGTCATTGAGCCTGAATCTTTCTGATTTTGATAACAAGTGGTGCAAATGTTATTGCTTGTTTCAGAAGAGGTAAAAGACTAAGACTTGCTCGACTAACCCTAGACAACTAAACAGGACTAGAAATTTACATCAGACTTTTTTGCGTTGCTTCCACCCTTTAGGTACTGTACATCTGACTTAAAACAGAATTGGGGATTAGCTGTTCATCCCCCTTTGGTGACTTTCGCTTCTTTAGACCAGAGCGCTAATGCAAGAGCACTGCAGGAATGGAGCCACCATGTTTAGTGCAAGAAACTCAGCTCTTTTCTGTGTCCCTTGCCACACCTCTTTTCACCAGCTTGAGTTATCTCTCGTCTCCTGTCCCAGAGGTCTAGACAGGACCAAGGAGGCCTGTTGAGCCGTCTTCTGCTATTGCTGCCAGGGAAATGCCTGGTGCCCTGCCCTCTGCGGTGCCGCTGGCCTGGCAAGGCTTTTGTGGCTTCTCCCAGAGTTCAAACACCCGCAGCCAAAGGACTGACATTCTGCCTGGGTCCTGTGTAGGATTGCAAATGATTCACAGATAAGGAGATGATTTAGCAGCTCTTATGCACAAAACTGTTTTTTACATGCATGTATATGTTATAGGTATATTGAGAAAATAGATTTTTTAAATTTTTTTCTTCTGTGTGACTCACTTTGAATAGCCCATGTCCATCAAGAAAAAAGGATGGGAGGGAGAGGAAGTGGGAGAGGGGGAGAGATGCCCCATCCACAAAGCATGATAATGGCTCTGATAATTCTTACCTTCACAGTCTCTGTCTTTCACAGCAGACTGTGATTTTATTTCTTGAGTTTTTTGGTCAATTGAAGATTGGATAATGTGTTGCCAGTCACTTTTAGAGTAGTGTAATAATTACTTCCACCTTACAACACTATACTGTTGCAGAAGGTTGCTTCTACTATGCTGACGTTCAGTACCTTTTGAATGAGGATAAATTATTGGACACAAAGGACTTAATGACATACGCCACAGCCCCTTGTTCCTCAGGAAGGTTGGTGTAGCTGGAACAGCATCAGCGGTGCTGTGTCCCTCTGACTTCTCAGTTGGTGCAGCTTCATTTCTTCCTGACTGCTGCAGTGTTTCTGACCTGTGCCAAAGTGGTGGAAAAAACAAGTTACTAAGAGTTATGGTTTCACCTCCCTCTGATAAATACTCCATGCTTGCAAAGACTGTATTTGATACAGAACTTTGACAATGAGAATGACTTCTTAAATATGTGATATCTGGATGTGCAGATCTTTTGGATATAACTGATATGAAGGCCTATAATGCCACTCTTACTCCTCTGTAATAAGCTTCAAATCTGGTGTTACTGGGCAATGTATTATTTTGGGTTATCTGTTGGAAGTATGACCTCCATGGACGGGAGACGCAGGCAGACCTTGCAAATATGCAAGGTGAAAAAGGATGCACAAGTTAGCTACTTCTGTGCCTTTGAGGTTTTGCATGGCTGGATGGCATCTGATAACTATTTGTCAATAAATACAGGGTTCTTGGGTTGGGGTTTTTTTGTTTATCTTTGAGTAAAACATTATTAATTTTCATATTAAATGTACCATGTGCTTTTTTTAACAGTACATTGTTGGTCCAGAAAATATCTTAAAAATGAAAGTTCTGTATTTTTCATTATTAAATGTGTTCTCCAAAGTCAGTGTCTCTCTTAAGAAGAGCTTTTATTTTTCTAATTTTTATGGGCTTTTAATATTTACACACAAGAATTTTGTGCTCTTTGAAATAATTTCTTTGAATTTCTCTGCATATTACTTAGAGGAAAAGAAAATTGGCACATTACCGGTTCAGTACACTATGAAGGCAAGAATATTCACTGTTTTCATAAACGTCCTCAGAAGATTTACCTGTGTCCCTTAATGGTGACCTACTGTAGATCTATTTCAAGGAATCCATGAATATGTATGAATACATAGAATGGATATGGCTAAAAAACATTTTTAACCATAGATTTGCATTTTTAAATTATTTTGAAGCCACTTTGCTAACATAAAATGCAAAATAAAGCAACTATTTACTAAATGCCTTTTAACTATGTATTTGTTTTATTGAATAATGAAACAAAGTAACTACTGTAGCTATCAGTTTTGTTGTGACTCTTCAGTGAGGCTTCACATTTTGTAATCACACCACATAAAATAAATTAGTACAGCTCTGATCAGATCTTCCTTCTTGGCCATGTTATGTCTGATGGTTTGCTTGTTTCTTTTTTTTTTTTTTTTTTTTTGTGGGGAAAGACAAGGTGTGTGTTTTAAGTGGCCTAACCACATTTGTAGTTGTGCCTTTGCAACTATTCTGCCCCCACAGTTTCTGAAAGTTTCACAACTTTTAAGTGAATTAAGTCTTAATGTTCAGTCTTTGCTGATTGTCATAGTAGAATTTGAAAAATCAACAACCAGGGTGGGTTTTTTTGAGTATCCTGGATGAACAAGGAAGGAAGGAGATGTACTTTTTTCTTTTTCTTATTTTTTTTAAGTGACTTGTGTGATTTTTCACTTTGCAAAGACACTTAAATACCTCTCTAATCATCTCCACTTCCTGTAAAAGACTGGTTTATGGAAATTTGCTCGGTTTAGGGAATAATAAAAGATTTGGCTTTAGTTTGAAGGTGCCATAGTTTAAAGCAAGTTATGGGAAGTATGTTGTGATGTATTTATCACAGCAAAATGCTATATATATATTTTGTAAATATGTGTGATGGGGAACCATTGGGGTACATTCTTAAGAGTGTTGAAATGAATATATCTTAACTCCAAAATACTTCCCTGGCACTGTGATGCGTTCAATGTTTTATTCAGTGGATATTTGGAAGTCTATAGAAGTTCTTTCCATAAGGTGCAGCTCTTCAGTGAAACATTGTCTATATATTGATAACATTTTATTTTATCTTTTTTACCTGCAACAATGTAGAAACATAAAGGGTGCAAAACAGTTCAAAGTAACTTTGGGAAAGTTAGCTGGATTATAGTTTGGCTAGTTGCTAAATCAGACTTGATTTGATTTCAGCACCTGATTTTGCCCAGTTCTATGTATAAAATATAGCTCATGCTAGCACAGCGTGACTCTTCCATCATATTTTGGTGGCTAGGTCACTTACAAGGTTAAAACTAACAGACCTGGGATTGTGCCTCTAAGAAATAATGAGAATGTAAGACCATACGTACTGCCAAGAATGTAAGACTATATGTACTGACACAAAAGATCCATCCAGTTCAGCATCCCGATTCCTATCACAGGTCCGTAATCACTTGAAACGTGGTACAGTGGTAATCATTGGGAGCTTTCATGGCTGGCTTTGTTGGGACCAAGGTGGATTTCAGCCTTGGTTTTAAAATGCCAGCAGCATGAGATGAGCTCCCCAGGTGTTCAGAGCCCATTCCCTGTGCATCTCTGCTGGAGAGTTGTGGCTGCAGGCTCAGGCAAAGGCGGGCACATCTTCAGGAAGAGCGATGCGGTACCTGTTTCTGTCGATTGTGGCAGGGCATGGCGTAAGCAGGAGTACGGTGTGATTGCCAGGTCACTCACTTGTGTTAGCACAATTGTTTGTTGGGCTAAACTTTCATCCTTTCTCTTCAGATGATGTTTCTAAACACTCACTGGGGTCTTCTTCAAATGGTAGAGCTTAAGGCATTTGTACAAGTCTTTTCTGAGTCATAACCAACTGAATACATTGCTGTTCCTGAACACTGTATTAACTTGAACTTCAATTTTCAAGAAGAGGTTGTTAGCGTATGTGATGAAACAAAACAGAAACACCAACTCTGAGTGAAATGTAGAGTCATCAGCAGTGTACACTCTAGATACCTGCGAAGTCTTCAGTGGAGACTTCACGTGCTTGAGGTCTAGCTGACTGCTTTGTGTGAGGAGACTCCTAGTCTAGAAAATTTAGAGAGAGGAAGATGGCCACAGAATAAAAAAAAAGTTGTAATAGTACTTGTAATAATAATTCTTGGAATTCATCTCATTATTTCAAATTAATACTGTTTTGTGAGTGTAAGTATAAACCATAGTAGATTATACTGGTGTATAATCTTTCTAAAATTAGGAAGATTGACAGAAAACTTTTTCTTAAAGAGGAATCTCAGGAAAAACCTCTGATTTTTTTTTTCTCCCTAGGCTTTTTGCCATACAGTAACTCTATACTGTAACTCTTAGATGACCCCTCATGTTTTCAAGGCTGGTGCATTTTTTTCTTGCTTGTTTGGGACGCAGATAAGGACCAAACTTGATCTTTGATTAACAGTGCTTTCTAAGAACAAAGAAACAGAAAGTAAGTAAAAACAATGATGTTTACATCAGACTGAGAATCTTGAGCTTTTGCTCATACTGTACTTTTCTGTGGAATTAGATGACAACTATAGTTATTCTAAATAGATGTGTTCAAAGCAACTTGACAGTCAGTTGCATGAGCATTTCCAGCTAAACAATTTCTAATGCTTCCTGAAAGTGATGCTGTAGAGCTTCTTCCCCTGGAAGATGGAGGCGTCCGTAGGAACAGCTCACTGCTGTCCTTTGTAGCTGAAGAAATAAGTAGATGTCCAAACATTCTCAAGGGCAGTGGAAGTTTTAAATTAGTGCAGGTTTAGAGGAGTCAATCAATTTTCACTTATGATATAGTAAAGTCAGTAGTTTCAAAGTTAAAATTTAAACTGTCAGTGCACACCATGTTGTTTATAGTGTATGTACATGGCTAGAGAAGGTTAAAGCCCATCTTACAACTTGTTTTCAAATTTGTTCTTTTCTTTGTCTAGTTCACATGCTTAGTGTTAGGTACTTCATGTTTTGATTTGATTGTACAAAGGGTATGTGTTGAGTGGGAGAGTAAAGGACACTCGATCTCTATTTCGTTTAATTTGGAAAAAACATCCATAAGACAATGTAATACAGAAGTCTAGGATGAGTTTATTATCATATGACTTTTGAGAGGCACAACTTCCAGAGAATTAATATTGGAAAAAGCTGTATTTTTATCCAGGTCATCAAGGAATGATCAATAACAACACAGAATTTTTTCCCAGATGCTGATGGCAAATAAGGTGGCGTTCTGTTTCAAAAGATCCATCAATGTTCCAGATTCTATTTCATTCATGTTAGAGGCATCTCTCTTGTATCAGGGCAACTCCTTAATTGATTTGTTTTTCCTCTTTCTGACATTGTATTCATTAGATCTCCTGAGATTTGTGCTTATTTATTTAAACTGCCCAAGAATAAAATATTAGGTTCTGGATGAGAAGATGGAAATTATTGTACTTAAGGATGCTTTTTTGAGATGTAACATTGTAGGAGTGCTAAAACATGGAAGACAGTGCATCAAGCAGTTGTTGATTTGACAGCTAATGTCCATGACTACAGAAACCCACTGAATATGAAGGATTACTACTTCACAATTCTTTAAAACCACACAAAGATGGGCTCTTGCTCATTTTTTCATCAGCAGGATACAGGTGTCATATTTGTATGCAAACCGTGCCATGCTGCTCTACTGTCTTGTCAGTAAGGATTTAATGTCTGGGTTGTTTGTCTTTTATTGGATTGTTTTTAAAAAATGCTTATTGTGATAAATCATTAGAACACCTTATCTTTAAAACTAATTCTTTACAAGGATCAATTTCAAGTTCAGGTTTGCCCTGAAACTGTTGCAATGCAAAACAAACATATTGAATAAGATGGTGTTTTGAAGGTTATCTCTGCTGCCATTAGTGGCAAAACATGGATTTAGTGAGGAGATAGAATAGGCACTAGGGTGTCATATGGTTTCTGTCCCCATGAACGTTAGGTCTTGATCCACCCATAGTGACAGGTGAAATTTTGCTGTTGTTCATTTGTACCTATTCCTATGTTATTTTCCTTGGTTTATCCAGATAAGGTTGGTTGTTACGCTCTAGTTCTTCATACCTTTGGATACTCATGAAAAGCAATGAATGATTTTTGGCAGTGTTAGGTTGATGGTTGGACTCGATAATCTTAAAGGACCCTTCCAACCTAGACAAGTCTATGATGGACAGCTGTCAGTTAAGTTACAGTTAAAATAGTGTGAGATAATTTTTTTTTTCAGTGCAAGTGAAGATCTCAGTTAATCATTCTTTACTGGTATTGGTCTGTAAAATAGGAAGTTCTTGTCTCTATTGCTGTGTGTTATTTGAATATATTCAATATTAATTGAATTATTCAACGCTCAAGTACTTACTCAAATAATTACAACCTAGCTTATTCTAAAGAATTTAATCCTCTGCACTTGAACATATGTATCAAAGCTATTAAATATAACAAACCTGATTGCTTGTATGCACACAAAATAATTTGCTTTATTATGACATTCTTATTATCAAGTAAAAATAATGTCCTCTGCCTTTTTTTGCTTGTTCATGATGGATGTTTTCATAAATAATGGGAATTAATAAGAGTCATTATTCTAACCTATATATACATACACACATATACACATGCATCTGGTTTTATTCTTTCTATTAGTAAAATAATGCTTTATTTGGCTCTTTTTAATTTTTCTTCTGTACACTTATTTATTTGTATGAGGCTTGAACTAAGATGTGAATAGAGGTGATTAATTTGGGGGAAGGGATTTTAGGTCTTTATATGCTAAATAAAGTCTGAAAGTATACTGAGCCATATTAAATTATGAGAGGGGGAAGAAGAAAGTAGTGATTGGACTGTGGAACCATGTGATAATTTTACGTTCTGCTTTTCACTGGTGCTGATTCACAAATGAATGCTCCCTTTTCATTCATTTGTCCTTTTTGTCAAATGATTGAACTCTACCTTCCCAGTGTCTTCCCTAATACCTGTCTCTCTTGTTTTCAGTCAGACCACCAGAAAAATCTTTTTCCATCCAACTTGTTCAGAAAAGGGCACTTTCAGTGTGGAATCAGTTGTCTATTGATTGTAAAGTAAAGATGATTTTTAGTTTTCTGAGCAAGAAACTGGAACTTTGTTATGCGGTGGAAGAAAGGAATATCCTGCTAGAACTGCCTTATCTGTTGTGGAAAGATGGGTAGGCAGGGGTCGTTGGGGGAAATGGAAGATCTCATCATTAAGACACCTGAATGCTGTCTTGAAAAATGTAATTCTCTCTTTCTGCTGTCATAGTTAGTCTAGCACTGAGCATATCACTCAGACTGAATATCTCAGAGATGATTGCTAATCATTTGCTCATCTCCCTGACAAAGTTTGAATCCCTGAGCCAACAGACAAGCAGAACAACACCCCCCCCCCTCCAGTAAATATTGTCAGACATCTTAGAATAAAATAAAGCAGGCTGATTGGGTCTTCTAAAGAGAAGTTATGCTACAAGTACAAGCCACAGACAAACCTGTCTCCCTTTTATGTTGGTTTTTTTGTTTGGTTGGTTGGTTTTGGCAGGGCTAACTGCAGAGACATATTTAACTAGCATGAAGTGTTATCTTTGATATCCTCTGTAATCGGTGATGAGAGTAATCCAGAAGGCCACTCAGACCATCTAAGTGAAATTCCTCTAGAAGGTCATCAGGCTTCATCCCCTTTCTCTACAAGGAGGTGTAGAAAAGCTAGTTGGGTTCATTTAGTTAGTTAAGTTAAATATCTTTAAATGTGACCTCCTAAGCAGCGAGTTTTTTTTTCCTTTTTCTACTCCCTTCTGAACCTAATGCAGGATAATACCCAACTTTTCATTCATTACAGGCCTTCCCTTGGGACTGTAAACTGTGTTAGTAGGTGAACATTGTGAAGGGATTGTGCTGTTGAGGTATAAAGTTGAGGCACAGCACTGAGCTACTGTGGTGTGAGTTAAGGTTTGTTCTCTGAATAACAGTAACTGGTCAAGTTATGTTTTTAAACCATAATTGTTGTATTTTACTTCATTACATTAAATCTTAGAAGGCGCTTGGGTGACAGTGCTTTAAAATTGATTTCAGCAAGTCCTTCCTAGGACCGCTCAGCTGTTCCTTCCATTGAGCCACAACAGCAGCTTGGCTGCGTGTTAAGAGGATTGGAAAATCAATCTGGCATAGTTAAAAACAACCAAACAAAAAACTCTGGCTCCAGAAATGATTATGTGGTTGAATCAGTTCCTCAGTCTGGTTCAGTGCATGGCCATGCGCGTATTTGCCAGGATGACAAAGCAGGTGTGGAAGGTCATTGGAGCTGTTGAGCCACCAAGTGATCTCCACTGAAGAACAGCCTCAGTGAGTGAGCCCTGAGACTGGGGGAAGAAGTTTGTATATCCTGACAGCATTTGTGTCAGTTTTCCTCTTTCACTCAGTGTTTCTTTGAGTGGCGTGATATTTAAAAGTTAGTTTTGAAACATACTAAATATTACAGAAGGAGGCTACATATTCCTTGTCCGCTTTTGACTGGGAGTACAAGGGCTCTGTTCCCTACAGCTTAAGCAAATTTAGGTTCTGCAGGCCTTGCTTGCCACCCCTGCCTCCTGCAGCAAGCCACTCGTTCTTCCCCCTTCCTTTGCACCGACACTGATTTGTGTCGCTGGGTCAGGACAGTGCCGTTTAAGGAAGCCTGTCTAGCTGAAGGCTGTCCACTACTTTTGTAGAAAAAGTTGCCTGGCGGTTTTCTGACTGACTCAGGTTGAAATCCAAGAGGTGCCACTTCAAGTAAAGGAGCAGGAATATATGTCATGTTTGAAGGGAGACAGGAGAAAAAAACTGGGTAGATGTGGGGGGATGGTTGCAGCAATGACTTGGCTCTGTTTAAAAAAAAAAAAAAAAAATTTGTCGAGCTGCATGTTCAATTTTCAGCTGGATCAACTCGCTGGACTGTCTTGCAGTGTGGCTGTGCAGCTTCTCGCCCTTGGCTTGTGCTGACTCACAGAGCCCGTGTCCCGGGAGTGCACCTCGAGGCGGTGCAGCACCATGCAGGGACGGGGCGAGGAGCAGCACCCTTGAGCTGTGCCCAGTGATGGGGCGATCAAGTTCAGAGTAGAAGACACTGTGCTGTGTAGCTTTAGTAGCTGCTGACGCTTCCATTTTAATGTGGAAATGGGAAACTCATGCTTGCAACAATTTCGGATTCCATCTACTTCTCAGTGGTTCATAACTGCTACTTATTAACAATGCGCTGAATTTCACTTTAACCACAGCAGTTACAAAGCTTGCTAAAACTTTTTGTTACTTTTAGTGTGCCACACCAGTAATGAAAATTCCACGGCCGGTAAGGTTGTCTTTTCCCAGTCCACCTTGATTATATGATAATTGTGCTCTAATGCTGTTATGTCACCCCCATCTTCACATTGGGTTTGCATACAAGTGTAGTTAAAAGTATCATTTATTTCTAAACATTACGATTATTATTTGAGTGGGCAGTGGGCAGGAGTGGGATGGGACAGGATGTCTCTTGTCGTTGAGCTCACTTTAAGCTGCATTTAATTTAAAATGCTGATATTCGCAAAGATTATTTTTAGCCTCTCCAATGGATTTAAAGTTGAAAGTATAACTGCTGTCAATATCTTTTGGGTGGAAAAACTTACGCTTCAATTACTTTTGGTTTCAGTTTCACAGGCAGGAACAAATTATTTTCACTTTGAATGTGTTTATGTGAAGGTGGGAAAACTGATAAGGAAAGTAAACTGTGTTGCTCTTTAAGTCCTTCCAATATATAAATAAAAACTGGTTTGGAAAGAATAATATCTACTAATACTAAAGACTACAAGGATAGTGCCGTGTTGTGGAAGGATTTGGGAACATAGAGATAGTAATTGAGTGAGAATTCAGAAAGCAACCAAGTAGTTTAAGTGCCCCAAATCCAATGTTCTCAGTTCTCTGTGTGTGTAGGCCCCTTATTTTGTTTCTAGTAAGCTAAAATATTCTGTCAATTATTTAGGTGTAGCTGATACATAATTAAGAAATGTATTTTTTCTAAATGTTAAATATGATGATAAAAAGACTGGATTATGTATTAAGCATTTGAAAGGCAATTTTGTTTTATTAAAAATTACTTATTGCTGTAGCCTGCGTTTGTATGCGGTTTGAAAACATAAAATATATTAAAATATTGGTTATTTCAAGGGTGTAGCACACAAAAATTAAGATTGCATGAATGTATATTCAGGTGAGTCATTGTTTTAACAGGTGCATGTAGCAATAAGTTTAAAAGCTATACTTTGCTTCTAAACCTGTACAATTTAATGGCATTGCCAGCCATTGGCATTGATCCTTCATTTAGTTTTTTTAAAAAATGCAAATTAGTAAATAAATAATTTAAAAGTACAAAACAAGATTACAGTCTGTTTAAAAAAGATTCTGTTGGTCATTGTCTGGAAACTCAATCCAATATATTAAAATTTATTTATTTGCCAACGAAGTATTTAAAACAAAACCAAAACCAACAAATACTTCAGACTACTTATGTGAAAATCACTAAGTTAAACAGTCTTCCACTGTGCCACTCTTTATTGCATGCCACACTTTATTAAGAGCAGAATCAAATTATAAAATCAGGCCATTATTATTGCCCCTTCCATTTTTCCTCTGCGGTTCAATTCTGACATTATTTTACAGCCAGCCTGGTCTAGGCACTGGGTTTTTTTACACCCAGAAAGCCAGGATTAAAACATTACATTTTACTTTTTCTTATTTGCAAGATAAAAGCAACTAAACAAAGGATATGCTTGAGGATAGAAAGTTGCCTCGGAAGGTTCTGTGAAGTCAGAACTTTCTTTTTACAGAGATAAAGGTACATTTTCCTGGGATTTAGGTGATAGAGGAATCTTTCTTTAAATGTCTAGATGCAAAGAAACCATGCATTATTATTTCAGAGTGATTACATTACGTGATCATTAATAAAATTTTCCTGGAATTTCTAATATGTGCAAGTCATTCATCATACTTTTCTGAGAATAAGAAGTTCTGTTCTGTTTAATTTTACTTGTCTAAAGAAAATGAAATGAAGTATAAGATCACTTCCATGAAAACAATCAGCACTGATAGTTATTGTTGCTTATTTGAGTCTGCTCTATCCAGTACAGGTCTTGCCAATAATATGTAATCACTTTCTCTAAAAGGATGATTTCCTAAACATAATGTAATACAAATTTTCTGAAAACATGAAGAAAGCAATTTTGTCGCAAAGTTAAAAATAAAAGTTACCCAGGGAATTTCTAATTCTTACAAAGAAAAGTCATTAAGGATAGGTATGAAACCATCATAGTGTAGTAAGGCAGAGGTGAAGATTCAAATGAATGACGATTCAGAGAAAATGCCATGAGCAGTGGTGGATATTAGCTGTAGACACTAATCATAAGCCTTGTATCAATGGGGTTAAGAACAATATGAAAATTCTCTTATTTATTGAGAGCAAAAAAAAATGGTAGTAATGACATGAGTCTACTAGATAGGGACAATAATAGTTGAGAAGAGACAGAAATACCGCAAAAAATACTATTCCATGATCCCTTAAAAAAACCATGCTGCGAGTCAAAATACTGTTGTTCTCTGGCCAAAATCTTGATGTAGCGTTCACAATTTACAGTGACTTACAGAAAATACTTCTTTATTTTGGTAGGAACAAAAAAATTTAATTTTTTTCTTTAGTCTACAGGAGCCAGGAGTTAAAACAAAACAAACAAAAAACCCCAACCAACTGAAGATATCTAAGATATCAGGGTTTGTATTTTGTTTTGTTTTAATTTTGATTGTTGTAGAAGTGTAAATAAGATAGGATAGGCCAGGATATAACATAAATCCTAGACTGGACTTGTTGATAATGGTCACAGAAAGAACTTTGGAAAGGCTGAAATGAGAGTTGCTTAGCAGAAAATTGAAGAAAGCAGAGTCACTGCTTGCCTAACCGTTCGTGACAATCAGAACTTGTCTGTATTTATTTCTTTATTCTGAGCCTAAAAGTTTTTGGTTGACAAAGATACTTATGTAGGTATAGTAAGATTTCATAAGGCACCTGATGCAGTACTGCATGTTAGTCTGATTTTTAAAACCTAACTCTTTGCTAAGTCAACATGGCCTATGTTATATACGTTTCAAACTGCTTAATTGAGAGATCATAAAGCAGTAATAGACGAAGGACATTCATGTTGGATTTTATAGAAGTTTTTCACAGTCCATTGCTTTGAGGATTTGGATAATGATCTGAAGGAAAATAGAATATAATCTCTGGTAAAATGCATACATGCAAAAATTGATGGATTACTAAGTGTGAAGGATGGTCTGTGCTTAGTTAATGGGGATCATTTCAACGTATGTTAATATAGTTAAATATATCTGTCTAGACAGTAAGATCATACATGTAGGATGGAGAGTACTACTTTGGAAAGGAGTAATTCAGTGATACAATACAATAGCTAAAATACACAGTGCAGTCCCTTTGTATAGATATAGGGGATCTCACACGGAATTAGGTAGGCTTTTATTTTGCTGTATAGCTCTAGGAAGATAATGTTAGAAAATTACGTCCTGTTTGAGCTTAAGATGCAAAGAAACCCTCAAAACCTAGATAAACTTAAAAAGATTCCAGGATAGTTAAAAACCTTAAAAACAAGTAAGTGAACAAGCCCTGGTGTATAGTAAGAGCCTGGAGAAGCTCAGTGTATTTCGTTTAGCAAAGGGAAGTGACTGATGGCCTGTAAGTACTTATATGGGGTAAAGATTTCAGAAGGAGCAGTCCTTTAGGTATAGTAGGCACTGATATGACAAAATACAGGAGCTGAAAGCTGAACTCAGGTGTATTTCTTCTAGAAATATAATAAATTTAAAACTGAAGACAGTTACCTATCAGAACAGTTTATTTAAGGGTATTCTGGATTTATCAGCAATAAAAAGCTGTGAATTTTTCCAAAAAGATTCCTTCAGTTCAAGCACAATATGATGGCCTCATGCAGGAATTTTGGAGTGAAATTATCTGTTATAGAGGAAGGCAAACCAAAAGATCATTGCTTACAGAGGTTATCTACAAAATCTGACAAAAGTGTTTCCAGCATCAAAGGCACCCTGTACTCACTTGTAATGTGTGTCTGAAGGGAAGGCTGAAAAGAGAAGGGAGAGGATTGGGGATGTGGGGAGAGGATATAATAAAGATGAGGTTAAATTTTATTTTACACATACAGAGCAATTAAGTATGAGATTTACTAGATAAAAATATGTGATTATCCAAGCAATACATACATCTTCTATATGGGATTTTGAAAGATTTTTACATGATAATTGTGTGAATTAGCAACCAGCTGGGAACAATGCCCTGCTATTTGTTAAAGGAGAGACAATATAGTTCTTCTAGACAGGAAAGAATCTACATTGTTAACAGATGACCTGAAAGTTCAGCTCATTGAAAAGGCAAATATTTTGACCAGGAGAATAATTCTTCCTGTGGAGCAGTATGAGTTGCCCCGCTTAAGCCATACAGCTATTTTTAACCATGTCACAGCTATTGAGTTTAGTCTTCAACTTACTTCATAAACAGTCTTAAAAAGACTAACTAGGTCTTTCTTTTTGATGAATGTAGAAGTGAATATGTCAGAATCCCTTTTTGCTGCAGTTTTTGTTTATTTTGTGCAATTTCTGTATTGGTTTTAACAGTTCAGATGTAGATTTTTGTCTCTTGTTTTGCTGTCTGCCCTGTTCTGTTTTGTTAAACTCCAGAAGCACTATTGCATTGGAGTTACTGCAAGGGAAAGCTGGAGTTGCATGTGGAATGAAAATTGTTATGATCAAGGGGAAAAAAAAGTTAAGGGTCTATATAAAATCCTAATTTCTGCGAATGGCACAGGTACATTTTTCCAAAAGTTTGTTCTTGAACACTTCTGTGGTTTAAAAAATTTTCTTCCAGTTTAATGGCAGTTTTCCAGTAGAATTTGAGTTCAATACGTAGCTTTTCAGCTTGTCTGGATTCTTTCAGATGTTTGACTTGAGCATCTAAAATCTTTATCAGAAAATCTTTAATTTGATTTCCTGAATTCTAGGGTTTTCTGGTTTGAATGGTGGATTTGTTTACTATGATAAAAGTCTCTGAATTACCTTAGTGCCTTCTAAGAATAAAGTTGTGCCGAAATTATGTCTTGCAAGTTAAGATTCTTCAGTTGACAAGATGTGTTGGTAATGCAATTAAGATCTTACTGAAAAATATTTGAAGGAATTAAATGCTATTTTCAAGACCCACACTTATATTGCATTTAAAATGTCTCATTTTTTGAAGACAGTATGATGGAAAATGATATATCAAGGAAAATCTATTTTAACTTTAAAAACGGACATCACTTAGTAGACAGGCTTATGTATCTAGGTAGTTCTTTGTAGCAATCTCTGAATGTTATTTTGTGATACACCTCTTGAGATTCTGTATTGGGTATCTAAATTCTAGATGATTTCTTGAGGACATGCTATAGAGTTTATGCTTACTCTGTGTATGGACATAAGCGTGTACTGCATCTTTTGGGAGGAAAACAAGCATCTTGCCTCTTTAGTTACTGTGCTCTTCCTTGTAATGTGGCCTTAACTTCTCACACGTTTTAGGAAAACATGACCCAAATAGGAGAAACATCTATGAATTGCAGAGAGTGCAAAGCTCTGGGAATTCAGTTTCTTTTCCACTCTTGCCATTAGTGAGTATAGTCACTGTATCTGTCTAAATGGTGAAATTTGGTCAGGCCTATTCTTTTCCCTCTTCTTTCCACCACTTCCCTCTGCCCGTACTAACAGGTCTGTGGGAAAATGGAAGGCAGGCATGACATACAAAATTTCCTGATAACTTGCTTGATGGTTTGATGGCAGGCTGAGAATAAACCAGACTACCTTTGAATATTATTCATGAAAATTAACTAGGATGTGTAGCCACGCACACAAACGTTCCTTATGTTAGGGCACGTTTTGGTAGTGCACCACAACTTTTTTAATAACTAATTTGACACTTTTTAGAAAGACTATTTGACTGATACACACACACACAAAAAAAGGTGATACAATATAATTGAAACTATATCCAGTCTGCTCTGTGATACAGTTAACTGGCAATGCATGTGGGTTACCACAAAAAAAAAAAAAAGAAGATATTTCAAGTTCAGCTCCCACCAGATTATGAGATAATTACTTTTGCTTGCCTGATAAAGACATGTGCATATAAACAAACCACATTTAGGTTAGCCCCTTGTTCATCTATACTTTATAAATCTGATAAAATTCTTGCACCCCTGCAAGGAGGAGGATTGTGAGCTCTCTAGGGCAAGGGCTATGTCTGAGCATCTTTTTTTTTTTTCTTTATAGATTTTATACCACATCGTAAAAAGACTGTTATTTGCGTCACAAATTCAAACACTCAAGATTAAGGAAATGCCAGATTTATGGTTGCCTGTGAGTTCTTAATTCTCTTTCTTTCTATCTAATTTGCGCACAGACTGGATCATGAGTCCTCTGGTCAGGGAAGGAAACCGTTTGTAGTCATAATTAAAAGAGAACTAGAAGGTGCACAGCTAATCTAGCATTTCTGATGAATTTAGTGGGAAGGTGTACTTCCCTTTTGGTGAGAGAAGTGTAAGCTATGAGCAAAAACCATGGTACTGACAAAGACTAGAGATTCCCACGTATTTCCAAGGCAACGTATGTTGACATCATGCCTTCCCCTCGCCTCCTCAGCTGGATGTTCTCTCTACCAACACTGGCACTCAGGATTTCACAGAGTCAATTTTGGGAGTTTATCCATCTGAAAATTCTTCTCCCTCACAATCTCCCCACCCCCGTTTTGCTTATTAGTGTTAGTTTGAGGCCAGATTTTTCCAAGAGCAAGTTCAGTTTAAATTTTGACAACCCCATGAATATTGCTTTAAACAGCTGTGGAAAAGCATCCTTGGACAGTTCAATCTGCTGAGTTTCAGAAGCTGCTGGCAACTTCGGAGGTGGTATAACGTCTGAAAGAGACTGACATTGTAAAGAAACTTTAAATTTGGCATTATTTCACTACTGACTCCCCTATAATGAAATATCTTTAAAGTAGCATGCAAAATTACACTAAAGGTATAATAATTTTGTAGTTGAAATACCAGTGGTTTTGTATTTGTAGTTGGAAGTATCTAGAATGAATTTGTTCATTACAAACTTGAGTTGTATCTACTTAAAACAAAAATGCTAAGCCCAGATTCTCAATTTGGAAGTTAAAAAACAAACTTTCTAGAAATGTATTGACTAAGACTGCCTGTTGTTTTCTCACAAGAGAGCAGAGTCAAATTTTGGTTGTCTTCTAGAATTTGCTCCTTATTCTTCATTATTCAATAATTTTCTTAACTTGGAATGCATATGAGGAGCTGATGATTTTGTTGATGTTTTTTGCCCTTTGCATGAATTTATAAAAATTAGAAGAATTATGGGGTAGGGGGAGTACTTCTAATGAGCATTTCGGTGTTCCCATCAATAACTCTTTTGATTATGGTAAGTATAAACCTTGTATCCAGCTGTATAGGTAAGAAGTCAATAGTTTTTTCTATACCAACAGACCTATCATTGATACTAATGATTTTATTTTAATTTGTCTACATGGATTCCAGTTAGTGTGTTTGACTCCATGTACACAGGATCAATTTTCTGGGCTCTTGCCTGCTTCCTAGAAGCCATTATCCCTTGCCTTTCCCCACTTGAACTTAAGAGTACCTTTTTTTAAGAGAATAATATATTTCCTGTCCATATAGCTTCTCTTGCTGTCTCTTATCAGGCTTAGAAAACAATAGCAACCTGCCTACAACATATATATTTACAGTCCTCCTTCAGAAGTAGCTTTGTCAATGGAAGAGCAAGTCCATCCCAAGGCATTCATCACTGCCCTCTACCTGGGGTTACTGCCCTCTCTGGTCTGCTAGCTGAGCTGCTCATGGGAGCTCTCCCTAATCCAATTCGGTCAAATTGAGCCATGTTAGGAAAGATTTGTTATTTAAATTACTTAAGCTGATCTAGCTTATTTTGACTGACATGTTTAGGGAGTTCTTCTATACGCAGCTCAGCCAGAAGATTTGAGAAGTGGTAACCGTCAGCAGGATGTGATGATAAGCTGGGGGCATGGGTGGCAAAGAGCAGGTCTTTCCCAGCTGTGCCCAAACTGGTTGAGGTATGCTCAACTACAGCCTGAAATTTAGGAACCTACTTTTCTTCATGGAGCAGTCTTACATTTCTTTTGGCCATTAAAAAAGAGAAGACTGCCAACATCGGTCACTCTCTGAATGCTCCTGTTAGCCACAATTTCACCCAGAACCACCTAGGGTATATTGGCCAAGAGGCTTTGATTGTCCACTTTTGAATGACTCCTGCCAGCATTATTTCATAGATGAACGAAAGTGCAGGTCTCCCTCTGGTGCCTACTTTGTAAAAGCACAAGATTGTATAATTGGGCTGAGCAATTGAAAACCAACTGCATGAAAAGAGAAAGGTCTCTTTGTTGTCCTGGTAATAACAGTTCTGAGAGTGCTGACAGTAATGCGAGACAGTAGACTACTTTTTTTCTTGTGGTACATAGTGCTAATCTACACATAAATTCAGAACTGGGTATTCACTGTCAGCTGCAGCAGCGCTTGTCCTCTGCACACCTAACAGTAAAATCTTCAATTTGGGAGGTATATTTGTTAGTAGATATATGGAAATAAAACCAGATGATTTTTGTCAGTTTCTAATCTTTTTTGCTTCCTTACCAATCCCTTTTAGCTGTTCATTTTGGAAATTACTTGACCACACAAAAATTGGTCTTCCTTATACATATAGAAGTTTTCTGCCTTGATGGATTTCAAACTGTGACGATCAAGATGTAATCTAAAGCCCTTACCCCACTGATGGAAAGGCTTAGACATCAGAACATCGATAGGAGCACACCACCACATGTCCCAAGCGAAATGCTAAAAACTGATGTCATTGCTGAAGGAGGAATTTTTCATTTAAATCACCTTCCAGCTCAGGGCCTCTGCCCCCTTCAGTGAACCATGTTTTACATAATCAATCTTATCATTCACAGCTATCTGTGTAATTTTTTCTGTTCATATTCCCAAGAACACACAAGCGCAAATGTTTTTCAGAAATATCCTGGTTATGCCGTACATCAGAAGAACTCCATGCATTTTGGACTTGGTACCTTACTGACTTTGAGAATACCTTGACAGCTCCCAATATCAGCATGCAGTTCTCAAACAACCACAAGTGATGTGCATGACTCAGTCCTACATGTTGGTATTTTCAGAAATAAGCCTGCTTTAAAAATGCCCAAAACAATTGTTTAGAAATACGGTTCTAGAGGAATACTCGTTAATGTTTCAGACGCATGATTTTCTCATCCTTTGTTGTGAACCAACATATGTCTAAACACTTTCCTGGTATGAGAAACAAATCAACATAAAGGACTGATTTGGACTGTGCCAGCATGAGCAAGGACGAGTTGATGCTTAGAAATGATAAGCCAAAGGCAGCCCCCCCATCAGCTTACCTATTTGATACAGTCTTACAGAACAGCAGTCTAATCTTGCATTTGAAGCTTGCCTGGGGGTAGCTCTGTGGACAATGTCCAGCAGAACAACCTGCTTGGCTGAGTTTTTAGGATACTTTGTTCTAAAACAGAGAACCAAGGAACCACGTGGAACAGGAATTCATTGTGGGGAGTCCCATCTTCTCATGATGTCCATTGCTGTTTATGTGGGGGACAAGCTGCTAGCCCTGAAAAGAAACCAGGTGGTTTTTTGACTCGCTTTGTGCTTTACTGCTCTTTGGAAAACTGCAGAGGACGATGATTATCAGGTTGTTTTGCAGTTTATATAGGGGTGGAGGTGGCGTTGGCCTTTAGTGTCCCTATGTTTCTCTACTCACTTGATGTAAAACTAGAATTTCCCCATCTGAGTGTTAGGCTGTAGTTTTCATATGTATCGTTAGTATTGAGGCAGGAATGGTGGGGAGGAATGCAACATTTTTGAGGGGGTGGGGTGGATTTTTTACCAGTGCACGCTCTTCCATTGTGCTTGCTCATCTGTTTTTATGGCTGAATGTGAACCAGGTCCAGAAATTCAGCTAAAACATAAATATTACCCTCGTCTGCTTCTCAGCAGAATTAGTTTT
Organism: Charadrius vociferus; assembly: GCF_000708025.1. Classification (NCBI taxonomy): domain Eukaryota; kingdom Metazoa; phylum Chordata; class Aves; order Charadriiformes; family Charadriidae; genus Charadrius; species Charadrius vociferus. Next base: position 201,844 of record NW_009648440.1, read on the forward strand.
CTGAATGGGTACAATATGCATCTGCACAACAGCTATGTCAGCACTGAGGTGGGGGAGAAACAGAAGGGAACTTCAGGAAAAAGTTGTATGTTTGTGTGGTTTGGGTTTTTTTTGTTTTTGGTGTTTTTTTTTTTTTAAAGAATTTGAAAAATATTCTTAAAAGGAAGGAAGCAAGGATGAGCAGGTAGCAGGTCACCCAATGGGTAACACTTTCCTGCAAGTGGCTGTTAAAGGGCTTTGGTTCATTCTCAGTAAGATGGATTCTCAGCTTGAACATCTGGCTGTAACTGGTCTTTGTGTTGCACTCTTCTCCCATATTTTTCCAATTTTTTCATAGAAAACAAAACAAAGTGTCGAAGAAGCTCTTTCACACTCTCCCCTTCTGCTTTCAAAAGGAATAAATTGACCTCTAAATGCTTTGTAACATGGTGCTGTCCGAAGCACATCAGCAACCTCCTCTAAGAACAAATCAGAGCACTAGATTACTTTTTCACTGCTAGCACTTAGTACCTCCTTAAATTCTGCCCTTGAGTTTAGACATCCTCTCAAAGAAAGACAATCTAGGTCCCAGTGGTAACAGATGTACATGGAGAAGTGGCGAAAGATTGCTTGCAAGGCTCTCTTGTTTTTTCAGTGGTATAAAAAATTGTTTTGTGCTGGAGGATCAGTCAGACGCTTTATAACGCTTCTGAATCTTACTCCTCCATTTCCTTCCCAAGGAAAATTCCTTTCTTTGTGCAATTGTTTTGTCTTGAAGAATATGTTTGCTTATAATCTTCTGAAGTGTCTTGGAATCAGAGAAACCCTCTCAAGAATACTGTGTTCTCAAAAAGCACTCAGTGCTGTGGAGGAATATTGCTCAAAAATGCTTCATAATCTTCATAATAAAGTAAAGAAGGCACTGAAGATCCCTGGAAGGTACCCAAATCTCTGCCAGTCAGTTTATGGGAAAGTTTGATGACATATATTTGTCCATCTGCCTGTTTACGCCTGTACTACATCCATAAGGTGGGAATCACAGTAAGGATTGTACTGCAAGGCAAATAATCAAAAACATTCTTTGATATTGGGAACTCAAGTTCAGACCTTAGACTGGGGACTGGGTGGAGCAGGTGTTCAGAAGAAAATATTGCACCACCATAAAGGTACTTCAAAATATCCAACTGCTTTTCTTGAGGAAAAACAACACCTTTCTGGAAGGCAATACTTAAAGAAGATGATAACTTCAGTGCTGTCCAGTTCCAATGCAGGAATAATTCTTGTTTAGCCTAAGAGAAAAACTAAGTGATGATGTAGTGCTGTTTCTCAAAACGGCCCTTTTCCTCATTTAATTTTTTCAGAATTGCTTAAATTATGCTTACACACATCTTGAGCAGTTGAGTTTTGCATAAACTTCAGTGAATCTGAGTGCAACTTGTAGTCTGAGCATATCTACTGGACCACAGTCTTGACTCGGGCTAAAGCACGTCCTTGATCCTTTGTGAGCCCTGACTGAGTTTAACCAGGAGCTAGTGTCTAGAGTCTCAAACCACGGTACTGCTGAGCGTCGGCCAGGCAACTGTCTTAAAAGCTATGCCTGCAGTGCTGTAGCCCACTTTATCCCCCGTGTTCTTCCTGCTTTTCTATTTGGCCATTTTACTCCCATCTTCTACTCCAAGTCACTTTCAAATTTGGTATTGCATACAGTGCTAAAAAGCCACCTGCTTGTCTTTTTGATGAAACTACTGTTGTACAGTACTTTCTATGTGCAACCTTTGTATCCTTTGTTCTATCCTAATTCTCACCTTCTTTTTACTTGGCTTCTTTCACAGACTTTGTTCCTTCTTCCCTCCTGCTTGAATCCTTATTCTCAAAACATTATTTCCTTAAGCACTTAAAAAAACCCCACCATCTATTCTTCAACCTTGAGAACCAAACACAGTGAGGGATGCAGAGTTGTCTTTTAAATAATGCTCTTTTTATTTTAGAGTGTACTCTCTATTGTTCCTTTCTGTTGACCCTCTTGTACTCTACCCTTTTCCTTCTCTTTCTGTATTTTACATTTTTTTGGATCAACTATGTAACTAAGTGCTTACCATCAGGATTTCAAGTTGTTTGGCAGGTGCCAAGCTGAACGGGTTTTTTTAGATTTCCTCTGGTGTAACACTAAGATCTGGTCCTGCTGATTTTGATGCATTAGCATTGTTGGTAGACAGCAAAATATCTCGTAAACTATGTTGGCGTGATTGAACCACACCACCTAATGTAAAACTCGGTGGTTAAAACTGAATATATTTACCTTTGACCCTTTGCTCTCACTCTAAATTTTAAATACGAAAGCACATACTGTTGTCATTAGATCCATCATTAAGAAGAGGTTTTGGAAACAGGTCAGAATAAAGTAAATACTAGTGCCTTGCTAAGTAGTAGCATATCCACTTCTGTTTTCTAAAAGAATGCAAAGCCAATCCTTCAACTTTTACTTATGGGGAAAATGCATACTCAAGCAAACCATCCTTTAGACTGAATATTTTTTTCCCAAACAATTTTAAGATATATTAAAAAAATTTTTGGTTTTTTTTTTTTTTCATTTCTGAAACATGTATGTATGTAGATTTTTAGGCCAGAAGCAGATAGGTATACACGTATCAGATACACTTCATAATAATATGTGAAAGGAATGTGTGTTGATTCCCAGATCTGAAAATGGTTATCTGAATGAATCCTCATGTACTGTACTTGGGCCTTCTCATGTTCCTTAACATACTTCCCTAATTAAGTTGTTCATTTCCTAGATTTAAATAGCTGTCCCCAGCTGTTGTGCATTAGCAGATCCCCACTGCTAGTCTAAAAAATTGGCTGAAACTGTTTTTTAAATTTAGAATTTGGTCTGAGTTTAATTTAGCCAGTGTTTACTACTATAACTTCTTCTCTTTCTCTGGAGAGATGGGCTTAGGCAGTGAAGTAAGAACATTTAACAGATATAGTAACTCTCGGGTAGCTGTAAGAAAACCGAGTCTGAGGAATTAAAAAAAAAAAAACCAACCACCTCTTCCTGACAGAACGTGAAAGTAACATTATTCTAGATAAACAAATAAGATACAGATTAATATAAAATTCTGAATATGTGATGATATGGATAGGTGTACTTTTAAATAAGTATTTCACTTTATTGAAAAATATACTTAAATTATGATACATCTGTTAAAGACTGAACATTCTATAACCTACCAAGGTAAAGAAAACTACAGAAAAGTATAAAATACTGTGTATTTTGCTGCCAAAGAATTATATCACTGAATCGGGCATAGGCTGAGCTTAAGTAAACTTGAGTTTTAAGTACCTAATCCATTCTTAGCAGTAGTAGCAAAATGCTTATAGATGCACAGACATACTTTCTTCATTTCAGCTTATTCAACCGTCTTAACTACTTAAGTAACTTATAAAGCTATGAAAACACTTTGGATTTCAGAAATTAATGTCTTATATATTCTTGTCTAAATAAAAGAATAGGTATGAGTTAAGATACTTTACTTCTAAAATCTTTAAGCATAAACATAAACCAAGTTTAGCTCCCTGCTACTGATTATTTTCCTAAAACAATTTATAATAAAATCATGCTAAGTAAAAAAACCAAATCCAAAACACCAAGTATTTAAGTGCATAACCTATTTTTAGTTAAATAATACTAAAATAAACAATCAGGATGGTAAATTTCATGCACTGTAGTTAAATCTTAGTTTACAGACAAATAAAAATTCATGACAATTGCAAATAAAATCCTGGATATTCAGAGTTTCCTTAATTCTTTTAGGATTAAGAATAGTCCATTTCTTGGCTGAATAAAAAAGTCAGTTACATCTTTTCACATCTTATCATCACACTAATAAATGTGAGCGATGTATCATCCTGTTCAGCAAAACCCGCTGACTTTGGTTAAAAGATGGTATTTATTATTTTGACTTAACAATAACAACCAATGAAAATGGGCCTTTCCTTAAAACGTTAGGATGCAGCTGCTGTTAAAGTGTAAGATTCAAGCAAGCAGACAAACTTGATTTAAACCAGGATTAAAATCTGTGGTGGTCTTAGTTTTGTTTGTTTGGGTTTTGGTTTGGTTTGTTGTTTTTTTTTTCCTTCCAATGAATCCATTCTGCTGCTCCCATGCCTCCGAGTTTATTCATTCTTGTTCAAACAGCTATCTGGTGCAACAGGGAGGGGTGTACCCAGGAAGAAGAACCGAACAAACTGAATCGTAAAGGATTTGTTCCCAAATTGTAATGAAAGAGAGAAACAAAACTGGACCTTGAATCTTTGGAAGCTGCAGATATGGTTGAAGAGGAAGAGTGAAAAGAGCATAGAACTGAGTTGCAGAAAGCATCTCTTACTAAATTGATCTGATTAATTTCCATTTTGTGTGTGTCCCCAAGGGAGTTTAAAAAAGCAGGAAAGAAGGTGGGAACAAATTTGAGTTAAAGTAAATTTGATTAGTGACTAGATGAAGAAAAGGATAGAGTGGGAAAAGTAAATTTAAAAAGCAGGTTGAACAAGAGCTAGCTGAACTTTGTTCTAGCCCATTGGTAGTACCTGAAACATTCTTTTATTTTCTCCTTTAAATTGGGGTTTCTACATGTTGTGGTTTGGTGTGTTTCTTATTCTCTGTATGCAGTTGTTAGGGTTTTTTTTCTGATAACCAACACTAAAAAACCCCCACCAAACTCACTTAGCTGATTTGAGGAGTGTGGAGTTAACTACCCAGTAAAGTGTAGGATGACTCATGAGTCAGGAGACTCCTGGTCTGAAAAGATCCTCAATGACTGGGGGCTGGACCCGTGTAGCCAAACAATAGGAGGTGGAGATGAACAGCTTCAAGGTGCGTGCGTTTCCATTGCAGTTTTTAAGCTGAGTTGAGTGGGGACTGTCTTTGGTTTCCCTTTTGACCCATCCCAAACTACGTGTTCCTGCCTGCTGCTGATGAGCTGATCTATCGGTGAGGCAATTCGGAGAGCTGGTGAGTTTTATACCAGTTAAGGGTACAGGGGTTAAAAGGTTCCTGAATCCTCTCTCTCTGAGATTGGATTAACTGCAGTGCTATTCCCGAGGAAAGGGTCTGAGACACCCTGGGAGTGTGAAGAGTAGGACTGTGGCAGAAATACCTCAGTTGTTGTCATGAAACTTCCCTTATAGGAAAGCCAGAGAAATGGCTAGGTGATGTGACAAAATGACCTTTCTAAGGCTTTGGCTTTATTTGCTGAATGGGTAGGAACATTGTAGTACTTAATCATTTAGATAATCTTCAATGGGCTCAGTTATTAGGAGGTGTGATTGCGGTGAGGAAGAGAGGAAAGGAGAAGACGGAAGATAAAAACAAGCTGTAAGACAGAATATACTGTGACAGTGGGACGAAATGTTCCATGACCCACTACAAGTCGTCTTTGTACATTTTGGTATCTGCATGGTTGTGATTGATTATCAGCGAGTGGTTACGTTTCTTCTTACAGTCATCAGGTTTGTCAAATCACATCAAGCAGAAGAGAGAGCTTGCAGGGAAGGCTGCCTTCAGTGGAAACTATATGTGATGCCTGCAAAAGCCATCAAACCCAACAACAAGGTCTTTGAGCTGGACCAAGCTCTCCTTTTTGAAGAAGACCTTTCTCTGTTTCGGTTTCATCATCTAGTTACTGTCAAAGTTCCTGGTTTCAAAGTAATTCAAAGAGCCTTTCTGATGCCTGTTAGCTGATAGAAAACAAAAAAGAATAAAAGGAAAAATAACACAGTTATTGCCCGGAATGACTAGCTTTCCACTGATTAAAGTAATTCTTCAGGAGCTGCAATATCCCTGTAGTTGATACAAGGGATGGGGAAGAGTAATAGTGAAATATGACTACCTGTTTCAGTGGTAGTTTATAATTTACCTACAAGGTAACACTTTACCTGCAAGCATTTGTAGACCTTCATTCTGTTCCATCAGACCACAGCTAAAATAAACCTTATGTTGGCATAAGTTAGCACTGGGGCTACAAAAAGCAGAAAAGTTCTTCTGTGCCTGTCTGTTCCTTCCTGCCCCTGTGCATGGCAAAACTTTTGAGCAATAATGGCACAACATGATACTAGAAACCAAGTTAAGTTTAAAATATTTTTTTCTTTATTGGGATATTTTAAAGCTGAATCTGTTTCTGAGACTGGTTCATTGTGTAGCTAAAAACCCCTGTGCTGATGTTGGGGGGGAGGGTCCAAAGAGCAGGAACTGCTTAAATAGGCACCAAGCACAGAGTGACTCTTCCTTTGGCATACCCTTCTCAGTGCTGGGAGGCAGTAATTGAAAAGCTTCCTGAGCTACAGTTTGCACTCAGCATTTAGTAATCTATAATGGATCCATCATTCATAACTTTGTCTAGTCTCTCCACTACGTTATGTGGCAGTATGTTCTACAACTTGGTTTTATTTTTAATTTTTTTTTTCACTAACTATCCCCTGCTTCTTTTTGTTGTTGTTATGGGAAATATAGGAAATATTTCAGATTCATTTTTTTATTCATCGCTTCATATACATCTTAACCTCACTCATCTCTTCCCCAGACTGAAGAGTCAGTCTCTTTAGTTTTTCCTTCTTTGGAAACAGTTAAAGACTTCTGTCTTTAACTTAAGTTCTTGTCACTTGAGATCATCTGATCTCAAAAAAAAGATGGAGAGGCAACTGCATGTGCAATGTGGGTATCATTCGGGTTTATACCATACAGCACTTGCGGAATTCAAGCAAATTTCTAAAAATTCTTTAAATGTGGTTTGGGTTTTCCAAGTTAGAAAAAGGTCTGGTCCCTAGACTTCAACATTTTAATGTTTGTGATGAGTTGTAAAAACAAGAAGAACCCAGTGGCACTGGGAAGTAAAAAAATAGATGGTGCTTTAGATTTATATGAGGAGGTGGGGTGAGCTAAAATAGTTGGAAAAAGGATAATGCAAAAGCAAACTCAGAAGGCCACTGGTCCTCATAAAAATCTGTCTAGAGGCTTCAAGATCTAAAGCCTGTTTCAGCAGATAATTCAGTTTTACAAATAGTGTAGCTCAGCTTACCAATTCTTGGAAATATCAGGAGTTTAAAAAGCAAGTCCCTCAGAGTACCATCTGTTCTAGGAATTTGGATTGTAAAGTTGTTTGTCTTGTCTGTCTACCCCCACCCATATAAAACATGAGCATTTCCATCTCATAGACACTTAAATTTTAAATACAGTCAGCAGAACCTTTATTTCAGCTGTTAGTTTAGGAAAGTCTTGAAGAACTTCTCTTTAAGTCTGGATATTACTACCTTCATTCTTCAGAACTGGCTCTGGACTCTTTGACAGAGAATCACAGCAAGTTATTTTATACGTGTACTACTGCTGTGTAGTACAAAGTAAATCCTCTCCCCCAATAGTCAGTAACAGTTAAAACTTTTTCAATTAACATTATTAAAATGATGAATAATATTGCAAAACGGACTTCCATGGTCAGTTGTTTCCATCTTATTTCTCCTAATTTTATCTGTCAAACTAAATTTGTCTAAATTGGGTTGCAACTTTTAATAGGTTTTCTATTATTTTTAGTCTTAACATTTTTTTCAAGTGAGAACTTAACTCCACTTTGTTAGAACAACTTCCCTAATTCGTGACAGTATTTTGAATTCTGTTTCCCTGCCTTTTTACATAAATACATGTATCACCCTTCTTCAAACTATGGTCTATTCATGGCTGCTAGATCCAACTATAAGTAAGTCAACCTGATAATGTAGATGTACTATCCATGCTGGTATCCCCCTTATTTAAGCTGATGGTCATATCCAAAACAGTAGTAGTAAGCGTTCCAATGTAAACATATGCTGCCTTGGAAAAAAGAAACACTGGTGAATCAGATTTTTTTGTGGGTTTTTTTTTTTTTTTTTAGGCAGGGGAGAAATGGTGATGTAGACTGCAAACTGGATGCCTTGGTCTGGGCAGGATACTGGCGCTTGGAAAGCTGTGGAGGTGTAAGAGAGAACCAGCACAACTTATGCAGCAGTGTTTTAGGGTGTGAGGAGGCAGACTGAAACAGTTATATTATGGCTAACGGCAGAAGAAAGCTTACACTGCTTCTAATACACACATCACACTCAACAAAAGGGCTGTCACTCTCATAATGTTAAGTAAAAAAAAAAAAAAAAGGCAAAATAAATGTGTGCTCTGGCAGTAGCTGGTCTGAGAAAGGGTATGTCTTTTATATCCTGTCATAGACTGGTAGGTAGGAAAGAAAGCATCCCAGTATAAGTTAAGGTACTGTTAGCAGGGCATACCTCAGGTACATACACAGAGAATGATACAAAATCCTTTAGAAGTTGTTTCCCGCTAGATTTCTTTTTGAAAGTGACACTCGCTGTTTGTGTATAGTAGAAACTCAAATGAAATTTCACATTCTGTCAGTAACTTTATCCTCTTGGATTAAAGAGGAGTCTGTTTCACTTCATTTTCTCCTTGCTCCAGTGAGATGTCACAGAGTTCTGGAAGCATCAAGAAGAATAATTTCAGAAATTGACATCTAAATATCTGGATTTAAAAAAAAAGAACAAAAAATGCTTGACTTAAATGCTTTACTAGTTTGGAAGGAGTTATACATTGTGGGTTTGTTGTTTGTTTTGTTTTGTTTTGTTGTTTTTTTTTTAAAAAAAAAAAAAAAAAACAACTCATTTAATGAACATTCCAATCTGGCCCTTGAATAATTATTTCTAAATGTCAGATGACAAGTTAAAATGACATTGTGCCTACACAAAACTTTTATGTATCCCTTCTTGGATTTATGAGGAGTACTAATATGGGTTCCTTGCAAAACTTTGTTTATTTTGTTTTCTGTATTGGGATGGTTTCAGTTTTACTTATCCTCTGTTTAGTTGTTAGAAAGCAAGACTTCTTCAAACATGCAGTCAGGGTAAGGAATACGTAGAAGAAGAGCCGCAGTCCTAATCCTTTATTTTGACACCACATTGTACTTGATTACTGTGAAAAGATTCTTGCCATAAAACAAACATTAAAGACTTTGAGTAGAAAAGCTTTCGGAGGAGACAGACTTCTCAAAACTGTGATATCATCCTCGTGTAATTGAAGACGTTTCAAAAACAAGTAGCAAAAAAACCCCATGCAAGCTAGAAATTGGAAGGTTTTAATTCATACACATTCCAGTATTCTATTAAATGTAATTATTAGTCTTTAGGAATTCTTGATCATGCAGTTAATTATCTTTAATGCTTATATACAATTTGTAATTATTTTCATGCATATAAACTCAGTAGTCAGTCTCTAAAGTACTCTCCAAAAATAATGCATTCCTTCAGGTAACTTCCTCATCTCTGATTTTTTTTTTTATTTATATTTTCAGGTTGAGGGACTCTGGTTCAAATTTCCTTTGTGTTCATGACAAACCCGTATAAACCATGCTGCTATGGAACTGCAGCAATTTTCACCATAATTCTGCATTTTTATTCCAGCAAAACTCACCACTGGTGTATATCCACTTTTTTTTTTCCCTGCTCTGTCCCACTTCCATTGTGTAAGCCTATGATTACACACTAAACCAGCTGAAAACCAAAACCTTTTTGGATTTATTTGTTTTTAGGCAGATCCATCCCCCGGTTTAATTCATAACATTGCTACTTTTTGGAAAAGGAAGGAATCAGCTATGTTCTTTACAGTAACAGAGCCAAGTTGTTCCAGATTCAACAGAACATGAAACAAAGGTGTTTGTTGTCATGGATTAGAATTATTAGAGGAAGGAAGGGTGGTTTTTTTTAGGACCTTGTCTGTTGAGGGGGGAAAAAAAAACTAAATAAATCTTACATTCCCCCAGAAATGTAGTACATGCATTACTAACATGCCTCAAAAAAAAACCAACCCAAAACCAACAAATAACCCACCAAAACCAAAAACCCCAACAAACAAACAACAAAACACCCACCCACCCACCCAAAACATTTTAAGAAGGAAGCATTTCTTAATAATTCCTTCAACTTTTTTTCTTTTAAAGGATATTTAACTTTACCTAACGCTTAACTGTTTGTGGATTTCAGATTAAAAAAAAATTTCTCACACTGATGACATGACTAATCTCACTCAATATAATGAAAAGCATAGCCTTAAAATCAAAGTGTTAGTTAACCAGTGATAAATATCTTGGTGACTGTTTAGTAATAATAAAAATAGAAAGGAAAAAGCTGAACCTTTGTGTTACTTAAGTAGCAAGGTGTGGAAGAGGCAGGCTCATGAACTACATGACAGTTGCAGCAGTTTGGGCACAGTTTCCACGAAATCCCTTTACAAAATCATTAGTTGTTTGGATTGCATCTAAATTTGTACATTTGTTATCGAGATTCAATTCTGTTCTCTGTAGCACCAACATAACAGTAACAATATCAACTAATTTAGTTTAATTTTTGAGTAACTGTAGAGATAAGAGTAAATCATGCGCTGAGTAGGACTGATTGTACTTTATGGTGCTACAGTGCTATCAAAAGTGCTATCAAAAACTATCACAAAAGACCTTTAGTATGCAAAAATCTTTTTAAAGGGTATGTTTTAAAGCATATTCAAGTTAACCACTAGCTATTTTGAATTTACAGGTGATACTGGACATTGCCCACAGATGACTAGATTAATTACCAGCACCTGAAAAAAAGGAAATTACCTATTTTTAAAGAATTCAAGAGATTTTCAAAAAATGTGACGATTTCTAGAAACAGAGGGACCCTTGGCAAGGAATTTGCAGCATGAAGTCTTTGCATGCAGTATAGATATGCGGTAATAATGTTAGTTATAAGGACAAATGTGCAGTCAGAGAGGAACTCTCACCTGTCCTTCCAGTGAAATTTGAAAGAAAGTGAAATATGATTCTATATTTAATTATTACTGTAACTGTACTATGACAAAATAAGTATAATGCCATATTCCTGGAATTTGGCAACTTGCTTCTAAATAGATTACTTCTATTTTATGTAGGCAGGGATTACAAAGGCTAGAAGTTTGGAAGACCAACATGCTAGACTTTGCACCATCATTCCCTGAATTTGAGGACTTTTTTGTGCAAAGACTGGTATTACTTCTGTGGGAAAGGTGTTTTGTGACGCAGCAGCTATTTTGGAAGGGTAACTCCCTGCTGTTGATAGTGGCCTGTGATGACTGTTTCTCAGCGCAGGCAACCTGTAAATAATGCTGATGTTGCGATATGATGATAATTTTGCTTGAATTTTTACATTCTTTTTGTGGCATTAGTTTGGATATGTGGTTTTTTTCAACAAAGAAAGGGCAACAATGCTAAGAAGTTATATATGAAAAACAGTAAGTAAAATAGTGTTCACGCTATAGGGCGTGTTTAAACTGACTTTAAATATGAAAAGACATAGTGAAGGGGAAAATAGACGCCAGTGTATTACCTGCTTAAGTCTTAATTCTCCATGCACACATTAGTGAATTTGTCTATTTCATAAACAAGGAGGTGAGACAGTCATTTATCCTGTACAGCCTTCACAGTATAGGAACTATTTTGCGACCTATCAGTGAAATTGTACACATAACTAAGGGAAAAAGAAAGGTTTGGGCCTAACTTAAAATACCTTCTATACAATAAAAAACCTGTTTGTGAACAGTGACTGTTTCACAAACAGCTGCATAGATTAAAGTGAACATGATTTTTATTTTTTTAAAAAATAAAACCAGTGTTATTTTGCGGAGTATTTTACAAATTACTTCAGTGTTGAAACTAGAAAATGAGTAAGGGTTTAATATGCCATTACAGTATAAAATGATGAGAAAAATAATCCTCAAGGCATTATTTGGAGAGTGAACTATGATGTGGGATTAGGAAAAAACACTGCAAATGGCTGTATCAGATTCAGACAGGGACAAACACAGGGAAAGGAATAAAAAGCAACTGAGACTGAAGGAGATGGCATGAGAGATGATAATTTTTTTTTCTTTTCCAAGAACTACTCTTTTAAACAGATGAAGTGTGATCTTAGAACTGAGTACAGCGAGTAGGTGAAGATGCACCAAAAGCCAACACAGTATCCATATCTGGTTGAAAATACAGAAAAAATATGTTCTTCCTCTACAAAACAGCACGTGTTAACTTACTTACAATATTTCAGTAGTAACAGTAGAAAGCTGACCGATTATTTTATATGACATCTCTGCAGAGGCAAAGACTTGAATGCAAGTATATTAGGAAATTTGAAACTCTTGGTTCCTTTGTTCTTGAGGATGGACTTTAACAAGTTGTCGTGCCATGAATAAATGAATATTACAGCCATGTTTCTTTTTAGGAAAAAGCTCTGGCTTTCCACTGAATTTACAGAGCATTGGCAAAATGTGCAGAAAAAATAGTTTGGGTTGCTTTAGTATCTGCATCATGACCTTAAAGGGCACATTTTTTAAATGTTTTGTCAAGAGTGCAATGGCTACTTCATGCTACAGCCAATTTTGAGACAATATTTTCTGGACAAAAATAATGGGGAAGAATAATTTTTTTGATTAACAAATTGCTTTTTATATTTTATTACCTAATTCTGGAAACTGCGTGTATTTTTCTTTATCTTACTTCATTCCAGAGGAAAGCAAATAGAAGATTCTTCTGAAGAAGGTTTTCATAGCTATATTATGTCGGAAATTCTTGTTAACCTTGTAATAGAGAAGTTGCTGCTATCCAGCTTTTTTAAAAGTCTGAATTATTGAAAAAAGTGTTTAACTACCTCAACACAAGTTGCTGTTAATGAAGCTGCCATTTTCCAAGCCTGCTTTTAATGCTGTTTGTTGTCATTGCCAAAGCATGAAGGATTTTGAGATGGGACAACATGTTTTATGAACCAACATCACGGTAATCAGAGTAATATCTAGTGGCTGTTACTTTTAGCATGCATGTAGGAACTGACAGTGGATAGGATCAGTAAATAACAGAGCTTAAGACAGTGTATATATTTCAAAAGACAATAGAAGAAAATCTTACAGGCGTCAGTCCCTTTGATTCAGGCCTTGTAGTATCAGTGTAATGTGTTAGGTTGAATGACTAGTGAATTGACATTAAAAAGTATGGATCATGCCTAAAGCGTTAGATACATTTTGGGAAAATCATAATTTTTGGAAATATATTTTCATACGAGTGATGCCAATAGGACATATATGTATATTAAAAACAGTGATACAACATAGGCTGGTTTTATTTCTGATTGGCATGTTTGAAGGATGAAAGGATGAGCCTTAGGGACTCCTTAGAGTTACAAATACTGATGAAATAAGGAATCCATTTGAACACATACCTTATTGCAAAACTTGTACTACTCACGTGCCATGTGCAGGCCTAGTAAAAAGTTAATTATGTGCCAAAGATCACAAACTTATTTGTATGTACTCTGAATATTATTTTTTTTTTGTTAGGAAGACTGGAAGAACATTATACAATTTCCCTGTTTTTACAAACAAACTTTAAAACCTTGCAAGCTGGAAGAATCTTTGCCGAGCAGAGTTACCAGTGATCCCACAGCTTTATTTGTACCCCACAGCCCAGTTCCAAAAGAAAATGAGAGAGTGGAGTCATCGAAGCTGCAGTGATATTAAATAAGGAACAATAATTTAGGTCCAGACTAAAAGCTTTGGAGACAGAGGGACTTGAGACCTAAAACAGAGAAATGCCTTTTTCCTACTGGAAAAAAATAGTTCATCTACTAATAAATCCCATAGAGAAACAGAATGTCATAACTAAGAGGCAGCTGTGCAGCACTGAGGTTGATTAATTAGGGGAAATTTCCATATCACCAGCTTTTCTAGATGAGATTACATCAAGTATTGAGAGAAGTCAGGCAGAGAGACTGGGGACCCGTGCTCGTATAGCACCAGTACGTTCTTCTAGGACATGTTTGGAATTGAGGTAAGGAATACAGAAAGAGCCAGTAAATAATGTTGTTCTTGACAATATTTGAAATGTCTTGAACTAATGTTCTAGAATTGTTTAGTATGTTTTTCTGCAATTGAAAGCAAAAATGCAGCCATGGTCTTGTATCCAGAAGCTTAAATTACGTCATGCTGAAATCAGCATTTGGTGCAAGGCTGAGAGGAGCCTGGTAGGTGCATGTTGTGCCTTCTCGGATGTGGTGATTCCAAAGAAAGCTGTCACTACTATCTTTATTTAGGACAAACACCTCAGAACATCTAAGATAAAAAACGAGGAAGAGACTGCTAAGCTTCTAAGACCTTATATGAGGTCTGTGTCCCTTCTTACTGAGGTTTGGTCAAGTGATTTACGTGTAGGTCATGTAACTGTCCCTTCTGCAAGCAGTAGTCTGCTGAAAAGCCTTGTTTTGTGTTGGTAGATAAGTGTCACTGTAGAATTAAGTGGAATTTGATAAATTAAGTACAACATGCTAAATTCACTCTTCAGCTGTCCTATGATTTTCTTTTTCTTGCTCCTCTTTCTTGTTACTGTTCCTGTTTCTGAAGTTTGCTTAGCCATGACAAAGTGTTCTCTAACATATTATGAGTGCAGTTTTGCTGTGAGCTACTCTCACCTTAAGGCACTCTACAGATAAAATATTTTGAATCTTTATCAGTCAGTTGTCTTTACAGAGTCTTTGTAATTGAGTACTGTTGAAGGTTCAGTTTCTCCTGCTTTGAAAGCAAAAGTCTGTAGTCTTGCTGCTTAATATTGACAAATTCTTCAGCTGCTATTCTGTATTACTCTAGCAGAAGGATAAAGTGACAATATTTCTACTGGCCTTATCCTCTAAGTAAATAGTAGTCAAGCTGTTGAAGTTCTTACTGTGAGGTAGCTTTAATTTATTACTATATTTCCCCAAATTATCACATCCCAGAACATGGTCGTCTTTGGGTGAGAGTTTTGTCTTTCATGTTGCCAGAGTTGCCGATAATAAATATACATTTCAATTTTCTATATTTTTTTCTTTGGGATAGTGTTGGTTATGCCAAGTCTGGGACCTGTAATTTTCATGACTGCAGTGGAGAGATACCAGCAATAGAATTTGACAAGTGCACATGGAATATTTACCTCTGGGAAAAAAAGATCCTGGGATATAGCTTTCATAAATTAATTGAAGATGGGAAGAATTTCTTTTGGAATTCTGTGTGTGGGTGATGCTGAGATCTTATAGTAACTAGTGGTGAGAAAAAATTTAATAACTTAAACACACAGTAATACTTATGTAATAGCTTTTACTGCCCAAAATGCATCTCTCAAATGAAATTCTAGTAGTTTTTAATAGTTTCTTCTGATTAGGGCTATTTCTATTTAAGAAGATAATCCTATTTGTTCGTATTTCCTACTTGTTTTTATTTCAAAAGGAGGAAAACAGTGGACTTTTGGTAAGAATACATTGTTGCAGGCATTTGTTTATATTCAGTATTTGTACAGATATTAACAGTTTTTCATGTATTTTCATTCTAGTTTTGTGCAAAATAGAAAGTCTGTATTATCTCTTTGTAAATAAAAGTTTAGAACAGTTATGAACAGTGAGTTGATGAGAGTAAGACTTTCTAACCATCTTTGCAATAGCTAGATCGCTATAATTAGGGTAAAGCAGTTGATACATTCTGCAGTAGGCTGTAACTTGCACCACAACTTGCTATGATTATTTCTATGTAAATTGTGTCTGGGAAGATCTGTGATGTTGACATTTTAGCATCAGTCATCGGTGGTGACTTGTGAGGAAGTAAATTTCAGGCAAACTGTTTCTCCAGTGAGTTAATTCTCTTAAGCAAAGTGACTACGTCACAGGCCCTCCCTCCCCACCTGTTTCCCTAGTGTCCTCTATGGCTTTTTACTAAGATCTTTCTGATTGTGAACTGTATTTTTCAATAGATCATAAAGGAGGTGCAGGTAGAGTGATAATCAGTTTGCTGAATGAAAGGACGAGGCATAAAACCTCCCAAAGTGCCTTTTCAGGAGGTGGCTGTGCAGCCAGGCATGGCACACGCCACAGCTGTGATCCCCCAGAACCACTGGCATTGATGAGAATGTGGTAATTAAATTATTTTGTCTATTGTCTTTGTTAAGACTATGGAAGCATATAAGTCATAAAGTTGATGATAAATTACAAGCTTGACTGAGACAATTGTATTTTTATAGGCAACTCGATTAGAAATTTATACAGAGGGTGAATTAAAACTTTAATTGTGACCTGCAGGGCAGTATAGTAATTGAATGTTGTGGATAGCCACAAAGTTAGCTCTTGCATGACTTGTGCCCAGGAATCCTAAAGGAATGGGCAGTCTTTGATTGAAATAAAGCTTGGGAAAAAGAGAAATCTTAATATTTGTTTTAGCACGGTAATTTAATTTTTGGAAGGAGGGTTGAGATACACAGTTCTCTTTATTGCACTGCTAGCGTGAATAACCACTGGAAGTGTATTAGCCCTTTACATGACTCCTGTTCATACACATAAATGTATTCCAACTTCACTGCACACACCACTTCCTCAAAAGGAGTCTGGGAGCAGCGGGGGGTTGTAAAGCGATGATCCTGTACGAACTCATCCTGCTGGTCCTGATTGCCAGAAGGCAGTTGAGTAGGTGAACTCTGTATTGGCAGGCCTTGGCCCAGATCAGGTGTCATCCCACAACCCAGAGCTGTCACAAAAGTAACACAAAAGCTGTATCATCTGCTGCAGCTAATTTGACAGAAAGGCAATAATCTGCCCACATCTGATCCATGTTTATGTTGTATAGCTCTGGCTTTTAGAACAATATGTATGTAATACAGACATCACCATAGGCAGAGAGTCTTGTACCGTATAGACACTCTGGCCAGTCATGCCATAAGGATGCAGTGGCTCAGTTTACAACAGTTCATCGACTGTTAATCCAATCACTCTGTCCTGCTAATCAAATCAGTCAGCTCCAGGAGCGTGTGGCGGCAGGGTTATGTTCACTGCCAGGCTAATGCAAATGGAGTAACACGAAGCTGCAGTGAAGATGAACTCTGGGATTTATACAGAATCCTAGGGTGATTTTTTTTTTTTTTTTTTTAGTGATTATATTTGAACTAACCATACAATTCTTTGGTTTTGGTATTCTGAACGTATGTGTCTTGAGCTGTTTTTAAAATCTACCTGCTGGTGCTAACTGCAGTGAGCAATGCTCTGAACTGGTGTTAAGTCATACTATTGGAAATGATGTATTTTCTAAGAAAATGTGTACACTGAAGGTTTTAGTGCACATTTTGCAGACCTTCAGGTGTATTTTGACACACTTGTCAAATTTGCTTTTGAATAACCATCTTTCCAAAACTACTTTCTCTTTTTACTTTAAGCAAAACTTGGCACTTTGACTGTTTTCATGTGTTTTATGCTGCTATATATTAGTTGGATTTTTTAATATAGAATGCATTTATTTTATTTACAATAAGAAGTATTTGAATACTGTTTCTCATTGACTTCTGCAAGATTTTAATAAATAGAGGATATAGTAATTCATAAACATTGCTGTTTGCTTATGGATGATCATATAGGTCCCATTTGTACAGGAACAGTTTACAATTTAACCAAGGGTGACCATTCACATGTAGCACATAAATGTGTGCACGACTTGCATTTATTCTAACCTCAGTCTCTGAATTGGGGAAAGTCTGCAGTAGTAATTTGGCTCAATTGGAGAAAATGAGTAGAGCGAAGCAGTTGGTGCTGTGACCCCCACCTCTACATATTCTGCTGTGCAGCACTTTTATTTTGGACTGGATTTAGTGGAGCCTCTCAGGATCGAATATCCATGCCACAACGCGTGTTGAAACTGTTCAGAGCTGTTATTTGCTTGAACCTGTGCGCCCCGTGAGGGGTTGAAATGTGGCAGACAACACCATTGCGTTGGTAACATCATTTCCAGTTTCTATTTCTCCATAAAGAATGCACATCACTTGTACAAAAACTGGGCTGTGAACAAAACCATTGCACAGTAAGCAGCACTAGTGCAGAGGGCAGAAGGATTTGCTTCTAAGTTGCACTATTGCTCTGAACCAAAACACTAATGTAAACATAGCCTTCAGCTAACAGAACAAGGCCTTCTCCTATATATTACAGAGAACAGATAAGAGTATGAAGTCAGATAGATTCTGTTCTGTTAACTTTAAATTAATTTAGCCTGACATGAATGTGAGGACAGAGAGGAACATCATGGGAATGGAAAATGGATTTATGATAAACAAGGCAGCACTCATTGAATATTTACGTGCTTGCTTATATGTTTATTTTGCTCGTTCTGTTTTTTCTTCCCCCCATGACAGCTATACCTTTAGTTTAATCTCTTCAAATTTTCTGTTATATTAAAGTATGATCTTTTTATATATACATATAAAAAAACCATATGTATATACACACACAGAATATGCCTTACATCCTCTTGAGTTTCATCCTTGCTTTGACCTGAAGATCTTTCATCGGGGATTAAGATTGCGTGTCCTTTTTGTGACCGTAGCAGAACATAGAGGTTACCGTACCTGTCCTGCCCATAGGTGTTTGTTGTCCTCTGCTGGAAGTCACAGTCCTCTTAAATGTGTCAGAAAATACCGCATATGTGGCTGCTCTCTAAACCAGTTATTTCAGGATGCCAACATAAGCTCAGGTATTCTTAATATCTAAACCAGGTCACTTTGACAGAACTACGTTAGGGAATAATTACACAAGCAGTTGTGCTGACAGATGGGGAGGAGCTGTTGTCTCTTGAGCACAGGATGGGGAGGAGCAGTTGCTTTGTTGCTGTTTTCACCTGGCTCGCCCGCAGCCGAACAGCACTTTGGCCTGCAAACTTACCTTGTTCCTGTCCGTTTTTTTAAAAAGTACAAATAGAGTATCTTTTGTTAATAAAAGCAATTAAAATCAAAGTATTTGCTTCTTCAGGGAGAGAAAGCAAACGTGAACTGATTCTCACCACATTAATGGAAAGAAGGGAAGTTTACCATTTTACAGATGGGAGATCTCAGGTATAATTGTGGTGTGTGGGACTGTAATTTGGGCGCTCCACTGTTGGATTATACCTCTGAGCAGTACGTTGTTTTTCTGCCAGTTTTTCTGCAGGCTGAGTTTTTGAGTGTCATTGATCAGTACCCCATGGGGAGAAAGTGATAACTTAGCATGCTAAAATAAACTGGGAGATGTTATCTTTTGCCACCCAGACAGTTTGCCTGATAACTTTCCCTTACACTTGCTTTGTCTTTCTTTTTTATATAAATTTCCTTTTTGTTTTGATTCTTCCACAACACTTGAAAACTAACCATTAGCTGCAAATCCTGGCAGTACAGAACCTCTTAATTACTAAAAATAAATATTACCCTGCGGCAGAGGGCCCCGGACACTGTAGAAATGGTAGTTGGCATGAACTAGTCCTCCCCAGCATTTCTGGCATGATCGTGGCTGTGGAGGCGATCTCGTTCTTACCCTGGTGCCTGCAATACTGCCTGCGTGGCTGTTACCTAGCTGTTCCAGCAAGTTAGCTGTACCATCAAACCGCATCCTAACTGATGTGTTGGGAAGTAGAAACACAGACCTTTTTCCCCGACCCAGTCATGTTCTTTTCTAATTTTAATATTTGGATGTAAGTCATTAGTATCTTCTAACATAAGACTTTGAGATGTGTTGCATTACGTTTCATGTTCTGTCACCGCTGTATATCAAAGTAGAAATGGACTTGGGCGGGTTTTCTTTTTCAATAGGAAATGAGAAGTACAAGTTTGTTGTCTCTGTCTTTGCCATGAAACTGAGTTTCAATACGCAACTACTTCAGGATGAGTATTCCTATTCCTGTTCTATACCCAAACATTCCAGTTTCCTCTTCCCGAGTCTGGACAAGAAACACATATGTAAGCTGTTATTACCAGCAGAAGTATTGAAGCAGAATATTCCTAAGCAGTTTTTCAAGTGGTCCTAGGGGAGTTAGACTAATCAAGCTGAGGCAATCCAAAATGTCCCTCGCTAAAGCTCTGAAGCCACATGATATATTGTGTATCACAGGTTAATTGCTATAATTTTTGTGTTGTAAATAAAATAGAAATAAGATGTCTTCAAAAAGAGGAATTAAAGAGTTAGGGAAAAAAGCCTCCTTTTAATCAAAAAGAGCAATGTCAAAGTATGGTCTGTTGCAGACTTGGACAATACAGCTAAATATAACAGTTTTCTTTATGCATTTCTGTTTGCTTTATAAATCATCAGGTTGAGAATGGATTTTTGTGTCTCCTTTTCTAGGGTTCATCTGTTATCTCTGCAAGGTGTCTGGTTTTTTGGATGAGAGGGATGGCTTCCTACCTGAAAAGGGCATGTTCTTAATGGGTGGCCTTTCAGTATTGAAAGACGTTAGTAGAACTTTGTGCCCAGTAATCGATGCTGTTTGTTACAAAGATTTCCTGCTAGAAAATAAAAATACCTTACTACTAGTAGGGATCTTTCTCCGAGAATTGTGTTTTTAAAATCTATTTTAGAAGGTCAAGAGAGTGAGAGAGGATAAGCAAGACTATAGCAGTAATGGGGTTTTTTTGACATTGTGTCAGGTTTGATTCATGAGTGTTTTATATGACATTATTCTGTAAAATCTGTTGGATTGTATAACTGAGTAACAAGGTAAAGGTGGAGCTAGTTTGTGTTTGGTTTTTATTTGTGTGTTGTTGTTTTGGGTGGGTTTTTTTGAGACCTATGGAAACAGAGCTGTGCAACATCCTAATGACAGGACAACATAGTACAACACCTGCAGGGTATCACATGAAGTTGTAGGATGTGTAGTTATATCATTGCTGAGATTATAATAATAGTAATCATTTAACCTCACTGTTGAAAGCCAGGCAGTACATTATGATAACATGCCACATATAAAACTGAGGCGCACTCTTAATCTGTTGTCAACAGTTGTATGATTTGGTGATGAATCATATACCATATATATATACCATACATACCCGTATTTTCCTTACATCCTTCCAAACTGTTCCGTAGACATTCCATTCCATTAATGCCACTCCAGTAAATGTTACTGGTCTTCAGAGGTCCTCCTAGGTACATGTGATCTTAGCCTACACGTGTGGTCTTTGTTCATGAGGGGTTAGGATTTAAATTAATCACTCACACACTTTTTTTATTATTTTTTTTAAAAATAACCGAAAGGAAGGTAGGGGAAAAAGCTGTATTGGTCCCACAACTGAAGTGGGCTGGAGGATTTACCAGAAGGATCATCTTGGGTAGGAAAAATGAAATAAAAGGGGAAAATCCTAAGACTAGCCTTGCACTTACATTTCTCTTTCTGTAAAAGAATTCCCTTTCTGCGGGACTAGCATGACTGGCATGAGGTTTTTGTACGAGGCATGAGCCTCTGTCCCTGCAGCTGCTGCTGTCTGCCCTGTTTGCTTTACCCCAGTGCCTGAATTCCTCTAGCCTGTGGGTCCCACATGCAGTTTTAGCATGTGCATGCTTAATGCTTGTGACACAAATATCATCTCTATTTGCAGGTAAGTAAGGCATGGTAATTTGTTCAAGTATGTGTATCAAAGACTCTGGCCAAGACAAGTTCCCTGTTTTCAGGGACAGCCTTTAAAAAAATTTTCTGTATTTGCCCCAATTTCTGAACTGTACCTTATTGTCCCTGGTGGCTAAGGGATAGCTCACTGTAAGTAAGAGATTCTCACATATGCCTTATGCTAAGCAAGCAAATTATTCAAACAATATCAAATTGATAAGTTTTGTAAGGTAAACACACTGTTTTTATACAGCATATTTAAACATGATCTCTATATTCAGAGAGGAAAATCCGATCCACATTGAAATTGGTGTTAAAACTTTGCTGGGGCCAATGCTGATTGTCAACTTTAATGTGTCATATTCAGATTCTTGTGCATGCTAAATACTTACTGAAGAACAATTTTGGTGTTTTAGAACATCTTTTACGGTATGGAAGTAACAATCTGAAGAGAGGAATTTCCAGTCAGCAGTGAAAGACTGTAAGCTATAGAGCTACAACACAGAATTACAGAACTACAAGAGTATTTTTAAATCTATCAACACATAACAAATTATTTGCGTGCAAGTTGGTCACTTGAGTTGTGTATCTGCCCATGTCTAATGTTGAATTCTCCTTTTAACAGGTAGAGAGAATTGTTGACAAGAGGAAAAACAAGAAGGGAAAAACAGAGTATTTGGTGCGATGGAAAGGATACGACAGTGAAGATGATACTTGGGAGCCAGAACAGCACCTTGTTAATTGTGAGGAATATATACATGAATTTAACAGACGCCACAATGAAAAGCAGAAAGAAAGCACATTAACCAGGACAAACAGGACCTCTCCAAATAATGCCAGAAAACAAATTTCTAGATCTACCAATAGTTCTTTTTCAAAGACATCCACTAAGTCTTTAGTCATGGCTAAAGACCATGAGTCAAAAAATAATCAACTCTTTTCTGCCACCCAGAAGTTCCGGAAAAACAATTCACCATCTCTTTCTGGAAGGAAAAATATGGACCTTGCAAAATCAGGTATTAAAATCCTAGTGCCCAAAAGTCCAATTAAGAGCCGGACAACAGTTGACGGCTTCCAGAATGAAAGCCCGGATAAAATGGACCACATAGAGCAGGATCAAGAAGACTCTGTAGCACCAGAAGTTGGAGCAGAAAAGCCAGTGGGAGCTTTATTAGGACCTGGTGCAGAGCGTGCTAGGATGGGAAGCCGACCAAGGATACATCCGTTAGTGCCACAATTGCCAGTGCCAGTAACAGCCACAATTGCATCAGCATTAACGATAAATGGAAAAGGTATGTGTATGAGTCGGTTGTTTTTGTGTACATTTTTCATTTGACTGATCTTTTTTGCCGTTCAGATGCAAACAAATTACCCACTCTGTTTCAGCCATGTTAAATCAAGTCTGGAGAACTTCACAACTTTATTTTGCATAACTATATGACTACAAAGCCATTTTGAATTTTGCCAGCTTTTGCTTTCCTCGCAGAGATTCATTGGTATTTGTGTTTTTCGGAATCACCATAAGATACATCTGTGTTTGCCTTGACATTGTGTGGTACATATATTCTGTGTACCACTTCCAGAGATTACATCATTGCTTTAAGTTTCTTTAAATAGGTCACATTTGTTATTAATATTAGAAACATAAATTATGGGAATAGATGAATGATGTGAGGAGGGATTCTTCATAACAGTTTACATATCTATTTTGTTACAAATATTGACTGGGAAAAAAAACTGTGAGAACAACATTGCTTAAAAAAAGAAGTTGATATGTTGTTTCAATGAAAAATTGAGCCAGTTGTGGAGATACATATGCCTGCTGCCTGGACTGAATTCTGTCTTCATTATATTTTATCAATATTTTGTTGTTTATACCTCATCTGATATTGAGAGCTAATTTAGGTTTGATGCCTGGGTTGTTAATATCTCAGTAGATGACAGTTTCTTCAAGTTGTACTGTAAAATTTGTGACAGCAATGAAACCCAAAGTGCTTTTGTGGGAGGAAGCTGTTTGTTCCCCCCACCCAGCTGAGACCCTCGTTTAAGACTTTGTTGTTCATCTCAGTGGCCAGTCCGGCCCAAACCACAACAACAGTCCTCATTCTTGTGCCCCGAACTTTTGTTCTTCCCTGACAGACCCAGGTTGTTGCATAGTCACAGGTGTTCTTGTAAGCATGCTTTTGAAGCTAAATTTTCAAGTGTAATAGTGTGTCCTCGAATAAAATGCAGTGGGTAAAATTGCAGATATGGTGTTGATGACAACTTGCTGGAAAAAATTGCTTGAAAACCAAGAACTGGGTCTGCCAAAAACCACATTTACAGACAAACTATGTAGACACAAAAATGAGTTGAAGACTTTGGGAGAGTTTGTGTTGGGTGCCCTAATGTTGCTGAAACATGGATTTTCTGGGAAAAAAAAAAAGCTGCAGCGGGAGAGGTTGCAAAGCAGTGGACAAGGGAGGAGTTTGCTCCTGGAGCTGCGGTGTCAGGTCATGGACCAACCCATTTTGCTGCAGAGGAACTAGGTAACCATGGTAATGCACACACAGATGCCAGGAATATCTCTTTCTTTGCATGGACTAAAGAAGGAATGTAAATCTCAGAGGATGTAAACAAAGCTAGAGGGGAAAATGCAAGAGGTGCCAGTATGTGAGTTTTCTGAGTAGCTGAGGTAGAGGAGTGTGTTTGCGCTTGTGATGGTTTTGTGATAATTAATATGCATTTTGGAGTATGGCGGTGTTCCTCGTGAAGTGATTGATAAGTGCTGCCTTCAGCATCCTGTCTTTTCGCCTTATGGCATTCAGAAAAAAAAAAGTTGGGACACAAAGGACCTTACTGAGTAGATCAAAATGATTAAATAATTCCCACCAACCTTTGGCTCTGCTAATAACAGTACAGTGAGGGCTCAGTTACAGGGCAACAAGTGGAAGTGGAAAGACCTGCACAGGAATGGTAGTGACGAAATATTTATTAGCTGAGGTGCATTTATCTGTTTCACTGAGATGTTACAATTTCCTCAACTGCCACTACCTCCTTCAGCTCTTCATGGGCATTTTATCTGGGCAGCTAACATTGAGAGCTACCGACTCACCCTAGCAATGATGGCAATATGACATCACGCTTACGTTTTCACATGATCTTAACGTGTAGGTCAAAAAAAGGAGAGCTAAGGAGATAGTCACAATATGCGGTTGCCCAAAAATATGCAATATGTTTCCACCTTTAGTCTGCTGCAGGAGGGACGTTAGTTCAAGTACATTAATTGAGGTTTTCCCTCTCTGTCCTGAAACACTGCTGCCGATCCCCAAGCTGAGCTGTGCTTCTGGGAAATGGTTGCCAAATATCCGAATTTATTACAGCTTTGCAGGCAGTTATGCTCATTTGTAACGCTTTTGGAGGTAACATCCAAATCATGCAGCAGTTCTCTGATTATAAAGCTTGGAAACAAAGTTGCAAAAGAAAAATACTTTGTGTTGATACCTGACATCAGTTTCTTTTCCGAGCTTCTTAGGGTTTCTTGGGCTGATACCTTTCTCACGGAAACCCGGGCTCCAACTGAGCCATTCTGCATGGCCAGGTTGGACCTTTATTTAGAGAGAAGCCAAGAGAGGCAGCCCTGTCTCTTAGAGCTAGCCTGGCCTTGGAGCTTTCTGATCTGACACAATCTCTGTCTCTTCATTAAAGCTGCGCTCTTCTCCTTGCTGTTTTTATTTTTAACTTCACACTGCTGTTCATTAAAATGTAGTAAATCGATGCTTCCCTCCCTCCCCTGCACGGGGCTGTCACAGTTCAGCATCCCTTTTCACTCCTTAACTCAGGACATTCCTTCTGTCTTAAATGGACACCTCATCACGTTTTTGACACCACCTCCGGAATGATACACCACGAGAGGTATTCATTGTACAGCAGCGCCACCAAATTCATACCCTCATCTTCATACGTACCTGATCTGACATATTAATAATACAGATAGATCTGG
>NW_009648440.1:227300-229666 GCF_000708025.1 Charadrius vociferus
CTCTTTCCAAGCTTCCCACCTCCTCCGCATACACCTTCTGTTAATTTTAAGAGTTCCTACTTCCACATGGAGGATTCTGTCAGGAAGACAAAAGTGTGTTTTGAAAAATAACTTTTTACTTGAGCTGGTTTACAAATTTTTTATCAAAACATTTTTTGTTGGAAAAAAAAAACCAGTCAAAACAGAAATCACTAATTGGAAAGCATAATTTTGAAAGATTCTAGAAAAATAAATATACTTCAAAAAAATTTTAGAAAACTTTTTTATTAGAGCTGACTTAGATTTTAATTTTAATTTTCAAAAGTAATATTGGGAAAAAAAATTAAAATTTTAATATAAAAACAGTATTTGTAATTTTGAGGTTATTGCTATGACTGCTTTTGAATTGTGTGTCATGTTGATTTTTTAGTCCTAGTTCAGGATAGTAAAACTCTTCAGTGTTTAGTCTGTTCTTTGTTTTTTCCCAGCCTGGATTTTTTTTTTTTTTTAATGATTTCATTTATAATAAGAGTACACACCAGGGAAAAAACTTATATGCATAGGAAAATCCTATGACTGCAATTACTAGGAAATATTA
This sequence comes from Charadrius vociferus, assembly GCF_000708025.1. Classification (NCBI taxonomy): domain Eukaryota; kingdom Metazoa; phylum Chordata; class Aves; order Charadriiformes; family Charadriidae; genus Charadrius; species Charadrius vociferus. The sequence continues at coordinate 227,878 of NW_009648440.1, forward strand.
GTATTATTGTAGCACCTAGTTGTGCTTTTCATGGGACAAACTACCATGATGCTGTTCTCATTCCAAAGTTTCTACAGTCTCAGAAAAGGCAACCAGCAAATATTTATACAAATATGCAGGGGTGCCAGGGGAATAAAATAACACCAATGTTTGCTCTGGGAGTTGGTGGTTTCAGCACACTAAAATCTAGCTACTCTCCAAAGTATATTTTTTTAACAAAGAACATCGTTGTATTGAATGTTCATATTTTAAAGGCTTGGCCTTGAAAACAGTCGATGGAGTAATATACTACACACAAGTCTAAGAAGGGTGATATATGGAAGAAGTGGGAATAGGTCACTGAATGAACATTGCTGTAGTTCTGTTTTTTTTTTTTTAAATATGTGGTGATCTTCAGCTGCTGCTAAAAGTTAATAGAAGTGATCCATAAATGGGTGAATGAAACAAAAACACCACCAAAGAACTGAATGTTTTAGAAAAGATGTCAATGGTACCTACAAGCAATGCATATTACTCAAAACTAGGCAAGACAGAAAGTGGCCTCATGGCTAACAATAGGTTCTGATACCTTTTAAAGTTTTTTGAAAGCTTCCTTCATCAAAATTGAATAAAAATTAGCTTTGTGATTTTTATTGCAAATGTTTTAGGCATAGTACACTCATAAATATTCAGGGAAGTTCTATTTAATAAAGTACACAAGAAGTGAAACTGTAAAGGGAATCTTATCTGTCAGTCACACAAGGCTAGAAAGTTGTCTTGCAATTTTAGAAAGGACTGAAAGACTGGATTGACTGGTCGACTTCTGCAAAACTTGACCATAAGCCAGGTGAATACCATTGCTTGACAAATTTTAGTTGCCTTGCTAGATTTTTTTTTTCTCGGTCACCCTATAGTTGCTACAGTTTTTATTCATCTAACGACATCTGACGTGTGGATGTAATTGAGAATAAATGCCACAAGAAGGGACATTTTGGGCAGAAAGGCATGCAAAGCTCTAAGTATAAAATGAGCAAGAAAACCTAGCCGCACGTGGTGTTATAATTAGAGTAAGGCAGGCTGGTGGCTGACACACAGGAAGAGAAGAAATACAACAAATGCAGTGAATTACTTCACTTGTTAGACAGACAAGCACCACCAGTGTGCACGGTGGCATTACCATCTCCCTGCTTGCGCATATTACTTCAGATGAATAACTTGCAGGAGCTGTCTGATAATACAAAGATGATTGGAGTATTTCACCCTACAAGGAACAAGGGTGTCTGCTGATTTTTTTCAGGTGGATAATGGTGCTGTTTTTATCTCATCTTGGAACAGTGGTATTAGCACCAAAAGAAAAGCCAGGCATCAGGAGAAAAATGATTGAACTTAAGTTCTGTTTGTTACCTGTTCTCACCCTCACACAGAGCAGCTTACAGGATTAAAACCCACAGATTCGGAAAACCAAAAATCCACTAACACCCAAGGAAAATAGTGTCTGTTGTTTGTTTAAGTGTCTGATAGCTTTAGTTTCAACAGGAACCAAGGAAGCGTAGAAGGGACTTACAGAGGCAACTGGAACCAGGGAGAAATGTGTGTTCTCAATACCATACCAAGGCGAGCTGAAAGGAATTCAGCCTCTCCCCGTTCCTTAGGCTGAGGGGAGCTCACCCAGATCAATCCCAGATAAATTCTCCCAGTTACTTTCTTCCTTCTTCCCGTACGTGCCTGGGTGTTGAGCATTACATGAGAAACAGTCCACTGTCCGTAGCACAGCTCATTAGGCCACCCTGAAGGGTCCCATGGGAAGAGC
>NW_009648440.1:229717-314362 GCF_000708025.1 Charadrius vociferus
TGGGTTAATCTAAGTAATCTCAGTAGACCACTAAAAAAAAAAAAAAAAAAAAAAAAACCAAAAGTGAGAGGAGAGTTGCAGTTCATTGCTGTGTGAATTAGAGCGGACAGTACAACTAAAGAAAAGTTGGTGTGATGTGTTACAGTTTGTCGGATTTCTTTTTAGTGTCCTGGAAGGACAGAAGCAGCTTTGAGCCCTCCTTTTGTTTGTTTTTGTTTTGGTTAAGTAGTAAAATGTGATTCCAAAAGAAGCTCTAAGACAGGAACTTCCTTTTTCAGTGTGTTTGTATGTTGCACTTGGATGGTGGCTTGATCTCTGCTGAGCCATCTGGAAAGCAACCGAGTGTTCTATTAGTGCAAGCAAAAGCCTATGCAATAGGTTAATGTTCTTTGTAAAGCCTGCCTAACTTCTGAAATTACTGGTTAAACTTCTCTGTCAAATGCAGCGGTGTGTAATTTTGTATGTTTTCTATTGTGTATGCATTTAGCGAATCATTAAGAGTAAAGAGTAAACCAGTTTTCATTTAATCAACCGTTAAGACACCTTTGGTGTGGTTTTTTTTTCTGTAGAAGTTGCATTTCATTTAGATTCTATTCTTTTAAGAGTTCACATTATTACTTCCCTTATGTACTGTATTGCAACATTTCAAGCTACCATCAAATAGTCTATCTATATTACTGCTAAATCACTTTCAAGTTCTTCAGCTCCTTTACTCTTAACTAAAATAATATTCTGAATTGTTGCCCATTTCTTGTTTATCTATGTTTTCTAGCTTAATAGAAATGCAAAAGTGTTAAGGAATACGGTAAACTGGATGGTCTGTATTACATGGAAAATTGATCTGTTACCCTATACCGTTCTGATTTTTTGTCTCCCCCCCAACCACCCCACCCCATCGCTTGTGCAGTTTCTGGTACAGATTGTTGTGACTTTACGTGGTACTCCAGGCTTGAGAAAGGTTTTCTTGTGAAAACCTCTCATTTTCTAGGCCATTTTTATATATGTCAGTAGATTATCACAATAATAAAGCAGGATTTAGGTGCAGGGTTTGCTTGAGTTTTAAGGCAGTCTTCCTGAGAACGTAAGGTTTAAGTGACTGGTTTCTTGCTTTCTCTGCCTTCTGCCACCCTCCATGACTTAGAACAGAGACGCCTTAGTTGGATGCTACATCGGTGTAGAGTTTTTGATACAGCTTAGCTGATGCAAAAGGTAGCTACTTTGAAAAGAGTGGTCCCATTCCTTTCCCTCACTTGCCCAACCCCAGGTTATTATATGGCCTAACCAACTGCTCCTTTAAGGACAGGCGTATTTTTATCAGCCTTCGGAAAGTGACGATGAGGGAGAGGATGTGTCCCTGGGGAGGGAGACAGAGACATGCTTTTTCCGTGTTTTAATTCTGTCCCTGAAAAACCTTTAATGTGAACTCGATATAATGTATTTAAAAAAAAAAAAAAAGGCGAGGGGGAGAGAAGAAAGTTCTTAATAAATACTTAGTTTGGATATAAAATCTTCAACCTAAGTTGATTGAAAAACTGTTATTTTCTCTGAAATTTGTGTTACACCTGCAGGCCCACTGGTAAACACAATGCTCTCAGCTGTGCAGTTCTTCTGATGCATTAGTTTACATGGAGTGAGGATCTGGAGTCTACATATCTCTTGACTACTCAGCCATTATGTCCTCCTACAGTATTTGTACTAATACGAGAGAAAAGTAATTTCTGAGGACACGTTTGTTATACCTGCTGTGTCAAAACTTAGTAAGGATGAAGCACAATGAAGAAAAGGCTCTGTTTACAACTCTCACTTTCAACCTATTTTGCATACGTCTACACAGAGAAAATGTGGTGAAGATCAGACTGAATGATAGAACAAAAGTGTTGAGCTAGATTTTTTTTTTCTTCCACCATTGTCAAAATTGTAGAACTTCAGAACAGCTTTTGATAATACAGCAGAAATGTGAAGCGCAATCAGAAATACTAATGCAGTGCCTTTTGCGTTTGTGCCAGGCAGGGTAACCAGCAACTTCTTTAGTCTCTTTCTGCTTCAGTTTTTTTAGAAAGTTACATCTCCCGTCTTTGTTAAGGCTGTGAAGTGGAGGAATGTATGTTTGCTATGGAAACTGTCATTATGAATCTGTGTTCTCTTGAAAAGAAGATTAACCTTAATAGGGTGATACAAAAATCCATAAAAAACGGACCAAAACAATCATAATAGAGTTCAGGGAAGATTTTCCTAGATCATATTATCTACTTAAAATGAAAAAGGGATATGATGAGAGCACAGTTAAATCTTCAGTCGAGAAAACATCCTCATAGGGAGACTGTTACAGGTAGGATAAAATACCATAGAAAGAATTAGTAAATAAACTACTACAGGTTTTTTCCATCAATGCTGATGAAAGAGAGAAAATGGTTAGATTCAAGGAGATGCAAAACTGAGACTTAAAAAAATTCTTTTTAAAGCTAGCTGCTTGGAAAATGGCTGGAAACAGCTTTGCATTTTACAGGTGACTGCAAAAATACCTTTTTTCATAATGAGACCTAACGAAATAGCCAGATCCTGTATTGCCCTGGGATAGCTGTACTTCCTACGCAGCCCAAGATACTGTATGTAATTTTTCAAATCAAACAAAAACATCTAAATTAGCTACTGTACATACCATTTATATTGTAAACTTGTTTAAGAACACACACTAAAATGCATTAGACCACAAATTGTCAAATACTTAATTCTGCTCTAGTAATTATTTTCTTAATTTTGCAATCTTAGAAAGCATTAAAAAGCTTGCTTTTTATTTAGTAAGTATTTTTAATTTAAAATGCTTTAAAGTTTATTATATTTTATATGCCTTTAAGAAACAAAGGTAAATCATAAACACTGGTGCTTTGAACTAGAATAATCTCTGTTGGAACACATCTGAAAACCGGGAGAACATCTTACTATTGTATTAAGAGTTCTTTGAGCATCTCAGTGAAACCGTGGATAAAGAAGTACAGATTGTGATTTATTTTGTTTGGAAATATTCCTTGAAAGAGACAACTAAAGAAAGTAAGTAATTGTGTTTCAAAAGACTGCTAAGAAACTGACTGGGAAGATGGAAGACAGAGTAGGCTTAATGGTTCATTTTAGTTGTGTCAGAAGGTTAACATTGGGATGGCGTAAGATTCTATAATAGGATCTGTGCTTACTTATACTTACTAGTGATCTTTTGAAATAAAATGCAGTGAGCAGCAAAGGTACAAAATTTGCGGAGAAACACTTAGTTATTTACTCCTTAAGAAAATAGAAACTTCAGAGGGAAATATCTAAAGTGGGAGGCTGAGCAAGGTGATGAAAGCAGGAAGATAACTTGAACTGATCGTTTTCCTTGCTGCCTCCTAAACAGAGTTTTTAGCCTGGGATGCAGATAGGAATATTAAACACTGCTGAGGGCAACTCCAAGAAGACTTGGTTTAATAATGAACTAAAGAAGTTCTCAAGGTTTCTCTGTCATACACATTTGTCACTACTCTTAATTAATCTTGGTGTATAATGAATCGGTGAATAATACGTGTTGGCTGCCTTAGTGTCATCCATGTGTTAGCACTGCTGTCCCTCAAATTCAACTTGGATTGCTATATCATTTTTAAGGCGACCTAGAATGAGAGGGAGTGGAGAGACTGGCCGGCTGCCTTCTTAGACTAGTTCCTTGTGAGAAGTCTCCAGGTGAACGTCCAGTGTATACACAGTTGGAGAATGTAGGCTCAGCCATTGATGAAAGCTGGTACAACAGGAACAAAGAGGATATAAAATAATAATTAAAAAATCACGTATCTGAAGGGAATACTGAAAACATGATTACTTTAGAGAAGAAACAAATTATAGACACAATGAAATAACGAGTGATGTATTTGGAAATTTCTATTCTGGAATCGAATGAATAAGACAAGGGAACATCTAAAGAAATCAAAGGGTGTCAAATTCAAAACAGAAAGATAATAGCTTTTGACAAAGCTTCCACTTAGTCCTGAGAACTTTTTGCTAAAATTTAATTGAGTCCAAGAGATAATGACCATTTTAAAAAAAAGTAGGCATTTATAACGATAATGGGAATAAATTGTAGTTATAGAAATGGTATAGTTTTACAAAGAATGTTAAGTTCCCTTGCTTTAGAAATAAGGAAACTTTTTGTGACAGACCTGAAAATTGTAATTCAGGATTTTTTTGTACAACTTTATGCATTATTAACCATTATTATTTATGGAATAATTCACTCTGTTATTTATGAAATTACTTTTATACTGTACAGATGTTCAGAGATTCTAATTATTGCCCTGTTAGGATATTAGGATAGGCATTGGGAAAGAAGGCGGATGTCTGGTCTGGTTCCTACTAAGGTCTTTACTGTGAAGAACCTTTCTCTACTGTAGATCCATATATGGCATCCTTTAAAAAATTGTATAAAACAATCATTTTGGAAAAAAAAAAAAAAAACAACAAAAAACAAAACCCACAAAATCTAGATGCTTTTAAGTAAAGAATACTGATTTTCATTCATCCTTTTTTGGGGCGGATAGTCAGCTCAAAAACCCCTCCAGTGTAAACAGATTTGTCACTTTGTATTCTCCCCACATCCCTTGGTTTTCTGGACAGATTTCAAATTCAGTGGGCACTTTTGAGAAATATGGAAATGAGTTGAAACCAGCTGTAACTGCAAAGCTAATTCTTATTTTACCAGGCATAACATTTGGTTGACATAGATAATTTAAAAATAATTTTCATCATACGGAAAGAACAACCTGCTATGTCTTTTTTTAAAGTTGGTGATTGTGTGAAGACGTATTTGTGGCAGTGCAGGGCAACACACTTTCACCAAAGAATTCAAAGTTTTTTTTTTTTTTCTTATATTAATACAGGTAGGAAAATTTAATATGGTAATAATGGGTATTTCAAACAATCCACTGTGTGTTTTGTGATGTTCTGTTTAATTTCTGAATACAAGGAATGACAGATTATTCTGTGTTCTTTAATGAGGGAAGTGACACCCTCCTCCGTTTCTGAATTTTCATAATCAAGGTGAATTGTAAGCTCCCTAGTTTGCCCAGGGAGCTTTTATTCTCATCAGGAAGCTATTAAAGACTAAATCCAAAAAGTGACTACCTTGATCTCAGTATTTCTCAGTTATCATGGGTGAGGGGGTAAATTATTTTAAAAAATATCTCACCTAGTATCTCATGAGATGCACATTCAGAGTGAGTTTTTTTAGGAAAAGGAGAGGTGAAGGATAGGTCTGAATAGCTTTCTTACTAGCTAGTTTGCCAGGTTTTCACTAGTCTTGAGTTGGCTGGATTTCCATAGGGTTAGCTGTGGAAGAGCCAGACCAAGGAGGAAGATTGAAGCTTAGCAACTCCTTCATATGGAGCTATTAGAGTTTAGGGTTCTCAGTCATTGTCTCAGCTATGCATCCCCAGAAGGGGAGAGAGAACACAAAATCAGACTGGCTGGCAATGCTTGGAAATTGTCTGGACGTCCAGTTCAATACCAAAAACTAAATAAGAAAAACTTCACAAATATGAAAAACTGAAGTTTTAACTTTCCTTGGCCACCTCCACTGATATTTGCATACCTGTTAAATCTTTTCAGCATTCTGGATGTACCAGAGAGGGGGTAAGTAGTGATGCAGGCTAATTTTCTCAAGGGCACTTGAGTTAGGCAAAATCATCTAAATAATAATGGCCCAGACTCTTCTAAAAATAAGAATTACACATGTGAACAAAACCTAAGGTTTGTTTTTTTACTCTTACCCACGTTCAGGCACAACAAAGTAAAGTGAGAGTAAGTCATTGGTAAGAAATTGAGTATTCACACTAAAACTGCTTTGTATTTACAGACTCAATTTACCTTTATAAGACGGGAAAGAGGATGTTAAAATTTCTTACTAATACAGCTATGATTTTGTAAACTTTTAGCATTCTTGATCCTTAAAAGTTTGGGTACAAGTCTCCTTGAGATGCAGTTAATTTGGCAAAAGATACAACTTCTGTTTTCTTCTAGCATCTAGCACATAGTAGTTGATCCCAATAAGCAGGTCACGGGTGGAGTTGAGCCCAGAGGATCCATCCACCTTTGGAGTCTGCTGCCCGTTTCCCAAAGTAGATGGAGAACCGTTTGAGCAGCAAGTGTGGTCCAAGTCCTGAAGTCCCTCCCTTGCCCTGCCTCCCAGGGATCCAGGCTTGCAGCTCCTGCTTGTGGAAGGGAATCCGCCAGGAGCAGCATCTGCCCCATGTTTCCTGCAGCAACTGCGTGCCCTGCCTGGCAGCAGCAGCTCTCCCAGACCTGTGCCCTCTCAAGCAATGGTTTAGCAGTCTCGGGATGGTTTCTGCAGGAGCAGCTGCTGCCAATGGAAGAAATGGAAAGCGGGGCTATTTGTATGGGAGAGGGAGAGGAGGGGGAAAGACCTCCTTACACAGAGAGTGGAAGGAGATGGTCTTAGGTTGGGGTGCAAGGGAGGCATTGAAAAGAAGCTGGACATACTGGCAGGAGGGGAAAGAGACCTTAAATTTGGATGTGAATAGAATGACTACTGAATTTGGACCACCCTCGTATAGTGCATAACAACATACAAATTCCTTGAGTTAGTGTTAGTATTCTTTCAGCATGTTCTTCTTTAAAAACAAAACCAGTAAATTGTTAAATTATTGGAAAATAATGCAGAAAATTCTAAAATCACTGTAGTTTGTGGGAGTCCCTTATATTTTAATTATGCGTTGTATGAGGCTGTAATGAGAGGATGACTCGCTTTTGATGTACAGTATTGTACTATTGTGTGGTAAATGGACCTCTGTACATCAACACAGTTGGGTATATATGACTTCCCTGTTAAAAGGAAATCATATAGTATCTATTAAAGGTGGCACACGGTGGTCTCAGATTTGAGGTGTGGAGTAGGCGGGATCAGGAGAAGGGGAGTGTTTCCTAGTATTTGGCTTTCTTCTAAATTATGTTGTGTCTGTATGTAGTGATAAGGTTTTCTTTAACATGAGATCCTTCCACAAGCCTTTTTAGTGGTTGCTTAGGCTTTGCAGTGAATGGAGATTAAAGGTCATGATTCAGGAGGAATTGCATAAAACCATAATATGAAAGCTATCAGCAGTGTCATATAGAACCCTACAATACAGTGGTTGCATGGCAATATTACTAACATACTTTATGATAGGATTTCTTGCCTCTTATTTTCCTTTGTACAAATACTAAAAGTTGCGATAGACACTTCTGACTAACCTTAGGTGATGGGGTTTGCCCATCAAATCTGCTCATCAGCATGGAGGCTGCAATTTGTAAATTTTTTTCCCCACAGTTGGAATGCTTTTCTTTTTATATAACATTTAAGTCAAAAGACACTGAGGTCATCTATTCTGCGGTCTAGTGTATTGCAAGTCATTACATTTCATCACTTACTGCTATATCCTCAGTTAGCCTACAGTATTACCAGACTCTGGAGACTAAATTTTTGTTTGTCATTTAGCGCTGAATAGCAGGGAGTTGATTAGAAAAAATATGCTCAGATGAAAATACTTGTTTTGTGTGTCATGTTCTGCATAACATCTTGAGAGGATGCCATCTGCTTCCGAATAAATAAATAAACTGGATTCCTATTAAAAGAGCTCACTTGCAGAAACGCAGCTTATGTTTCAGCCATGTACACATAGCCTAGCCCTGGTAATGTGCCTTCCAAACTCTTCCTTCTGGCAACCTCTGCTCTTCCCACCAAGACCCATGCAGATTGTTATGACTCCCCAATTGCCTGAGTATGCTGACAATGAAAAACTGTGTAGGCTGGTTATTAAAACTTCTGTTGGGGTCATCCTGCTAAAGGGCTTGCTTTCACTGTTACCAATTTCTTCCTTTAGTGTCCTTCTCAGCTGAGGAGGAGAATAGACGTGAGCTCAGATGGTTCCTTGCTAAACCTCTGCAGCATAAACTCTGGAATTTCTGTTGCCTGTAAAAGCTGAGTTGGCATAAGGGGCTTTATGAATATAAGAGAAGTATGGGGGGCGGGGGGGGGGTTGTTGCTTCTCTTTTTAACAAAAAATGGTTGGGGTTGTTTGGTTTTGTTGTGTGTTTATTGGGGATTTTTTTGTTTGTTTTTATTGCAATTGCCTATGGAATAGAATATGACCAGAGAGATTTTTGAATTTTGTGTTTGTCAAGCTCAGCTGTAGGCTGGAAAGATCCCTCTAGGAGCCCCAAGCCAGGGATATCCAATGGGAATAGATTTTAAGATAGAAGGTCTCATAAACACACTGCATTCTTTTTTTTTCTTGCATCATCTAGGCTATGAAGTTCTGTAAATGTAAGGAAAATATTTTAGTCTTCAAATTATTGGAAGCTGTTTTTGGGAATATCCTCAGGCTTCCTGTACTGAGCCCTCTTAAAGGTGGGAAAGGTCCTGGCATTTTTGACAGACTTTTTTCTCTTTAAAAAGATTTTTAAATTGTTTTTCCTGTGCCTTGCTAAAGTGTCTTCACCAGTTTCATTCTGTCCGTTGAATGCAGCTTCTTCAACATCTTCAGTCTACACAGCTTCCTTGAGGGGAAGGAGAACCACAGCCACAGATTTCTATTAGGCAGCCTAGCCCAAGCCACCCCCATTTAGTATTGTGGTTAAACATTAAGTAGGAGTGCTTCCTACACCTGCTTGCACAACGTCTTTTTTCCTTCTATCTATCCCTCTTATCACTCCGTGGTTTTGGCTGCTTGTTCCTGTCCATATCCTTTAATTTCTGCCAGCCCGCTTAAAGGGGCTGAGCTGGGGCTGAAACCAGCAGTCAGTGGGCAAAGCAGGATCTTGAAACTGCTTACAGAAGCATGCTCCAGATGTAGGGCACATTAAAAAGACACTTTTTTTTTTTCCTGCTAAAAACATCTGGTAAAGTGGTGGAGAGTAGTAAAGAGCTGGTTTCTTCACTGAGCAAAAGCCTTTATTACAATGCATAGAGATACAGAGATAACTCTGAGGTCCCCTAATTAACGATGTCTTACATGCTTATAACCCTGATGCGGTATAACAATCTGCTGCTCTCCTCATAGAAGCGAGCAGTGTCGCTAAGCAGCTTCTTCAAATACAGACAGTATGTAATCCTTGAACAGAAAAACCTCTGAACTGAGTTTTACAGCAGTGGAAAGATTGCTTTATATCTCAACTAAACTAACACAGAGTCTTTTTAATGGCGATTTCCCCTAGCCATCTCCACTCTTTGCATTGGCAGCTGCATCCCTCTGGATGATAAGAATGGAAGTAACTGACTCAAAACTTCACTTCAGCCAAGAAGTTTATAGTTCAGACCCAGCAAAATGTGTCCTGGGCCATTAGTCAATATGACTTTTTGGAACTGCCTGATGAAGGGAGTTGCCTTTCAACTTCGTTAGACTAATGTGATAGCAGGTCACAGGAAGATAGAAGCTAAATAAATTTTATAAGGCAGTATTTAACAGAAAAATATGTCCCTATTCTTTAGTCAGCTCTATAATAGAAAAAAATTACCAAGATCTAGCAGGTAGCCCAATGTTTTTCTTCTCAGGAGACATTTGGATATCCGTGAGAAGGTTGCTCAGGGCTTTTTTAAACTAACTGCGAGGATGGATATGCCACGCCTCTTGGGGATGCTTGTTCCACTGCCTGACTGCCACATTGTGAACGTCTGTTTTTTTAACCTAGTATCTAATCTGAACTTCTCTCATTTCAACTTCATCCTTTAATATGCACCTCCACGAATAATCTGGTTCTGCTTCCATACAGCCACACATTAGGTAGTTAAATATGACACGAGTAAGATCATCAGCTCTCATTAGGTGCTTCTTTCTAAAGTGTCAGGCCATCCTGTGTAGACTGTGAGAACTAAAATCTGAATAGTTTTTGCTTTTACTTGTGAACTTTCAGCATTGGAAGTCTGATGTGGGGGGAAGAGGAGGGAATTTCTTAGTTCTGAGATTCTCCCATCTACTTCATCAAATAGCCAAATTAAGCTTGTAAACCATATTCAACCTTGTTGTTGTTCATTATTAGCTACTGTTTAAATAATTTGATTATTTGTACCTCACAGTAGGTAGCCTCACAGTCTTTATTACAAATTAGGAGAATTTGAATGGGGCTGCTCAAGTAGATGCTTTTACCAGATGGGAATTCTGTGTTATGTGTTCTGGAGTTGGTTTAAATCTCTTTGAGAGTTAAGGGCTCTGTTGGCTCTGTCTTTAGTGTTATGGATTTCTACCAACAGCTTCAAACTAGCAAGATGGTATGTGTTTATAGTAAGCTTGTTAATCAAACTCTTTTTTTCTCCATTTAGAAATACCTAACATCTTAAGCTTAAGAGCTGTGTAGAATAACGTGTCACTGAAGCAATAAATATTGGCCTTTGTTGAAATTACAATAGCATTGAAACTGGGACTATGCATGTGCAAAGCAGATTTAAAAAAAAAAAAAACCTCAGGGCTGCTGTTAGGGCTGCAGCTTGGACTAAAGGAGATGTTGATCAGCTTAGTCTATCCTTGTATTGAGGCAGAATTGAGCAACTGTTTGTTTTCCCTGACAGGGGTTGTATAACCTGTTCTTAAAATACATCCGTAATGGGGATTAAACAATCTGTAACTCACCTTTCATGCTGCTTGGTTTAGAAAAGTCCTCTTCCTTTTCTTTCCCCAATATATTTTAGTTGATGCAGGTTAAGCCAATGCCATTCAGTAGCGGTTCTTCCAATGAACAGTTCATATTTGTCTTGCACATGCTGTACAACAGCTGTCAGATCTCTGTACTTACTTCCTCTTACAGACTAAAACGACCTTATTCCTATCATCTTTCCTCATATGTCTTGTTTTCAAACCTATTATCATTGTTGATCAACCGTGGACAGTTCAAAGTATCTCTCTTTAGGTATGGTGCCCAAAACATCGTTTCCGCAGATACTTCAAGTACTTAGTAGCATGTGTCATCTCCTTACATATGTAAAGTTCCCTTACCCATGTGTCTCAGAATTAGGCTTTGCCCTTCTTTCTTGCATCATATTGTTAACTGGTATATACTTTGTGATTGGTTTGGTTATAACCCAATAAATGTTTCTGCCTCATACTCCGTTGTTCCACATTTTTAATGTGTTTTATTTTTCTTTCATACAAGTAAAAGTTCACTTTACAAGCTGTCTTCCAAATTCAGCAACATAATTTAGAAATGTGGTCATCCCCTTCTGAAAGCTTGCAGTCCTTTCAGTTTAATGTAATCCGTTAATTTCATGAGTATAGTTGTTCTTCCATTATCCAAGTCTTGCACAAAAAAAACCCACTAGAATTGAGCCCAAGGCAGACCTTTGTACTTTAAAAGTATTTTTAGTTTGATAATGTATGAATAATAATGTTTCTGCATGTGTTTTTTTCAACTATTCATATACCTTGCTTCTCTCGCCTCTCAATGGTTATTACCTTAGACAGTAATTTCTTATCTTCTTATGCCAACGGTGTCAAAAGCATCTACTCGACCTCTTCCCCTCTCCCCCCCCATGACTAGGTCATTTACTTGATTTCAACCTCTAGAGGTTGGTTGGCGGGGGGGGGGCAGCGGTTGTGGTGATGGTTTGGCGGGGGGGAGGGGGTGTGTGTGTTGGGTGGGTGTTCAAAATCTGGTAGCCAAGAGCAGGAGCCAAAAATTTATTGAAAAAATAACAGCAGCGGTCCAAGTATATTTACAGGGGAAAGTGTAATACTTAAGGGTTGGGTTTTTTGCATCAGGTCTCCCCCATCTATTCCTATAACCACTGCCCCAGTAACCCTCCTGATCTGTCACGGCACACCTTTTTCCGCTTGTCTAGTCCAACAGCTATGATTACCTTCTGAGATTTCCTAACCTTGTTCTGCTGTTTCTCAAACTTAGGGGTGATGTTAGCACCTGTGAGATTTTCTAGATTCTGCAGACTTCCTCATTTTCTCCTCGTGAAGCTAAAAAGGTGCTAAAGACAAGTCACACGGTTCACAGGGAACCTCAATACCTTATTCACATCTACTGCACTAATATACTACGGTGAGAAGAAATGAATTTTTCCTTTTTTCTTCTTTTTTTTCTTCCTTTCCCCTCAGTGAGATTGCTAGATTAGGGTGGTTTTTTTCTGACACCAGAAAGACTCAGCATTTCACTGCCTAGGTGCAGGATTGAGCTGCACTCACTGTCCCACCTTCCTCTTCTGTGGCAAGGAGTAGTGCCCGGTGGCCCCCTCTCCCGGAGAGGATCTTTGCATGCCTTCTAGGTGGGCTGTGTGTCATGACAACCTCTGAACTGCCCCAGGGTAAGGTTTGTCCATCCGTCTATCAAGCATGACCTTGGGCTGCTTTAATTTATGACAGCCTCGCATTTTAATCAGGTTCTGTAAATCAAAGTGTGTGCTGTTCCTGAACCAGCTACAAAAGTGAAATGTTTTGCCTATCAGATTTTAAAGATCACTCTGGAGATTAGCAGCCCAAGATCTGTAGATTTTGTCTTCACAATGTATTGCTTGCTCAGTCTGGTCAAGTGGTGTTGTTTGCACATATTTGCAAACACACAGCAAATTCACTTCTTTCTTCCTTTTTAAATTTTATTTTTTACACACACACTTTTATTTTAAACTTTTTGGAGCATTGAACTTCATTGGTCTGATTTCCTTTTAGTAACATTAACTACATGTTTTGACCAAGGAACTCTGTAATTATGGTTATTTTAAGTACTGATTTTGGAGGAGTGATTTGCAGTGCATCTCTTTTCCATGGGAATGCTTCCCAGTGTTTATAGTGCACCAGCTCTTTTATGGCACAGTGACTTGCAGTTTCATTAGTTGACACTGCTGAATCAGTTGCACTTTCTGTTTCATTTTTAGCTCCAGACTTTCCAAAAAGTTGTGCGCTACTTGTTTGAATAATTTGGGTTTATCTTTGTTTCTGCTCATACCAGAGTCACAGTGCTTTGTTTTCCCACATATTTCCCACTCTTTGCACTGTGACTTTGTAGGACAAAACAGGCAGTTTCTTACGTTCTGTATTTGTTTCAGGTAGAAATCCTCATCCCTTTTTTAAAACAGTGCCATAGTTATTTTAATCTCTTTTTCCCTGTGAAGGTAAATGATTGATAAATCACTAAGTCAATGAATTAGTAGCCTTGTTATTGGGCTTCAGTTCATTTAAATTAAGCTTTGTGATTCAGAGGGTAAGGGGAAATAATCATTCTCAAAATATCTCATGAATTTATGTAATACTAGAACATGTATGGAATGAATGACTTTCATAATTTATCTAATTTTATCACTCCTACCTTGAAATAATACACGAAAGTCATCATCTAGTTCCATATATTTTGCTAACTGTGAAGAATTGTGGAAGTTTTTTGTGCTCAAACAAAATACCTGGTGAGGATTTGGAAAATAAAAAAAAACACCAAAAAAACCCGACAAACAACCAAAAAAAGAAAAGGTGTAATGGATGAAGTCACCAATTATAAATTGGCAGAGCTTTGACTAAGTGAATTTCTGCTAAGAACTTTTCCCATCCGGGCTCTGGCTTCCTGTCACAGGCTTAAAGAAACAGCATGTGTATCCTAAAAGCCCGCTTGGCTTATTGTCCTACATGCTTCTCACACAAAGACTGCTTTTGTACACCTGTGTAGTGCCATAAGCAATGAAGCATTACCTTGAGACTTTCTTGAAAAACTTTGACTTTTACTGGTCTTAAACATACTCTAGAAAGTTGACAGATCTAGCCAGTGTTGGGTTTTTCATGTTTGCAAGGTAAATATGACCTCAAGCTTTGTAAGAACCCGCTTCACAAGGTCATCACTCAGAAGGATTAGAATATTTTACTGTTAGATTTAATGACAAACTATCTGTGTTTAAGAAAAATAATTAGTAGGTTTTGTCCTGTACTTCTTATTTTCCTTTCCTCAAGGTACCAGTAAAGACCACCTGATTTCAAACGTCCGTGGAACTGTTTAACAAATAAAAATGAATGTCTTGAAATTTAAATACAGTCTGCAGTTCATGAGTTATCACAGTATGTTTACTAGGATCTTTATAGTACCATAAGAGGTAACATTTTGCCAGAAGAAAGCAATCTTCAAAAGCAACATACCTTTCTAAGAGGTTGTAGTTTCTGTAGTGTGGAAAGTTTGTAGTGCATAGTGATACTTTTGACACCGGATGGTGACAGGAAAGGTATCCTGGCTCACTAGGCAAACGAGAAATTTGTCTTCGTTTATAGGCTGACCAGAAGTACTTAATTTAGGGCCTTTTGTGGTTGCATTCAATTGCAGCTTTGATTTTGCTTTTGCTTTTGTCAGTGGCAAATCATAACTACTGCTATATGAAAGCTATAGTGGGATAGCTTCCTTCTGGTGCACCTGTGAGAGAAGTGGCATAATATAATTCTTAAATGTGGATTTTCTAAGGAGAAGCCTTTGCATATTTATTTGAGAGTTTAATTTGTGGCAATGTGTACACATAGCACTACAAGTTTATTTCAGATTATGTGAAGAATGAACTTCACATTAATGTGTGTAATATTAAGTATGTCTAATATTACCTGCCCCATAAAACTCCCAACACCGATGCTTAACTCTGTAATCACTCCTGTGCTTCAGAGACTCCTGCTTTGTAAATTCACAGATCAGTATTGCTGCAGATGTAACACATACCTGAACTAGCTTGGAAATTTTGTGGTCTATAGGTAATAAATAATAACTGGGGATGTGCTTGTTACTACATCTGAGTTAGATGAAATCCTCTTTAAGCCACATTCCTTGATTTTTATTTTCTGTGTAACAGGCTTTTGCCCACAAAATGTACTGCTCAGACTCTAGGATCAAGTTTTGGGGTTAGTTGTTTTTTTGCTTAAGTTAGGGAGAATTCAAATTTCATTGTCTGAGTCTGCTGCTCTGAATTAATAACATGATTAAATCTAAGAGGTAATAATCTCCGTATCTCTACCTTAAATTTAAGACTCTACAGAATTTGATAAATTTGGGGGTTTTTTGGGTTTGGTTTTTTTTTGCATGTTATTAAATGTCAGGATAATAAGGTCCCCTGAGACTGCATCTGTAAGTACATGGAATATCTCTGCTTCCCAACTATTCTGCTGTATGGTCATGCCAGAGACCTCAGCTCAGTGTGAAGTCATTAAGGCAGCTCTTTAGGCTGATAGAAAATGCTGCAAAAGTATCAGGTTGATCTGAATTCTTAAGTTTTTTGAAGACAGTTATATTCAGTGAAGAGTAATTTCATTCATGGACATCAAGAGTTCTTGCTGTTTCTTCCATTTCTTTTAGTCTTTCATGGTTTTCTCATGTGATTCTTGCAAAGTTCAGTGTGGTGGGAGAAAGGCTCAGTAGCAAATCATTGAACGATCTGTGGCCTACGAAATGTAGAGTGTTTTAAAAGGGGATTCTGAACACTATTTTTTGACAGCATCTCATCAATGGTTTCCCATGACACATCCGAAATGACTTTTCTGGACCTAGTTTCAGTACGTAATATAAGTTAAATAGATAGCTCCAGTTGGGAGGTAGACCTGTCTTGTTGGCATTACAGAATATAAAGTTAGTAATTTTATACGCTTCTTTCAGTAAGCTGCAATAATGGGTAATAAATTGTAGCATTCCTGAGATTTAGATTTTTGGCTTAAAAAAAAAGCAAATGCCAAGAAAATAGTGCTTTTTCAGTATCACATAGCTCATCTTATGTTATGGGGACATATGGATATGTTCTTTCTTACAGAAGAACATTCTTGCTCATTTCCAGTATAAGCATTCATTAAGTTCACTGGCTGGTGTTTGATTTTCTCATGATTAATCAAAGTTGGCATAATTATGGTCATTAATTGCTTTATAATTGTTCAGATCGTTTACCATACTCTGATCTTTCCATAAAGGAGCTAATAGATCTTCAAAGCTCTATTTTGTGGTTTTAATAAAAAGTTACATTTCACTTATCAAGACATGCAGATGTGTTTTAGGGGCTTCTTGGAATTATTTTTTTCTTTAAAGTCACTTCATTCTTTTGCAGTAGAGGCAGACACTATTATACTGTCCTATGCTATTGCTACTCAAACAAAAATGCCCCCACCTGATACCTCCACAGTGTTCAGATTTGTACTTTATATTGCTCTGTATGTTGTCTTCACTCATTCTGTCCTCTTGTTTTAGCCTTTCAGTACAGTTCTCATAGTAAGGGTTTGGGTTTTGATACTGAGAGGTTTCTTAGATTTTTTGATTGGTTGGTTGGTTGTCTGGTTTTTGCCCTCGCTGTGCAACACAGGTTTTCAGTTGCTGTGAGGTGAAAAGGCATAGGGAACAGTAGCGGGATAGAAATGAAACCTGGAGAAAACGTTACTCTCATTTCTAGCTTACTTGAAAGGATTTAAACAGTAAAAATCTGTAAGACAACAAGGAACAGTAAATAAGAGCACCACAGGCTTCATTAAGTAAAAATTTCAGTAAAACATCTCGTACTTTGAAAGCTTATTCCTTTGAATCTACCCAAGTTTCCTGAGCAGAAGATACTTGGGCTTCATCTGATGATTGCTTTTCCAGCCCCCTTTTTTTGCCAGTTAATTTTAGCATTAAGTCCTACAGAAGGATGTTCTTTACTTTGCTTGTTTGGTCTTGGTTCCATCTTTAAAATATTTAGATTTCTCAAGGATGTCAGTATTTGTGGTTGGTTTAGGGACTATATTTGGGGTTTTCCTCTTACAACTATTGTTACACATTTTAAATTGTGAAACAGATTAACAGCTAAAAGACAAATATTTTCAAGTTTAGAGGGTATTTATTTTCTTTGTCTGTGTATGTTTCTCTCAAAACATTCTACATTGTTAAAAACCAAAGGAATTCTATAGACAAACACTCTGAACAAATGTGTTTGTCTGAAATACCCACAATTCTGTTACATTAATTTTATTGCAGTTGTTACAAGCACAACAGAAGTAATATTCCATGTATGCTCCAGTGCTGTAGGGGTTAGGACTACCATAATGTTGATATTCTTACTCTCCCATCTCATAAGGTTACAGTCTGGCTAGCATGTTCCAAGTTGCATTGGCATTGGCCTTTTTTGCTCCTAATCTCATGTTGGTGTTTATGGACTACTCTTAAGTGTTGGGGTTTTTTATTATTTTATTTATTTATGAAACTTCAGCACTTGGAACTTGCAATAAGAATGTGAATACTTGCTTTGAATGACTGATTTTCACAATATATCAAGTTTGTGATAAATGCATATATGCAGAGAAATGTCTACATGATTCTGATTGTTTACGTCTGATTGTATTTCACTTTTGCTGTTTTATAGTAACACTTAAGAGTATGTACTTTGTCATATTCAGTAAAAGAAAATAGGTCTTAATGAGGTCACATTGTTGAATTAACCAAGAAACAAGTATTTGCCAAGAGATAACAAAAGCAATTTTTGAAATATAGGTTGTCGGTGTGAATTAGATAAGCCAATCTTAAATTACTTTAATGAAGTTTAATACTAAATCAACATAGTAAAAGAATCAATTTACACTGGCAAAAAAATTACAAAAACTGAATAAACAATAATTGTTTCTCTTGAATCATAAATGCAGCTTTGCTAAGAAGATGAGAAGGAACAATTTTCAGTGCAAATTAACCTCTTACTACGATAGCTAAAGGAACATCCTTTCCAGGAAGAAATTTTAAAGCAAAAAAAAAAGTTTACATGGAATTTTTAGTGTGTGTATGTCCACTTTCAGTGGACAGCAATATCTAATGGTCACACAGGCTAACTTTCAGTGGACAGCAATATCTAATGGGTAGATTTCCATTGAAAATGTAGCAGGCAGACATTGTTATATGTCTTGTTTGAGGCGGTTGGATTTGTTTTTAGCCATCTTGTATTATTTAATCTTTGGGACAGTGATGAAACTTTATTTGCTTGCTATTTTAGCCCTTTGGGAAGAGGAAGGGCAAAAACCTTAGGCTTTTCACCTATTATCCAAACTAAAACACATTACCAGAAGAATGAAAGAAAGGAAAAGGAAAGGAAAAAGTCAATAGCAGTCCTGTGGTGAATATTGGGCTTTCATCAGGGAGAATTATATGGAAGAAATGTATGGGATGTCAGGAATTCCCATATCCTGAGAATGTCATACATTGCTCAGCAGTTTGCTTTCGGAATATCTTAACTGTCAAAGAAGGCAAGCGATCATCTGCTCCTGACACAAGCCTTTGCACAGTTGATTTGCAGTTGAACAGAGCTTTGGCCTTTGTGTCAGAGATGTGCTTTTGCTATCACATTAAAATCCGTTCAGACTTGGCCACCTTTTAAGTCTTTCTAAAAAATGTTTGACTGTGTGCACACTCAGCAAAACCCTCTTCGTTTTTTATCCATTACATTGTCTGAAGATCGCCTACGCTGAACATAGTCTGGCTTGGAAATGAATGTAACAGCGCCTGCAAATGTTTCCTACTGACATAAGGCTAACAGCAGACAAAGCAGTCTCCTTTTAAGTGAATGGATCTCCTCAGCACAGAAATACTGCACCCGCTAGCTGGGGTTCTTTAAAAAGACTTTTTTTTTTAATTTTTTTTTTTTAAGGGGAGTGAGATTTGTAACTGATCCCCTTTGAGGTGTGGGAGGGCTGTGCTAGCTGGACATGGGGCAGCCCAGGCTCTCTCTGAGTAGGCAGGTGGGGAAGGGACTGCTCACCAAATCACAACCAGCTGTGGCCGCCTCTGCTGCCACCCAGCTGAGGTCTCCTCCTGCTTCCACTCCTTTTCCTCCCACCCCCTTCCTTCTTGACGAATTTTATCACCCTTTTTCTATCCTTCTCTAACATAACCCTGTGCTTTGCTGTAGAAGAGTGACTTCATGCCCTTCCCGCATCCTTTCTGTGTCTGCCCGGCCGGGAGCCCACCACCTCCTGCCTGCCAGCCTGGGACAGGCGCTGCAAACTGACAGAGAGCCAAAAGCACTGCCAGGGTGGAAGACCCTCCTGCAGCTCTTGTTCAGCTTCTGAACACTGGTTTGGCTCACGGTGTCGTTTCCCTGACAAAGTAATGCTTGATTTAGGATAAAAAACTGAGGAACCTGAAGCCCCTCAAGAGGGAATTGGCTCTGCTTAGGCTGAGACAAAGTAACTGTTGTCATCCCCGCTCAATAAAAGCAGTAAGCCAGGGAAACATGGTACTCTTGAACTTATGTCCACTCTTGCTATTGTTTTATCAGATATTCCTGGGTCCCCCACATCAGGGGAAAGGGGATTTTACTATGGCCCGCGCTTAAAGGCCAATAATATCAGAGTATTCAGACTGGCTTTACTTTTGTTGCTGCAACCCTGCCAAATTCTAGCTTTACACCGAGCACTGCAGTAGGTCATCTCAGAGAATGACTCCTAGAGTTGGCCATAAACTCCCTTGGGCGGTCCAAAAGGTATTGCACAAACTTTATCCAATAATAGCACCCACATTTAATTTAGATAGTTTTTTGGTTGTGCTGAAATCAAGGAGACTAGCCCTTTCCTCTGGTGAATGACTGCTCGTGTTCCTTACCCTTGGAGAAAAGGGAATTGTCAGTTTTAATCTGATCATTTGGAAGTTTCCTCTTACCATAGGCTATTTTTCTCATCCTTATTTTGAAACTGTTAGAAGGTTATCATTTCTTGTATCCAGTCATAGAGTCCAGTCTCCTGATTTAGAAGTATTTTACGAATAATGTGTAAAACAGGAGTAATTTTCGCATCAGTGAGGTCATTGCAGAAATGATCAGTTCTGAATGAAGACTGCAATCCATAGGAACATTCTTGCAAAGACCTTACATAGCATGAGACCCTAAGCTTTATGGCATAGGTACAGATACATATTGGAGCTGGGTTGTGGCTTCCCAGACAAATATTCAGACATCTCCACAGGAGAGGATTTTTTTTTCCCCCCAGGGTTCATTCCAGAACACAGGCAGAGAGCCCCCCATCAGGACTGAAAGCAGCAGTTAGCTAAGAATCCCATTGTCATTGTCTGCAGCTTGCTAATCTGCACCTGATAACATCGGTTCAGGTACCTTGTCTTTGTGTTCCAGCATGTTGAAAAGCAACTGCTTTTAGGTCAGGACAAAAAGGCATAAATGCTACATAGTGCGATCACATATGCATCACAGAATACAAGGAAATAGGGCTGGAAGAGACTTTTGTCATCTAATCCATCCTCCTCCTGCCCCCAGACTGCAGGTGCTGCTGTTGATTCAGTCAAACGGTTTTCACATGCAGGGGAATCCGTCAGGGCCATTGGGAAACACCTGTAGCTCTGTGGTTAAAGAATGTGCCAGCTAGCAAAAAGGGTAGTAGCTGTTGTGTCACCGTGCAGAGATAAAAGCAAGGAATTGCAAAATGGAGGTAGGTTCTTCTTGAGGGTCATCTGGTAGAGCAGAAGGTGTTTTAGGTAGTGCGATAAAGTCAGAATGCCATCTGCTGTTGTAGATGCCCTTGGGACATAAGAAGTAGTGATAATTCTAGCTAGTCAAGGATGCAGGAGAAAAGAATTTTAATGGGGGAAATTTTCAGTGAAAATAATCTGCACGTCTCGAGAGATGTTTGGTTTTTCTGTTGAGCCATGTTTGCTTGTGAGGACTACAAAATGGGGGAATCTCATTTTGCTTTCAGAGTCTGGGTTGAATTTACTTGTTGAAGCATTTAGTTGCATCAGAACATTAAAAGACACCTCTGGGCCATACAATAAGGTGGAATTGCAACACAGGGCAGTGTATGAATATTATTTTAAATGGACCGTACTTCACTTCTTTTGCTTACGGGTCCTGGTTAGTTGCTTGTTTGTGCAGTATGACCATATAGGGTGATGAGCTCCAGCTCACTCATGAGCCTGTGCGGGGCAAATGCTTTGGGTTTTGTAGAGGAGTCCTGACAGGAAGAAAGGGTTTTCTGCAATGCTTTTGGAAGGGAAATAATTGTGAGAAGTTTTTGTTTCCAATTGCCTTGTGACCACTGACGTGCTTTTTTTTTTTAAGCTACCAAAGCAGAGTGAAATCACTGACAGACCCTTTCAAAGAGTGATCCTGAAACAGTACAGGCTTGAATTCAAGCCATTGGTTTCCCTTTACCACATAAGGGAAACCTCTTTCCAGTCTTAGACTTCAAGATTAAATCACTTCTGGCTTTCAGCTAAATGCGTGTGGGGCTAAATCTATAACTAATTTTAAATCGACCTGAAAGGAGGTTGTAGAGAGGTGGGGGTAGATCTCTTCTTCCAAGTAAGAAGTGATACGACAAGAGGAAAAGGCCTCAAGTTACACCAGGGGAGGTTTAGATTGGATATTAGGAAAAAATTCTTCACAGAAAGGGTTGTCAAGCATTGGAACAGGCTGCCCAGGGAAGTGGTTGAGTCACCATCCCTGGAGGTATTTAAAAGACGGGTAGATGTGGTGCTTAGAGACATGGTTTAGTGGTGGTTTTGGCAGTGTGCAGTTGATGGTTGGACTCCGTGATCTTAAAGGTCTCTTCCAAGCTAGACAATTCTGTGATTCTATGATATAGCACTGGGTTTGTTCTGCTTCAATTTTAACCTTCCTCAAGAAGAATCTAGTGAGTTTAATGCTGTATTAGTGTTTGCAAGCTTTATGATGTTTCTTATTTATCTTTGAGACAAGTAACATGAATAAAGTGTTCAGGTTCACACAGCAAAAGAATTAAAACTACTGCATTAAGTGTAGTAATAAATGCTATAATTATATTACTTCTGAATATGGCTATGGGCAACATTTTTTTAACAATAGAGATTGTAACACAAGCAGAGCTTAGAACAGGGAAGAGCAGAATCCTATTTACAAATTAGTCCAAATTATTAGGTACACATCTGACTTTGTTTCAAAGCAGCATTTTTATTTTGGTTCAGAACAGTTTAAAATATATTACATAAGAGGAGTAAATCTGAAAACAAAAGAGAACCTCTTTAGATTTTCTGTTGTGTCTCCAGCTCACCTTCTGAGCCAAAATCCGTTATTTGTCCACTTCTGCTCCTGAATGCTTCCAACTTTATGGTTGTCATCATATTCATTTTCCATATGTTACAGGGAACATACATAAACTAGATGAAAAGGAAGGGGAAATTTTAAACTTTAAGCCTTTAATGGTTTAAACCTTAACCAGCCTAAAAGATCGGGAAAGTCTTTGCCTGCTGGCCAATGTACATAGTGTGACGCATGGTGAAAGACTTATCTTTGGAAGGAGCAGTTGTGAGAGAACCACCCAGAGAGGCATGGGTGTGAGTCTCACTCTGAAAACAAAGCTGTTTCGTGGGCTGCTAATGATGGGCAACACCTCGTGGCATGTAGAAGGAATGTGTTTTGACATGAAGTCTACTATTTACTGTAGCCATTAGGTTAGAAAAAACAACTTTCCCAACAGCTTTAGGGGCTGTATCAGTTGCACTGTTCTCTGTGTCCTTCAAAAGGCTGACAAAGTCAGCAACTAAACAATCCAAATCATCTTTTTGAGTACATATTGCACTATTGTTATCCTTGGAGATGTCAGGGCACTCTCTAACAGTGTTTTCCAGGGGCTTACTGGTGCATTTTTTAGGCTGATTTGTGGACCCTCAGCTTGAACGTTCATCTCCTTTCCTATTCCATGCAGTTTACCCTAGAATTTATTACAGTCAAAAGTCAAGCTGTAGGGACAGTCCCAGACCTAGCAGGGAGGGAAGTCCCTCTTTGTGAAGAGGAGCTGATGAATAGTCGCGCTTCTCTGACTGTCCCTGATCATGCTTCATCCCACTGCAGGCTGTGGCAGCCTCATTTGACACGTGGCTTTGCCTTCCCCTCTAGCTCATGTCTTAGCGGGACATCCTGTCTGCTTCTGATGCCATTTTCATTTCCGTGACAACTTTTCTCATTTCTTGGCTTTCTAGGTAAGCATTGATAAACATTGCTGCCATCAATTTGTAGAAGTGTGCTGCTATTTCCTTTGCAGATACATGCAATGATTTTTCCTCGTGATTTTTCTGGTTGGGAAAGTTTGAAGAGTTTATACCCCAGGCTGTTTTTTACAGTATAAATAAACTAGTCCACAGAACTGTTCTAAACTACAAGTCACCTTATGCTTGCAAAATTAGATCGTGATCTCAATGTTTATTGAAATATTAGAAGTTAGATTCACAGCAGTTTGTTGTTTGTTTGGGTTTTTTAAAATGCTTTAGATTGTAGAGCATGAAAGAGTATGTAGTGCTACAATGATAACTGCTCTCTGATGATTTCAATTCTGCCGGTTTCCTATGTGGATAAGTCAGTAGCGTTGGAGTTTATTTTGCAATACTGGGGCTCAATCTCATAATTAAATGGTTTGCATGAGGAAATACCTATTTTTTTATAGTTGTTATCTGCTAGCCAGTATATTATGTAAGCTTGAGAGAAACGTGTTGCTGTTCTCTTTAGACGTCCTTTTCACATTACTCTCAGTTATCCTGTCCTCTCTTTCCACCACTCCCTTCGCACATATTCTCGCTGCCCTGCTTGGTCAGCAGCAGCACTCAGGAACTGATCCAGCCAAAAGCTAACCCAGTGCACCCTGCAAAAATGTTTGGCTTCTTCCTGCTGCTAAGTGGATTTTGTCAGGTTTTGTGAGGTTTTTGACATGTCTTCATTCGTTTATGTCGCTTTATTACTCATTTCTTGCTACTTAGTCATAAGTTGATATTTCTGGCCAAATAATGAGCCCAGAGTACAAAAACACTAATACTTTTTCCCAGATATTCTGCTATATATACAGAACTATACATAATGTTGTTTGTAAATTTGGTTTAGGATTCCAGTTGTCTTACTGAAGACTGGGAAAGGAAAGGAAAGTCAAATGAGATAAAAACACTGATGATGGTAAATAGTTTTAAACTGTAATTTGATTTAACTTTGGAAGCTCTTGTGGAATTGTTCAGCAGATATATCAGTGGAGGGAGGGAAGGTATTAAGGAAACCAGCTGCCCTGTTCCTCAATTAGACAGAAATACCTGCGATGAATGACTTGTTTCTGATCTGGCAGACAAGACATAGAAGAAAAAGAGCAGTGAAGCGAAACAAATCTTAATTTTCATATTATGTAAACTAGATTGGTACTTAAGTATCGATAAGTAATTCAGTATGTGCCTGCTTGCCTAGATGACAGGGGTATGGTGAGGTGCATGGAAGGTTCTTGGCTGATTTTCCTGAACTTGCCAGCCAAATGGAGTGCCGGTCTGCTGGCAAGAACAATTGAGCCCAAGGACAGATGTGCGGCAGACTTCTTCCCCCTTGTAGCAGGGGTGAACGTGGATAATACATTTGCAGTGTTGGTCTGATCTGAGGCAGCGTATGAACATTCTGCTTCTTGCTTGTAGTCTCTTACTTGGTTTGAAAGGATGGAGAAAAAAAAAGGGGGGGTAATCCTTTTTTTTTTTTTTTTAACAAAACACTACATTCATTCTTTTCGAAATTTCAGTAAGCATATAAATTTGTTTAAGAATTAATGAAAAAGTAAGATGATCCCACTGCAGCATTTTTGTTAATTATAATGATTCAAAAGAACATCTTGAAGATAAATTCCCTTGATATCTCCATAGTATTTTAACTGAGCTATGGGGGGAAATATCTGATGGTGTGGTATCTTCTGTGATGAAGCTATATTGGAAAAGTCATCTACCATAGTAATTAAAAATGGACAAAGTGTTTGGGTTTGTAAATCACCAATATGTTGACATATAGATAACAACAGAATAGAAAACTATAAGCGATATCTTTTTCAGTTAACAGTTGACCTTATGGCAATGTACTAGTGATATAGCAACATGTTCTGAGATCAAATGGAGATGAAGAGTTTATTATAACTCTGTATACGGAACTCCCAATGGCAGAGAATGTTACCATTCTTAGCATACAATAAACCTGAAATCTTTGTTGTTACTAACTTCCACTTTTTTGACATCAATAGAAACTTTCATGCTTTAGGATCTTATAAGGTAAAATTAATTTTAGATAGAAAATTTTTACTTTTCAATGTATTTCCAACTTTATATCACTAAGAATAATTCTATGTATACAGCTTTGATGCTGAGCAAAATAGGGTTGCTCCTGTGTTGAGATACTATTTTAAAATCCTGACATTTACATTAGATGTATGTGTACATGATAGGAAAGGTTCTGATGCATGGTATGAAACTGCAAAATATTGGTAAAATATATGGCAAGTAATAAGCGAAGTCTTGTATGAAGATGAAACTTCTCTGCATTATCCAGTATGGCTCTCCTGAGTATTTCCTTCGATCCTCAGCAGGTTTTAATTGGAAGGGCACTTTTGAAACATGACTTTGAGAGCAGTCTTGTTATAAACAGAAATAAACAGCAGAGGTTTAAGGCTGGGGTTTTTTGTTGTTTTTTTTTTCCCCCCAACTCTTTCTGAAATCGCATCAATACAGGTCTTATTATTCAAGGTACCCTCCAAATTTGCTAGTCTTTAAGCAAGCCTCAGAGGTATTTCACTTGCTATGATAGATTTCCTATACAGACTATCACATTTGTCTGTTTCTCTTTTTTACTGTAAGTCAGCAATCTTGTCATGTTCAAGCCTTTTAGTCTGTCATTTGTTATATGTACAATATATTCATACACATGATAAATCTTTTCTGATTTCTTATGGCATGCTTGTTTCCCCACTAATATTTTAACTGACTTTATAACTTATACTACATTTCACTCTTTCATTTTTTTGTCTAATCCTCCTCTCTCTTATTTTTTTTTATCACTGGAAAAATAATTTGTGTTTAGCATCTGTAACTATGAGAACTTTAGAGTTTTACTTTGCATTTCTAATACCGTTCTTTATCTGTTTTAGCATCTCCCTGTATTCTTCCCAGTGTTCTTTACTTCCTATTTTCTTGTAAGTATAGCATATTCTATTTTTCCCCTCAGTTCCTATTGATCTGTTTAACCATGTGGAGTTAATTGAAGCTACATCTCACTCCTGAAGAAAATCATACAATTACTGTATAAGTTTAGTTCCATTTATACACCCTTTCCTTATGACTGGGGTGTCTTGCTATTTGTCTAAACAGTACTTAATGCAATATCTTTTTACGTAACACATTTATCTAAAATTGCACAGCATTCATCTTGGTAGAAATTAAATTTCAATTCCATTTGCTGATACTGTCCTGTTTCTATTTTCTTTATTCTCTGTTTAGTGGTCGGAATCTGACTTGAACAGGTGGGTCCCTGGCAGGCTTCAGGAAACAACCAGTCATGTAATTCATCTATCATTTTGTCTCATCTATGACACATTTTCAATGGTTTCCAAATTAAAATTGAGCTCCCAATTGTGACTAGTTATATACTAGTCCCATTATTTTTGTGTACGCAATCTCTGCTTTACTTAATAGTAAATCTTCTGTCTTTTATGTAGTGACTTCCTCTGATATTTTTGGCTTCTCTGTGTATTCTTAATGGATTGTTTCCTAGGGCAAGATTTAGTATTTTAGGAGTCTGCTGTATCTAAAGATGTTTAAAGCCTATCACCCATGAACCACCTCTTAGTAAATGTAAGTCCAAGCACATCTTTATGAACTTCCCACTGAACATCTGAGGCTCCAACATTGGACTTGTGATTGCACCCATTGGAATTCCAACAATTCCCAAGCCAAAATTTCAAGTGGATATTTTAACTTTTTTTTTTCCTCTGCTTTCTCAAATTACCAGGTTGTGGACCTAAGTCCTTCCACGCACTTGCAGTGATAATATTTTTTTAAAAAAAATCTACAAATTCACTCTTGGAACTATGATCACACCAGTGTGACTCCTGTGAAAAGATGTACTCCTACCTCCACATAGTCAAATAAACCTTACCTTCCTACTACCAGCTACACAAGCTATAAAATTCTCTCTGAGGCCACTGCACACTGTGATTTAAAGCATCAAATATGATATACTTTGTTCTTGGGTTTGCGTAGCAACAGGCATTATGGTACCTAAATAAGCCTTCCCTGGTTTTGGCATGGTTGATAGTAGTTGCTAAGTCCTTCCTGCTCTCTGAGACAGATCTTCACTGGTTTGTCGTTTTTAAACCTGTTCTGAAATTTGCCTTAAACCACATTGGGTTTTTTTTCTCTGCCACATCTGTAACTGCGTAATTTTTTGTTTTATTTTTTCCCCCTCCTTCACAATTTCAGTGTCCTGTTATTAGTCTTTGTAGTTTTTTAGAGGCTGTGGTTTCATATTAATATATTGATGCTGCTGAAACATTACGTCCCACTTAAATATCACATAGTGCTTATTCTGTTGCTTCCTTAGCTGTCTCTTCTGACTAGAAATAGTATGAATATTGCTATTTCTACTTTAATCTAGATACATTTAATTTCGGGAAAGAAAAAAAAAAAACAGTACTTTATAAAGACAGATTTTTACAGGGGAAAGTAGCTTTTGGGGATTGGGACCACCTGTAACTAATAATCCTGGCTTCTATACTGACTTGCTCTATAGCCTGAGGGAAGCCACTTTAGCAGCTCTGCCTCATTTTCTATGCATGGCAGCATGTGTTAACTACTTAATTAGTGCTTTATGGAGTTATCAGTTTAGGCTTTTTGTCTGTGAGATTTTTCGCTTTGATAGACTGTTCTACTTCATCGACTGTTGTCATATTTATAAAAGCCTAAGGTCTTAAACAAAAGCTGATTGCTTTCCTCAGGAATATGAAGAGTACGAACCCAAACACTACCCACGCATGTGCGATCCATCCTGCTGTGTAAGGGCAGCTCCTGCCTCCAGTTCCTCCCAGCTGCTGGCTGAGATTAGAGCATTGCCTTCTCTGCTCACTACTTGCAGCTCTGGTTATTTTCTCGTGATTTATCCTGGACATTGTTTTTTGATTTGCTTGTTTACCACTATATTCTCAATTTCAAAATTTGATGAAAACATTTTTTTATGATGGCCATTTTTTCCAAGACTCATGGCCACGTTCAAGATCTTTGCTATCTCTGCAAATCCCGCAACGTGGAGAACTGTACCATTTGTACTGAGGTCAAGCTGCAAGGCAAGATGATGTGGAGACAAATGCCGCCTGTGTTTTCTAGTAGTTGCCTGCAGTGATACAGGACAAAGCCTAATTGAGGGAGGGTATCATATAAGTTTTCCTCATGCAAAGCATCTGATCAAAGTCTTTTACTCTCAGAGGACTTTAGGACTTTCTCTGGGTTTTTTTGGTTTGGGGTTTTTTTTTGAGGGGTCTTTTTGTTTGTTTTTTTTTTCTTGTTGTTTTTTTGGGGGTGGGGGTGGTGGGGGTGGTTTGTTTCTTCATTATTATTATTTAACATAGGGAGAATAAGGAATTCTGGGTATTCTCCATGAATTCTCCAGTTCAAGCACGTCCTCACATACCCTCTGATCCTAGCTACTATTGCCAAAAGCAAGAAGGAGAAATCAGTTTCAGCCTGAGAACGCAGGTTGTATTTACTTTCTCCTTTCCATCATACCTCATTTCAGCTCTTGCCAGTAGATATTTGGGATTTATTCCTCTCCAACAATATAAAAGGACAAATCTGGCAAGAGGATGTGCTGTTCTGAATCACTTTTTCAGTTCAGAGCATCTAACTATGCAGCATCTGTTGCATGGGATACCCAAAGACACCTTTCATCATCCTGCTTTTAATGTGGGATTATTTTCCCAGAATATTGGGAAAACTGGGGGAGAGATTGCCTCTAGAACAATTTGTGAATGCCTCTTTAGATGTGGTGTAAATAGTAGTTGCGTGCTTTGCCTAAAGACAGGGTATTTCAGAAATCTTGGCTCAAATTCTTGACTCTCCAGTAGAGACTACTCTCTGAGTACCCCTGAATCAAAAGTAAGAACCTGCTTGGCAGTGCACTGCTGAAGGTGCCGTTCATCTCTAAAAGGTACCCAAAGACTCAAATGAAGACTCAAGAGACTCCTCCTTTGTCCTTCCCCTTCCCACCCCAGCCAGTTATTTCTGTCGAGGTCAGTAATTTCTGATAAGGGGGTGCTGCTGCAGAACAGATTGCCCATGTTAGTAGCAGCCAGCAAGGTTACGTATTGCAGGCTACCTAAGTATAGGGTATAGCTGGCCTTGTTAAGGCACACAGCTGCATGCACTTGGGTACTAGAAGATGGCCTCTCTGCTGCAAGCTCAGATGGCCTCAGGTAATCTATTCATGGGCCACCTCCTAATGAAGCTGTTGCTGAATGTCCCGCAGGAAGTCAAGACATCTTCTATTAATGACAGATGTCAGGGAGTGGCTGGAAAGGCACTCTCCTTGAGGTAGATCTGTAAAAACAGAGATGCTTCTTCCCAGCAGGGATGCTCGCTCCAGATACTCTGAGCACTCAAGAGCTTGGGGTCGCCTGTAAAGCTCAATACATACACATCAGTGTCCTGAAACTCTGAAAGCCCTCTAGCCCTCTTTGCCTACTGCTTTTCTGCATTGCAATGCCAAGTGTTTCTGTGGGCAGTTGTGAATGGAGCTCTTGCAAACTGGTACTTAAAGCTTCATCTGTGTGATAAGAGTGAAATGTGAATACTTATTGACACGTTACTTTCAAAAAGAAGGTAAATGAAAGAATTCTGCCAACATAGTGATGCTATGCCCATCTATCTAAATCTCATTAATAATTTACCTAAAATGATTTAGAAAGTTTTTATGTCCTTAGAAGAATTATGTCATGTGTACATATCATGTGTATGATCGTGCCTATACAGGAAACTGCCTGGGATGTCTTTTGGCAGTATCTGTTCTAGGCTAGCCTTACATTAGGGCACTCTTATTCCCATCAAGAGAGCCATTTTTTTTAGATCACTTTGAAGACTGGATTAAATTGCAGTGAAGTGCTCTTAATACAGAATGTGTTCACCTAAAGAGTTAGTGTGAAATAGCTGGATGTACTTTGAGTTTAAACCTTAGCCTATTTTGCTATAGCTTTCCTCTATAGATGAGCCCCAAGAGATGTCCTTACTTAGCTCTCATATTTGAGAGCATTTTGAATGAATGCTGCGGTATCATAACGTGCAGTTCCAAGAATATCAAAGGACAAGATAGGAGAGTTCTTCCCTATGAAATGTTTCCAGTGTTAAAGGACCTCAAAAAGGAGTCTGTAATTTGGGGAAGGTTTTTCTTATTTGTATGGATTTGTGAGAAAAAGAAATACAACTCTCTGCTTCTCCCATCAAATACTTTGATGCACGCTATGCTGAAATATGGCTAGAATTACTTGATTAGAGTAACAGCAGAAGGGCCTGGGATTTTTTTTTTTTCCTTTTTTTTCTTATAGTCACCTTGAGTAGCAGCTGAAATGGTGAGAATGATCATCTGCACTGTTTTTTCTGTTTGTCAGTAGTATCTTGACTATAGATTCAATGGAAGAAAATCACTACAAAATTAGTCTAAAACTGAAGTGGAAGGAGAGAAGAGAGCAATCCTAATTTATCTTCATGCCATGGTAAAGAAGAAAAAGAATTTGCTCATTTGAGGAATGTTTATTTATATATTTCCAGTGAAATTATGAGAATGGAGATGTATTTAGAAAGCCTTTTGCAGTTGTTAAGAGGGGGCATTTTTTTCCACTGTAAGACAGCACATGGAAAGTTTACTTGGTACCTTATGCATAAAAATGCAGAGTTCCCTTTTGAAGGTAGTAAAACTTCATCAGACTTTTAAAAAGCTTTGTTGCCAAATTACATGAATAACATTACCCTTGTTTTTATGGGCATGGTCTTAACCATGGTCTTAAATGTTAGGTCTAGTATCTTGTTATTCACATCTTTTTAAAGCATGTAAACTTTCTTTTATTTCCACTTACATGACTTAAAGTAGTCAGACTAAGGTAAACCTATTGAACTTGAAAGTGGAGAGATGCCATTTTCTCTTGTAATGGTTGCCTACTTTCAGTACTAGAATTTTATGCTCTGATTAGTTGCATTTTTGGTTGGCATTACGAGTTTGTCTTTACATGGATGCCTATGGTCTGAGAAGGAAAGACATTCGAAAGCAAAAATAATTAAATAGCTTATAACATATGTCCAATGCAACCAGTAATGCTGCC
Source organism: Charadrius vociferus (assembly GCF_000708025.1). NCBI lineage: Eukaryota > Metazoa > Chordata > Aves > Charadriiformes > Charadriidae > Charadrius > Charadrius vociferus. Next base: position 260,791 of record NW_009648440.1, read on the forward strand.
ATCTTCCTAACAGTATCGTTGTAAACATGTAAATATATTTGATTGATGATGTAAGTAATCAAAGAAACAGAGAAAACTATCTACAGAAGGGAAAAAAATGGCTACTACATTAGTCTAAATGTGGCATGGCAGCCAAGATGAAAACTGGTGTAGGACTGAAAAACTCTTATTTGAGTAGAGAAATATTACCAGGGGCCCATGTGTGTATGTGTGTGCTTCTCTCCTCATGTTAATTTTGTCCACGACAACAGCGTCCTGTAAGGAACATAGATTTTACAGGAGCAATGTTTCAAAATGGCATTTAAAATTAACATCTACACAAAATAAAAGGAAAAGAGGAATTAAGGGCCTGAGAAAGTGGCTTTCTTAGGAATTGAAAATAGATGTTAAGAATCAAGCCTGCCAGCCACTGCAGGACTGTTCACTGCTGAGTTGCAGTTACCTGTTGCTGATGTTCCACCAAGTACTACCACAACAATTTCCCTTTAGTCTGTGCTTAAAAACTAAGTTCTTTGTGTATTTGTAAGAGCAATAGAAGGTGGCTGAAGAAATGGCTAATTGGTTCCCTGTGTAACTATTTCCTGGAAACAGAATCAAGAAGTGGTTAATTTTATTTGAAAAGATAAAGTCAGTGCGCACACACCCCCTCCCATCAGTAAGAGCTGTGAGGTTTCAACACCATCGGCAGAGTATTACAGTGATCAGCAGCCCATAATTTGAAGAAGTATCACCCTTTCCCCACCCCTTTCTCCTCCCAGGTGTCTTTGGGGATGCCTGCTCTAATGCTGGGGTTTGCGCAGCTTATTCTTATTATTGGTAGCACTGGTGTTTTGTGCGCTGCATCACTACAACACTGTATTCTGGAAGGATGTAAGTAAAGTGTATCTTTCTTTCATAAACGACTTATACCTTCTGAACGTTCTTTCACAAACACAGAGAAAAACGGTATTTTAGGTGAAATGTACAAAAAATTCAGTTTTGTTTTTCTTCTTACTAATATTTACAGTAACATTCAAAGCAAGCTGGAAGGTTTGATTCTGAAATGTAAGTGCTGTAAATACAGATACTTAGACAAAAAAACCCAGGCAGATTATATAGACTCGCTTTTTGGAGCACATAAGATTTTGATAGTTTTTTTGGAACCATCATTTTGAATTTCTATAATCTGTGCCAATACACTGCAATTTTAAGAAATATTTGCTGTGCAATTGCTGAAGCAGAGGTGGAAAAATTACTGGAAGCTGTTATATATTATGTTTGCGTTGCGGTATCACTGTCTGGGTTTGGTGTGTTACTGTGTAAAATATTTGATGTAGTGCAGAGTTAAGACTGGAAGAGCTTAACAGTGTTTACAGTTAGAGCTTGCTAGCACATATCAACATGTAGCAAAATACCGCTGTTTGTAGGCAAAAAGGGAACATGAGGCAACCTGCACTGGACAACTGATGTTAAGTCTTGTGGATTATATATACAGGGAACTATAAAGCAGTGAAAGTATAGAAAGGACTTTGGAAAAAATACAGCTTACTTCTGGTACTGATTTCTTCTTTTTATTTTTTTATTTTAATTTTTTCCTAATCAGTTTTGCAGATCATATTTTTCCCTCTCCAGTACTTGAGTTGTAATCAGTTACAATTACGGTGTTATTTTTGCAGTTAACACTTTAAGAAATTGTTGTTGCTGGTGTTTTTTCATTTGCTTATTCAAGTGGGATGCTTCTTATTAACCATTTTGTCACCAAGTGTAGGAGAGGACATGGTTGGTGCGTGAGGGTACAGGAAAGGTGCAAGGGAGGGTCCCCAAAGCTCCTTGTGAGCACTGCAGACATACCTGAAAATACTGAGTGATTTCATAATTAAAATGAGAGATTGCTTTCAGTGCAGATGAATGCCAAGTAATGAGGGGACAAAACAGACTTCTATGCAAAGCTATGCCTATAGCAAAACATAAAACCATGCCTGGACAACGACTGGTTCTTGACTACCTGTTACTGCTCAGGAAAAGGGCATTGGGTTTGTTTTGGGTAGTTTGCTGCAAATGCCTGCTCAGCACTTGTTTCAAAAAAAAAAAAATTAGAAATTATTATCGAAAAGGAGTAGAGGAGAAGGTTTGAATATGCCATGTTATAAATCCCCATCTTGAATACTATGTGCCACTTTGGAACCTGTTCCAAGATTTAGTAGAAGAGGAAGAGGCATGGAGAAGAATGACAGGCTTGGGCTGGCTTCTGGAAGAAGAAAAGGTAAATAAGATTGAGACTAATGTATCTGGAGAAGGGATGTGATGAAAGAGATGAAGATAGTAAAGATGAAAGTTCTACAACTTACTGCAAAAAGATACTGTGGAAGACAAAGCCATAGTGGTTTTGAAAGTAAATTGGACAGTCCCGTGGGGGATAAGGATTTAGCTACATGGTTTGGGTGCACCCTATGGTTCTGAGCGTGCAAATTTTAGGAATTGCTAAATTTCTGGTGGCTGGAGTTGGCTGGAGATACTCAGACAGCATTGTTCACACCTCACATTTTCTTACGCTCATTCCTTGGACATCTGTGCTAAGCCTTTCAGAAATGGCATACTCTGTCAGGCAAACCTTTGAATTAATACCACCACAAGTACATGCGTACTGGCTAAGATGCGTACGCAAGAGGCTTGGCTGTCATTAGAGCACCCGTTTGGATCTGTCCCCAGTATTGTTGGAGGGAGGGGGAGTGTTTGTACTCGAGGCTTGCTATGTGAGCGAAACTGAACTTCTCCAGAATTTGGGAGACGGTAACAGTGAGGCACGGATAGTTTAGAGATAGGAGGTTGGGATTGTAACTTTTGGATTGTTGTGAAGTTGTGTGTTACTTGTTTTGTTTGTAACTCTGTTTATCTAGATTTCTGGCATCGTGCATTTTAACTTATCCCCCTCGTCTTTTGGAGAGGTGGCTTTTTTCTGTCTTCTGCCAGTGGAATGGGGGTGATGATACCTTTGCTGTTCTGCCCCTCTTCCAATTTCTGTATTTTGTGTCATTCTTCCTCTTGAATAAGACCAGTTCCTTTCTTATCTGTTGCCCATAGCTTTTTTTTTTTTGTTCTCTAAGAGCAGCTGCATGAAAATGGTGACTGTTATCAAGTTTTGATCAGCAGCTGCAAAACCAAGTAGTCCTCTTAATTTGGTTTTGCATCTATATGGTGAAGCTTTGCGCAGTAGAAGTATGTCTTCATGTTTGAGAAGATCACGTGAATTAACAGTTTGCAGTTGGAAGCATTTTTTGTAACTATAAGAGCTGTTTGTTTACCTCCTAAAAAAACATAGTTCTGCATTAGTTGACAATATCCAGGGTAAATTGTCTTTTTTCCAAGCCCTTATTGTTTTTGGAAGGCTCAGTTTGCAAGGAGAGGGCTGCGGTGGTGTTTTTGTCTTTGATGTGCTATTGCCATTAACGTATTAAAAAGCAGAACTGCTTTTGGTTTGTTATGAATTTTATATTTTAAAATTGTAAAATATAGTTGTAAGTAACCAGAAAATAATAACCTCAATGCAAAATTTTCATGTGAGAAATCTATGGCAATACAGTTAATTCTCTCTGGCACTTTTTCTTTTACTTTCATTCTCATTTGCTGCAGCACATGTCCAAGACTATCCAGTGAGGCAACCTTTGCCTATTTATATATAGCATGAAGGTACTCTTTTATGTCTCTGAGTTGTATCTTCACTTTTGAGGACCGAATGTCAAAAGAAAGAGCCCCCTAGATTTAAGGTGTAGAAGGTCACAAACTTACAACAAACAGTAACAAACGTATTTTAACTCTGTTGGTGCCACTTTCTAATCCGGACCAGCTGGCCAAATGTCCCTGTGCAGAGGTACAGTTTCTAAAGCAGACAGGTTTTTGATTCCCATCTAAGTATCCTAAAAGTGTGTTTACAAGATTGGATGTAGGAGACTACTTCTGCTGAACTGCAGCTGTCCCTTGTTTGTGGTTTGAAACTGTAGCTATTGACAAGTGCAGACAGAGTTTATATAAAAACTCGGAAGGTTTCTTGCCAATTCAATAAGCATGAAAAGTGGTGTGTGGTGTTTACATCTTGGTCTCTCTTGCCAAAAGTTTCGTGTCTCTAAGTGTATAATCATTTGCTCTTACATCTCAAAAGTAATTTTCTGGTATTTGAGTACGTCTATGGAAGTATGAGTCGTGGGAAAAGATATACTCAAAGCTCTAACACAAGTTTACTGACTTTTTTTTTTTTTTTTAATTTGGCTTAGGCTTATCTATTGTGCTCTCCTCATTCTCCACTTTTTTTCACTATGGCTAGGACAGAAGCCATAAAATCTTATATCACAGTTTAGAAATCAGAGGTGATTTCAGTTGTTTTAATTTACCTTTCCTATGGAAAAACAAACCATTGCGGCCAGTGATACCATTTCATCCATTGCAGCAAGTGATACCATTTTGTCTGTGTTCCTAATGAAATATGGAGCAACAGTGGTGTTCCTGCAAATTCCCTTTAAAGGGAATTCTTTCAAAGGAATGTAATCAACATGGTGTGGTTTAGAAGGGAAAAGTTTTCAAAGCATCCCTCATTGATTTCATGTTTGGTATGAATCAAATTTTTATTTATTCTGCTGAAAGGAAAAAAGGAATTTGATCAGCTGTGAAAAATTCAGGAATAAATGTGAAACTTCCGTGACAATATAAACTATTAAATTTTCCGTTTCATTTTGTTCACCTCTGTTGTCTTTGAGACTGATCACAAACTGAATTCAATTTCTTACTCTTCACTTTAAACAACTGAAAAATCTTTAGTTTTTAACAACACAAAAGGTGATATGGTAGGAGGATTAAATCACTAATACAACAAGAAAGACTTAAAAAAATAAAATAAAACCTTGTGATTTTATTGCTCCTTCGACAGACAACTTGCCTAATTAATCATAATAGATTTATAATCAAAGATTTATTTTAAAATATTTGATATAAAGACTTCACCTATATCTGAAGGAAGTTTCTGAAATACAAATAGAAAAATGTATAATGTTCTACATTTTAATTTCATTAGTCTTTCTCTTAATATCTCTCATGCTTCATGCAGGTCAAATTAAGCAACATTTGAATACAATTAAAATGTGGAGATATATGATATTCCAGTTATTTCAGTGAGCCTGTTTAATGACTTCACTGGACCCACAAGTGTTTGAATTATCCTGTGTTTTTAAAAAAAAAAAACCCAACCAACCAACCAAAAACCCCTAAACAAAAAAACCACCACCCCACACATAGAATTGCATATTATTAGAATTTTAAAAATATAGCTTCTTCATAAAGATAATGACAAATTAAGCAAAATCCCTCAATGGCATTTAATTAACAAGTTACTTATACGTGGTTTAACTTTACTTTTTAAGACATCATATGCATGATGTTCTGAAGTACCTGTTTATGAGATAAGAACTGTGGATTTCCAGTAGATTTTTAACAAAGTCTCAGACCTCAGTTTTCAGGAAAAGACTTTTAAAACTTTCCTGTCTTGGCCTGTATCACGTTTTTCCAACATTTTAACCCTACTGTCCCTCCCTCCCACACATACTCCATTACTTTAATCTGACAAATTTTATGGAGATTTTACATGGAGACTTTAACATGCAGATGGATTATAGATCCAAGATGTTCTTATTTTTTCTTATGAATGCTAATTATTTGGTATTAGTTTCTAATGTGGAGTATAGAAAAACCTGTCCCTCTTGCGTCATGAGGAATGACCTGTTTACTTGTGTGCCTTCAAATTCTGTCTGTTTAAGTGACTGGGAACAAGCCCAGAAAGACACAATGCTCTATTTGCCAATTGTAATAGCAAAAATTGTTTAGACTTGAGAAATATCTCATTGTCTATGAATCCATTAAAATATCAGTCACTGCATGCGTCTTGTTTCCCTCTCACAGAAGCATAGTCTGTATTTCTTCATTTCCATTTTCCTTTAAAGACTATTATGCTTTATATGATCTTGTCAGTCAAGTTCTTTATCTGGCTGACTGTAGGTGTCGTTTTCTTCCGTGTATTAACTTCTGGTGGCATTTGAAACAATAGGCTTCTGCTTTCTCTTTGCAATCTTGATGCTATTAGACACCTTAAAGATGTTGGAAAGGGAGAAAGCAGAGCGTTAACCTACTGAAGTGCATTGGTATTAGGAACATTAAATAAACATTTCCCTTCCCTCTTAAAAATAAGTATATGATGATTGGCCTGTTTGGCTTGTTCCAAATGTATTTTCTCACAAATGTAAAATGAATTTGTTGGATCCCTTTGTCACTTTAATTTTGCTCTGTGCACAGTATAACATTTCAGTAACTTCCAGGGAACTGAGTTTCATATTTACTGTGTGTTCTTAATATGGCTTGCGTGTTTTCATGCTAACTCGTATTTTGAAACTGCTGAGCTAATAAAATGTAATTAATTAGAATGTTATTTAAACTATTTCCAGGTACATCCACCTTTATGGAAGCATTAGCAGCCAATGGTACAACCAACATACAGACATCTGTAACAGGAGTGACAGCCAGTAAACGAAGGTTTATTGATGACAGGAGAGATCAACCTTTTGATAAAAGGCTACGTTTCAGTGTGAGACAAACGGAGAGTGCGTACCGGTACAGAGACATTGTTGTCAGGAAACAAGATGGATTCACACACATTTTGCTATCAACAAAATCATCTGAAAATAATTCACTAAATCCAGAGGTCAGAATAATTCTGCTTTGGCGGAGAGGGAGGGTGCTGACAGAATTCTAAGTCTCAGATTGTTGCTTGCAAGATGTTACACATACAACGGACTTTAAGTGTAGTTCAGTTGAGTTTTAACTATGTTATCTGAACTTTTAGATGTACTGTCTCTTATAAGACGTGGCAATTTATGAAGTTCAACTTACAAGCTTTAGCCTGAATTAAGGTTCTTTTTTTCTGAACTAGTTGCATGTGCCATCTGCTGTCCAAATTACAGAAACGCTGAATGAGTGCTTTAGTTACAGATAACATCTAATAGATCTTTTCCTAATGATTTCATTATCTTAGTCTAATTACTTTTTTTCAAATGCAGAGCTTCTAATACTTTCTTATTTTGGGATAATGAAAAAAGTGAATTTTTCTAATATGATGGTTGAGTGGATCCTAAGGAAAAATTAAAGATGCCAAAGATTGAGATCTCATGGGGGAAGAGGGGAGGAAAACAGTATGCTACTTCTTAATGATGTAATCAAAAGATTCTAATGAATTATTTTTAATTTTTTTTCTTTCAGGTAATGAAGGAAGTCCAAAGTGCACTGAACACAGCAGCTGCAGATGACAGTAAACTTGTGCTGTTCAGTGCAGTCGGTAGCACTTTTTGCTGTGGTCTTGATTTTATTTATTTTATACGACGTTTAACAGATGATAGAAAAAAGGAAAGCACTAAAATGGCAGAAGCTATTAGGTATGTAAGATTATCTTCAGTCATCTGAGCGGGTATTCATCATGTAGTCTGGCTTGGTTTATCTTTTTATATCAAAAGCCTCCAATTCGACAAGATCTCAGACATTCACCTGTTATGTGATATAGTGTGCAGCACTTCTTTATACACCCTGTCCCTTTCTATTTGGGTTGTCATTTCATGCATCACTATTTTTACTGCTAAAATTTAACTGTGAAAACTGGTATTATGGTAATACTCCTCCAGTTGAAACCAATTTTAAAAAGACTTAAACGGCCATAGAGTTTCAGGAAAACAAATTCAACACACAAATACAAGATGGACATTGAATGAGTACCTTAATATAGTACATTCAGAGCAGCGAAATGATGGGTATTTTAGAGGAGTAGTTAGTACTAGTGAACATAATCCCAACACTAGGTACAAAACCTAACGTTTAAACAAAATTAGCTGAATTACTACAAACTAGAGGAATATATATGGACAAAAGTATGGATCTTGGAGACATGTTTTAACAGTAAAAACAAGTATCATTTGAACACCGGTTTTGAGGGCCTGGGCTCTTGTATGCTTCCAGAGTATCTATATTCCTTCAGAGACCTATGTTTTGTTGTCGTTATCAATATTCATGTCCCTAAAAAAGGCCTTGTAACATGTAAAGCCAGTTTCATTCGAGGCACAGTTGGCTGATAGAGGTGATAATAGTTATTTTTTTCAATCATTCAATCATATTTTTTTTTTTCAGTCATTCCATGTAGAAGTTGGTCATGCAGTGACTTTAGATGCAGCCAGGGAACAGAGGCTCTGGACACTGAGCTTCTGTGACTAGTTTAATTCAGGCCCTTCCAGAAGCCTGATTTGCCACCTCTTATTTATGGTTAATAAAATGGATAAAGGTAACTTAAAACACCTATGAACTCTCCCCCTTCAAACATAATACTGGTATTTTTCATATATATGCTAGACTTGGTCTTCTGGAATATTCAGACATCATTAAAATTCAGACATCATTAAAATTATCATCTCTGGACGGGTTGTTTTTATGATGACTTGCATAAGATGCTTCCAGAATTTTTTTTGCATTCATCTATTACAGTTCACTAGAATGAGTTAAGAAGCATGATAACCTTTAGGGATGGATGCAATACAGTAAAAATGTCCTGTTTTGCAGAAATACAAAAACAGGTAACACAGATAAAGAGCAAACTTTAAAATTACCACTATATCCCCTTTTCTGAAATTTTGATAATAATCCCATATTTCAGCATCTAATACTGAAATGAGAAATCTTCTGTCATTCAGAGCCAAGGAATGCTTTGCAGGTGCTGACAACTGTATGTTGTACACTGTATTCTAATTAGAATTTGTCATGTACTTGAAGTAAATATGGACAACTCCTTCATTATATGTGGTAGCTATTAACTGAGAAATACCTGCAACTTGACTTTGGGGTTTCAGAAGTCTCTACTTGGTCTAATGTGTGCATACTTACACACACGCTTACTTTTTCCTAAGACCTTGGAAGGCATTTACTGTTAGAGAACAGAGAAGCATGTAAGTATCCATGCTTTGTGGGTACTAGAATGAATTGTCATTTTGTGTTGATAACGAGGGTAAGAATATGCATTTGTAACTTAGTAGCATAGCACCCATAGCATTATGACCAACCAAAAGAGGGACATGAGGAGGGGAAGTGTAAAGGTGTGTGGTATGTGATAATGGAGCTCTACTGTGTATGGCCTGTTCATAATTTTAAAAGGCAGATTGATTTATTTAGAAAAGCTGTCTCCCAGAAGTCCAGAAATACTCTTTAAGGAAACTCATTAATGCTTTGCCCATATTCATTTACACCTATACACCTTATACCTTCACTTAAAAATATAGATAGCTACCTCATACCAATGTCATACATAAACACAGTGAAGACCAAGCAGGGCTGTAACCATGGTTTTGGTGCCCAGAGGTGAGGTATGACTACAGCCTCATCTCGGAGAGGGCTGTGAGGCCTGTGAATATACCAGAAGCGCCGTATCAGCTGGTTCTTGTAGGAGAGGCATTAAATCCAGAGCTGCCCAATTACTGTGCTGCTTTGGGCTGGGAGAAATGCTAGGCTTTCACAGAATGAAAGAATGGCTGAGGTTGTAAAGGACCTTTGGAGGTCATCTTGTTCAACCTGCCCCTGCTCAAGCAGGGTCACCTAGAGCAGGTTGCCCAGAACCATGGCCAGACAGGGTTTTTGACTATCTCCAAGGATGGAGAGTCCACAACCTTGCTGGCCACCTGTTCAGTCACCCTGACAGTAAGAAAGTGTTTCCTGATGTTCAGATGGAACTTCCTGAATTTCAGTTTTTGCCCGCTACCTCTGGTCCTGTCACTGGGCACCACTGAAAAAAGCCTGGCTCCATCCTCTTTGCATCCTTCCTTCAGGTATATGTACACATTGATGAGATCCCCCTAAGCTTTCTCTTTTCCAGGCTGAACAGTCCCAGCTCTCTCAGTCTTTGCTCACATGAGAGATGCTCCAGTCTCTTAGTCATCCTGGTGGCCCTTTGCTAGACCATGTTCAGTAGCTCTACATCTCTCTTTCACTGGGGACCCCATAACTGGACACCAATGCTTAGCAGAGGAGAAGTATCATCTCCCACAACCTGCTGGCAACACTCTTAATGCAGCCCAGATTACCATTAGCCATCTTTGCCACAAAGGGACACTGCTGGCTCAAGTTCAACTTGGTGTCCACCAGGACCCCTAGGTCCTTTTCTGCCAAGCTGCTTTCCAGCTGTTTGGCTTCCAGCATATATTGGTGCCTGGGGTTGTTCTTCCCCAGGTGGAAGACTTTACACTTCCCCTTGTTGAACTTCATGAGGTCCAACCTGTCGAGGTCCCTCTGGATGGCAGCATGACCCTCCAGTGTATCATCCCAGTTTTGGATCATCAGCAAACTTGCTGAGGATATACTCTGCCCCACCATCCAGATCACAAATGAAGCGGATGAACAGTACTGGACCCAACACTGACCCCCTGGGGTGCAACACTAATTACGGGCCTCCAACTAGACTTTGTGCCACTGATCACCACGCTCTGGGAAGCCATTCAGACATTTTTCAGTCCACCTCACTGTCTGCTCATCCAGCTCATACATCAACAGCTTGTCTGTGAAAGTCTTACAGGAGATAGTGCTGAGCGCCTTGCTCTGAAGTCTAGGTAGACTGCTGTCCCCTCATCCACCAAGCTAACCACCTCGTCGTGGAAGGTTATCAGGTTGGTTTTGAAAGCGATGTTACTGTGGAGACGAATTATTACTGAGTTTTCAAGGGCTGGTATATTTTACTCTTTCTATATATGTAGTGAATGCATGTTTCTGTTTCTCTTCAGGAATTTTGTGAATACTTTTATTCAGTTTAAGAAGCCTATCATTGTAGCAGTAAATGGCCCAGCCATTGGACTTGGAGCATCTATATTGCCTCTGTGTGATGTGGTTTGGGCTAATGAGAAGGCATGGTTTCAGACACCATACACTACTTTTGGACAAAGTCCGGATGGATGTTCATCCCTTACATTCCCCCGGATAATGGGCCTGGCTTCTGTAAGTAGCTTGCAGGGTAGGGGCTGACAGCTTCACAATGCAGTTGTGATAATTTATCCAGAGTGATTTCAAGACTTTTTACCTTTGCTGTGTTGTCTGTTCTTTATTTTCTTCTTTCTCTCATGAAAACCTTTCACGAGAAGCCAGTATTTATAGCTTCTCTGCTCCATGATGTTACAACCTAGTCTTCACCTGCGCGCACAGAACAGAAAGCAGGCACGGGACCTAATCCCATGTCATGGGCACCCTTAACCCTGACGGTGGCAGAAGGGTTATGTCCTGCATACCCTCCGTCTTAGCCCCACAAAAGAAAAAGCCACTAGTGTCTTGCATTCAGCACAGCATTACAGTGCAGCACAGAATGCGCTGCTCTGCACTCAGTGTCGTTACATAGCAGCGCACTGTGTCACCAGCTATTAGCAGCCTCATGCTAGTATGCAAAATAAGTAATTCAGCTTTCATGCACTTGTTGTTCTCAAGAAGTCATGTTGAACTTCCTCACTCTGTAGATCTCTGCTGATGTTTAACGCTAGTGTGTTAGGCAAGAAATAATCAGTCCAAATCACTTCTGTGAAGCTTTTTTTTTTCAGTCTTGCACTTGATTTACAGTACTGCTGGACTGAAAAAAAAAAAAAAAAAGATAACACTTTGCATTGTTGCGGAAAACATAAGCCACATATTACTGAGCATCCCTTTTCTTGCTTTCCAATTAGGTGGAAGAATCAAATGTAATAAAAACCTATTTAAAAATCTTTTACCTACATTATTTTCATGTTGCCTACTATTTTTTATATGTGAAAAATATTTATATTGAAAACTGTTAGACCTATGTCCCGTTCCAATTTGAATAGTAACAGTATGAAACAAGTGCTTGTAGCTACACTTGTTTTTCCTAAATTACTGTTTATTATAAAAGCCACTTTTTCCCTGTAGGTATCTATTGCTATAAAAATACAGATTTCAATATATTAAAAGCATCAGTTTGAACAAATCTAATGACTAACTGTGTGATGTCTGGATTTAGTTGTTAGAAGAGAACAGAAAAGGTAACTGAAATAGATTAACAGTTATAAGAGTATCTTTAATATCTTAGCATGTTTCAAACTACTGATTGTTCCTTTCCCTTTTTATTTGGCCATCCATCCATTCATCCATCCATTCCATCCATTCCCGTCCTTTAGAGACTTGTGGTTGTTACTTCTCATTTCTTTAGAAGTTGTACAAAAAATACAAGAAGCTCTTCCCTAGTATACTCTTCCATGTGTGTTTGTGAATGCTCTCATTTTTCAATATGAAGACTTAAATTGAAAGCTTCCAGTGATAATAATTCCATACTATTCAGTGCAGAAAGGAAATAAAAAAAATTAAAGTCCACTGTTTTCATACTATCCTTGACCCCCTGCAGTACAACAATGTCAATGCTGTACGGGACAAAGTTGGACTTTAAACAGCAGATTCCAGGAAATATAGTCAGAATCTATAGTGAAAATTTTCATGAAGTAACATGCTTTCTATCTACAAAAGGGAGACAGAAGTCAGCAGAAAGAAGAGATGGTGTGAGTGCGATGAGAAACATTTGGGGGGGGAGGAATTAAAATATCATACAAAAGAAAGAAATAAGGCCTCTGTATGCATCGTAAAATTTGTTACAAAAGTATTGATTCGGAAGTACTACTCCCACCCTTAACTCTTGTAAATCAGATTCAGTGCATTCTTTTTATCATCAGCAGTTATGTAAAAATCTTCAATCGCAAGATTGCTGGAAATATCTTCCCTACCAAGTCAGTCTTTGCTGGTGAGCAGTCTGCCATGGAGGGTTTTTTCACAGAACATGTTCAACAGAGTTAATTATTTCAGGAAATCTGAAGCCCAGACCTTAGGATTCAAAACTGATACTGTATGGGGAATACCAAAAATTTTAGAAGAATTCTCAAACTTAGTTTTTAGGTTTTGGAAATAATGTATAATAGAGATTAAGGTGACATCTGTTTGGGGAGACACATTATTGTGTGTCTGCTGTGGAGATCTTGGTCTGTTTTTCTGGTCCTGGCTATAAAGCACAGGAGCCACGTGATCAAGCTTCACACATTGGGTTTCCCTGTTGGTTTCTTGGCCGTATCTTATGCTTTTCTGTCAGTCATGAGGGATACACGTTTCCATAGCGTCTGTAGTCCACATCACAGCCAGGGTCTCAGGCATTAGAGACCAGCTGCCTTCAGGTCAATGGAGCACCTCAGCTCACTTGCACTATGGAAGTCTAGTGCCTGTGGGGGTGCATGAGAGGTCCCCTGTGAGCCTCAAAGCACTCCCTGTAAAAGAGGCCAGAGGATGCCCCAGTGATGTTTCTCTGTGGAAGGAGAAAGGCAGACTGAGTAGAAAATGAAGGTTGTTAATGAGAATCTTATATTAATGAAATATTTTATCAGCTTCATTTCTGTTGCTGTCTTATCCATATACTGTATTCTTATCCAATTATACCATATACTGGGCTGCATCAAAAGAATAGTGGCCAACAGGTTGAGGGACGTGATTCTGTCCCTTGACTCTGCTCTGGTGAGACCCCACCTGGAGTACTCCATCCAGCTCTGGAGCCCTCCACATAAGAAGGACGTGGGCCTGTTGGAACGAGTCCAGAGGAGGGCCACAAAGATGATCAGAGGGCTGGAGCACCTCTCCTATGAAGACAGGCTGAGAGAGTTGGGGTTGTTCAGCCTGGAGAAGAGAAGGCTCCAGGCAGACCTTATAGTGGCCTTCCAGTACTTAAAGGGGCCTACAGGAAAGATGGGGAGAGACTCTTTATCATGGAATGCAGTGACAGGATCAATGGGTAATGGTTATAAACTGAAAGAGGGAAGATATAGATTAAATATTAGGAAGACATTCTTTACTGTGAGGGTGGTGAGGCACTGGGACGGGTTGCCCAGGGAAGTTGTGGATGCCCCATCCCTGGAGGTGTTCAAGGTCAGGTTGGATGGAGATTTAAGTAACCTGGTCTGGTGGGAGGTGTCCCTGCCTGTGGCAACAGGGGGTGAAACTAGATGGTCTTTAAAGTCCTTTGGAAACCATTTTATGAAGGTGTCCCTGCTCATTGCAGGAGGGTTGGACTAGATGACCTTTAAAGGTGTTTTCCAACCCAAATGATTCTATGATTATATTTCTTGGAAAGTAACCACTAAGTCTGTTAACTTTCACAGCAGATACAAGGCATGATTATATGATTAAAACTTGTTTAGTAGTGGGTCTCTGGCATACATTGTGTATAGATCAAAAGTGAAGATGCAAGAGCAAACCATTCCCCTTCAAAACCTGTCGACTGAGAACACTAATGGGAGAGCTCATTTCATGTAAGGTTTTCTGCTAATGCTGTGTTACAGCTGGCAGAAATAAGATAACTGCACTAGTATCATTCGTGGTTTCTCATGTTTGGGAGAACTCGGCAGCTGCTACTGAGTTTTAGGAAAAAAAAATATTACAGTTTTCTAGGATTCTTTTTTATCCTTGTTACCAAAGAGGCATGTGAAGACTATGTAGACCGGCCCAGCTGACTTAAATTTCTGACTTTCCCAACTCCCAGTTGTCTTGACTTCACATTTTGATCTTTGATATAAATGTTAAGTATCTCTTAAAATTATTTTGGAAGAATTTTTTTTTTTCCATCTCTCCTTAGGAAAATGATTCCTGTTTTTAGGCAGACTTGTGTATATCACTGATTTTTTGGCTAGTGTTTCAGGTTAGTATCATTCACATCTGGAAAATTAGAAGGTATAGTTGTGATAATGAACCTTGTATAATTTATTTTGCTTTCACAGAAGGTAGAACTATAGGGGTATATAATTTGTACCTTTAGTTTGAGATTTGTTGTTTTTTAAACTAATATATGTCAATCACAACTTTACATGTAAACTTATGAGATGTGCTGATGATAAATTTTATGTAAAAGATCCTGGAAACATCTCTTTTTTTTTTTTTTTTTTACATGCCTAATGGACTGGGAGTTGCAACCCAAACTTTGTATTTCATTACAAAGGGGCAAGTAATAGACCTCTGAGTTTTCAGATTTCTTCAGGTGTAAAATGGCAATACTAGAAACGCTACCTACAGTAATTAGATAACTTGAGATCCTTAACTGAAAGTTGCTGTAGTAGTTACCAAAATGTTCAGTATTAGAAAACAATTAAAAAAACGCTCGGATTTTGTCCTCAGAAATGCTACACCTATCAGGTTTGGTTGTTTTATAACAGCCCTATTTCCCATATTCCAAGAGCCCAGTGAGGGGTTTGTCATATTTTTCAATGTAAATTAGTCATTAAGAAACAGTAAAACTGATTTTTTTTTTTTTTTTTTTTTGAGGTTGACAATTACTCTGACTTTTTAATCCTCACTGGCTGTTTCTGTGCAGATGTCACTGCAAACAAAAAGTTTATATAAGAAGGTTCATTAAAGGTAGAATTAAAGCGTAAGCACAAATGATTGTAGGATGAAGTTTGAATGGGGAAGCTGATAAATAGTGAAGTGTATGATAATTATAAATCAAAAAGATTTATAGAACTAGAGATCACCTTATTGCATAGAATATAGACATTCTGTACCTTTTAACTATGTACAAGATCTTTTAAATACTGTTGGGTTTTTTTTAATAAGACTGCTAAATTAGCTTTTGAAAGGATTTATCTGTTCAGTATTGAACTATTGAATAAAATGGGACTATTTATTTTGTATGAATTTGATCACAAATTGGAATATATCCTGCTCACTTCAGTGGGTTTTGGAGGTCAAATTCCAAGACAATCCAGCCATTTTAAATGTTGAAATACTTCTGAAGAGTTTTGAGAAGTACTGAAAATAAACCATATATTTAGGTTTCAAACATTTTCAGTACTAAAACACATTTTAGTTGCTAAATATTTAACTATTCTTTTCTACCAAAACTAGCAGTTCCCAGGAGGTCTACTACCAAAACTGGGGGTTTTTTTACAATTTACAGATAATGTAGATTTTTAGCAAAGGTTTCATTGCTGCAACTAACGTTCTTATAAAGGGCAAGCTGATGTATTCACTGCTGTTTTACAGATCTGCCAGGCATTATAAGCCAGTACCACATATACAGTTAATCAAGTCAGCAATACTGCAAGAAAGCTAGAGCTAATGAACATTCACGAATGGGAGATGGCAAAAGACATTTCCATGTTTAACCTTTAATCATAGGCCTCCGTATTTTTATAACTACTGACATAGTACAGCCAACACCACCAACCAGCTATCTATAGGCGAGTCTTTATCTTTGTTAATTAAAAGTTGGAAGAGCTATAATGAAACTATTTCAAATAGTGCAGGCATTTTCCTTATTTGTTTTGAACATTTTTCCTTTAATGAGTTTTGTCTCATTACATTTCATACCAGAAGTAACTTTTTATCCCTTCAG
This sequence comes from Charadrius vociferus, assembly GCF_000708025.1. Lineage (NCBI taxonomy): Eukaryota > Metazoa > Chordata > Aves > Charadriiformes > Charadriidae > Charadrius > Charadrius vociferus. The sequence continues at coordinate 277,241 of NW_009648440.1, forward strand.
GCCAATGAAATGTTGTTCAGTGGAAGGAAGTTGACTGCGCAGGAAGCTTGTGCCAAAGGACTCGTCTCTCAAGTGTTTTGGCCGGGAACATTCACACAAGAAGTAATGGTTCGAATTAAGGAACTTGTCACATGTAATTCAGTTGTAAGTGTCCTTTATTTTCTTACCATACATTTTTATAATTAGACTAATAAGAATCAATCTAAGTATTATTGGACTACCTCATTATGTCCTTCTAAAAAAAGACCATTTTCATGAAACAAGGATTGCATTGTCATATAGCAACATCTTTTAACACATTCTCATGTATCTTTTTGTTTCTGGGTATTTTTAGGATTTTTTTTAAGTTTGCATCTGACTGTATAATATGCCATAGTACATTGTGGTTAAGAACATTAAAACAGTATTGGACTCTTCACAATATACTTTGGGTTTAACATAGTTGCATAAGTCCAACATATTCTAATTAACAGTGTAAACAGTTGCCCAAAGAACTGCACAGAAACACAGAAATCTTGAGTTATCTTGAGTTGTAGGTTAAATTACCAAGGAAATAAATGCAGTCTTTGGCATTAAGTTGAACTTACAGTTTTACAAGCAATGCCTAGTGCATTCATGGTTGTGTGCACTACTGGCAGTTGCACAAGATAGCTTAAACTACTGATATTTTATGCTTTCTTATGAGAAGAGATGCAGTACAAATTAACTGTTGGGTGCATTAGGGATTTTGCGTTTTGAAACAGATTAATAGTTTTCTAATGGAAAAGCAAACAAGGTTTTTCAATCTATTTTAAACGTTCAAGAGATTCAAGGTCTGCCTGGTTATAATAATAGTGTTATGATTAGCCTTCACCAAAATGGAGCTGGACTTTTCTCTAGTTAGTATAAAACCACATATATATTTATAGTTATGATTTTATGAATTTCATTGTTTCCACATTGTTGTATACAGGATAAAGGACATCCCGTGTGACGCTATGAGAAAGACTCTATGAGAAACTGTTGACAGAAATGTTTCTTATGTCATAGTATATCCGTGAATCAATAAGCTCAAGTTCATAATCAACTTCAGGACTCATCCATATAAATCTGTAAGTGCACATGTCACTCAGTTCTCATGTAATACTAACACAACTCCCTTTTTTTTGGCCTAGGTACTTGAAGAATCCAAAGCTTTAGTACGTAATATCATGAAGGTGGACTTGGAACAAGCAAATGAAAAGGAGTGTGAAGTTTTGAAGAAAATCTGGGGCTCAGCACAAGGGATGGACTCAATGTTAAAGTATCTGCAGAAGAAAATTGATGAGTTCTGATGACACGCCCGTTGACACTGGAATTGTATTTCTTGGACATCAGGGCAAACAAAATATGCCCATTTTAAAAACCTATATAAACTCACTCCTTGCTCAGCTTGGGAACAGGAGTGGACCCCCTCCCCTTTTATTGTCAAGGGGTTTAAAAGTACTGTATCACTTAAATTTGAACAAAACTCCTTTCTCCCTGATTGTTACATATAGATATATGTACACGCACACAAGTGTATGTGTGTGCATATATATGTCTTTTATATATATATATATAATGTAATATGTGTGTGAGAGTGTGTATGTAGACACACACACACAAGCTAAAAAAAAATGATAGAGTGCACTACCAAACATCTCTCTAAAGGCTCTAGTTTTTGTTATCTTTGGCTAGTACTGTATCAAATAGAGAATGGATTAAAAAGTGAATGGTGTTGCATTACTTTCTGTGTGGCAGGGAAGTCTGGAATAATGCTTTTCTTTTTCATTAGAATACAGAATTGAAACGGGTATTAGCCAGCCCTTACTTTCACTGCCCAAGGAGTCAGCTAAGATACATGGCATTGTCTCAGAAGAAGGTTGAAATACCTCAAGTAATGGAACATTCTAAAATTTTTGGGAATTAAACCCTATTAAGATTAAATCACACATATCCCCCAAAAGAGAGTGTGCTCAGGATTAATGCTAAGAAAACACTCTGTCGTTTTTTGGGGGGAGGTATCGAGGGGTGGGAAGAAGGGGGCAGGAATACATTTAATTCTTACCCAGATAGCATGAAGAAACCACTGTCTCTTGGGGAAGGGGAATGAGGGGAAGTGGGAGGGAAATGGAAGGGGGAAGAAAGGAAAAAAAAAAAAAAAAAACAAACACCAACCACCAAACAAAAAAGCTTGTTTTGCAGTATTAGTGAATCACTGAATATCTTATGTATGAATATCCTAAGTTATAAGTTAGTTTTAGTGGGTTTTTAAATAGTCGCTATGGGTTTGGGTTTTTTTTTTGTTTTTTTGGTTCTGTTTTGTTTTTGTTTGTTTTTTTTTTTTTTAAATAACTACATAAGTGCTTCTGTTGCTGGGTGAGAAATACTACTTTATATACAGTTTGGGTTTTGGTTCTTTTTTTCCTAGTTGCTGGTTTAATTGATGTATTACACCAAAAATGCATTTTATGTTCATAAATTTTAGGTTCACTTAGAATATATTATTTAATAAGTTAAAATTCTTTTGGCACACTATTAAGCAAAAAAAAAAAAACTCCTTTAAAAAAAAACAACTACCTTAATTAGATGTTTAATGTTCTTTGTCTATGCTTTTTTATTATTTTAAATATACACTATATACAGTATGGTGTAAAAGAGTGCCCTGTGTAAATAGACCTATTTTGCATTCCTTTCAGGAGTGGTTATTGATTCCTGACTGCAGATATCTATTATTACTTGGGTATCTGTGCTTGCAATCTTATTGAATGTATTATGAAGAATGAAAAAGAAATCAAACCTTATTTTTGTACAGTTTTAAAGTTTTTACTTGGAACTGACCCACCTCCCCTTCCCAGTGGAGAGCTGTACAGTGTGTAAATCTGCCTTTACCTTGGATTGGTACAGTATTTTTGCATCTGTGGGACCTACTTTTTTGTTCTAGTAGTTTGAACTATATATAAACTGTACAATCTGTAAAGTTTTTATAGAATAAATATTCAGCTGTGAAAACTGGTTAAATAAAACTAATATTTCTTAACACATTTTAAATGTGGTTCTCTCATATAGTTGTCTTTTTCAAAGACATTTCAAAGTAAGGGTTGCTTAAATGAATCTTGCAAATTAAAGCCTTAAATATTTATGTTTTGTATTGTTATATAAGTGTAACAATTTCCTTCAGAGGAAAAATTGAAAACAAATTTATTGTAAACTATATAGAAGTTTCCTCTTAGAAGAGGTCATTCTACTAAATTATATTGTTACAGTTCTAAAAGAACGTTGAGTAAATGTTTCTTTGCACTATCTTACAAATGGGTCATTTTCCCTACAATGCTGCCGTGAAGTGAGAATTCCTTAGCTGAATTTGATTTTATTCAAAGGGAAAAGGAAAGATACCTTATCTACAGTTCTGTAATGTTAAACCTTTTGGAGTTAGATGCAAATTTATAGAAAGAGCCCTTGGTTGGCATCTGTAAGAAGGATTTAGGCATAGATTGTGCCTATTTCATCTGGAGGAGGAATATTTATGCTTTCCTTAAACATCCGAGAATTTCACCATAGCAGAGGACTGGAGCTAGAGATATTTAAGAAAAATTAAATCAGTTGAAGGTGCAAGCAATTCAAATGGAAAATAATTCTACATGCTTTATTTTTGTGTTCTTATCAGTCAGACTGTTATGCTGCCTACTATTTGCATATTAAGATGTGAGTCGGTCAGTGCCCATGTAAATTCCTGTCCTTGACTGGAAAAAGTCCTCAGTTCAAACCGATTCGTACACACTGTCAGTGTCACTGTGCAATTGCCCTGCCTTTATATTAAAAGCAGTAACTAACTTTACACTATTAACAAATTATGCTTTCATTCATAAACTTGATACACATTTTTGTCTATATATTGGACTACAGGGATACTGTTTCTTTTAGAAAATACTGTCCAGTTCTTTTCAGTTTAGGTCAGTAAATAGCCTTTGATGTGTATGAAAGTTACAGTAGGTAGTTTAGTCTTTGCAAAACCATAACAGAACAAAGAACAATTATGGACTTCTAATAGCAAGCAATCAGGCCTGCAATAGCACAAAAAAAATAATTTAAGATATTTTAAAATGAGTGGGTTTGAGGCTTTTCTTCACAGAAGACACAGGTCTTCGTCTAGCCTGTTTCATTGCTGATGCTTGCATTGTTCTACATAAGTTTGCAGTACTGCATAGACAAATTAACCTGAAGCATCAGATTTTTAGCCTCTGATAACTGACTGCAATCGATGGCCACAAAGGTTTGACTGTCCCAAGGAGAAGCATAGGGAAGCTGCTGAAGCCGACATTACTTCTAAAGGCACCTCCTTTGAAGTCACAGCCTCACAGAAGCAGTGGTACTTGCAGATGGCTTTTCTACATTGATTCTAGTACCAATGTGCGAACAACTTGTACCTGGAGAATTTTGGAGCATCACACGTTGTTGGACCCAGGTGCAATGTAAGAACATAAAAAGAGTATCTTCCTGAATGATGCCAAGAGAACTTCCATATGGCTTTTTTTTTTTCTTTTAAAAACAACAAAAATGTTTTCCTCAGTTTTTTCCTCCTCAGGTACAAAGGCAAATGACAGCATGTGTTCGGGTGTCAGAAGTCTAGTCAGTGGCTAGTAGAATCAAGAATAATGGTATCAGAATATAAATTTCATCTAGCTTTAGCCTTGTTCAGTCCTGACCCCAAGTCTCCTGTACAGACTGTCAGCTGTCTTCATTGCATCACTGTACTACACAATCTGCTCAATTCCTTATGGAGCACGGAGACATGCTGTATCAAGGAGCATTAATAATGCAGTGTAGGAATCTGGCATTCTACTTCTCTTCCTGAAATAGGTAATGTCTCAGACACTAGCAAACAGCAAACTGACAAGCACTGGCAACTGGACTGCATTGAGGCCCCAGAGTACACTTTCGCCACAAAAGTTTCATCACATTCAAGTTTACTTTTGGAATTAAATAAGAGAACACTTCTCCTGGTCAGGAAACAGTACCAGAGAGCCATGGGTTGAATTTACTTGGAAAAAGCCACCTGTGCACACTTAACCACACCTTCTGCTGCCATGTTAGTTTGAGCAAGACTAGAAAGCAAAACAAGGTTTTAGCTCTGGGTAAACTAACCTACAACAAAAGGTATTTGGGGGTAAGCTGAAGACCTGGAGTCACCTATACATCTTTTCCTTGTTCAAACTTCCTAATTTGCATGAATCCAGGATTTGAAGCAGTTTCCTTCAGCGAGTCCTTCACTGGATTGCTGACATTGCTAAAAGATACTCCTCTGTGCTTCAGAAGCTGCACCCTTTATCCTTCTGAAAACAAGGCTCAGGGGAATTAAATCATCTTTTCAGGTGAGATTAATTTCTTAAAGTAAGGCACACCTGAAAATAATAGGAAAAAAAACACATAATACTGAGCTATAAACTGCTTAAATTTACAGTGATCTATTTCATACTTTATCCAAACAGTGGATAAAATAGGACTGTACACATCTAGGGAATGGGGCAACAAACAAAATACTTCTGCCCAAGTGGACAGGAGAGACTTGTTTCACTAAATGGAGCCAATACTCTACCTAGGTTTGTAAGTGGACGTTGAGGCACTTCATCTGGGGCATGACAAGTATACTTCTGAAGAGAGTAGGAGGGAGGAGATAGATACCTCTTAACTCAGTTACAGTTTACCATACGATTTTCTATCCTAAGGAACTGCCAGTGGCTGTCAACACACGGGCTGTCTTCCTACAGAGCTGTAGTAGAGGTTGAGTTGGCAACTTTAAGTCATGCAGTATGGGAGCTCAGTTATACCAAAGGGGGCACACAGTTGAATTTTCCTTCCCAAGGGAAGAAGTATCAGGGAGCACCTGTATAGCACAAGATCACCATGGTCCTGTTCCGTACAGCTGCTCAGATTGCTGTAGAGAATACTTTGCTCACATGTCTCTGCATTTATGTTTCTTTTCTTACACGAGGGATGTGACTGGCAGATTAAGTCATGCACCAGACTTACAAACAAACAAAACCCAAATATAATTGCATCGCAAGGTACCTGCAAGATGAAGAGTGGGTTGATGTGCAAAGATTTTGAAGTGCAATACAAAATGAGAAGATGGTGATGGAATTCTTTTGGTCCTCCTCATCCCTCCTGCACAGGGAAAAATACAACAAATAAGTGGAATTAGAAACCACCAAGAGACAGCTGGTAAGAAGTTAAAGGAGCTGCAGGAGGAAATAAAGGAATGACAGTTATTCCCCCTTAAGTCTTCATTCTTATCAATGCTGGAAGAGATACAATTGACAAGAACACCAGGTGGACATATTCCTGTTCCATACATCAGTGTGGAGCACATTATGAGTACCTATGCCTAAACTCATGCAAGCTACGAGCCTCACATTCACACCCCCTGGTCCTCATGGGGGACTTCAACCACCCTGATATCTCCTAGAGAGGCAACACAGAGAAGAGAAGGCTCAGAGAATCTTATCAATGTGCATAAACTCCTGAAGGAAGGGTGCGAAGAGGATGGAGGCAGGCTCTTTTCAGTGATGCCCAGTGACAGGACCAGAGGGAACAGGCACAAACTGAAACACAGGAGGTTCCCTCTGAACATGAGGAAACACTTTCTTACTGTGAGGGTGACCGAGCACTAGTACAGGTTGCCCAGAGAGGCTGTAGTCTCCAGCACAGGTTGCCCGGAGAGGCTGTAGTCTCCATCCTTGAAGGTACTTAAACTTCTGAACATGGTCCTGGGCAACTTGCTCTAGGTGGCTCTGCTCGAACAGGGTGTGGAACTAGATGACCTTTGGAGGTCCCTTCCAAGCTTAACCACTCTGGAAAAAAAACATCCAAACCCCTGCACCCCACCCCACCCCCAAACAAACAAAAAAAAAACCCCAAAGAAAACACCATTAAAAAAACCCACTTGCATTCATTTTCCAACTATCCAGTCATCGTCCACCAGATAATCTTTATGGCTAGAACTGCAGGCCCATCAGGCTCTGCAATACTACGTGCTTTAGTCTTTGAGAATCCAACATTTTGTGCTGGATGGTACAAAATCACCCAGAACAGAGATAAGTAAAGATCAGCTCGCATGTTTCAGGTAAGGCAGGGATCATCCTTTACTCTCTCTGTTAAAAAGCATAAAGAAAAAGTTACTTGTTCAAAGAAAATAAAGTTATTTGTTTCTTCAAGGATAAACAGAATTGCAACACAAACAAATACATGCCTTTTACAGTACCTGAAACATTGCTTTGGCCTCAGCAGCTCCTTGAAGTTTTGCTTTTTTTCCCCCCAAGATCTGCCTCAATCAATCAAGCTGAACAGTAATCCAGCCACTGGCAGTCATACCGAAAGGTAACCACATGGGCTACTCAAGAAGACAGCATAGAGTGTGAGCCTTTAGGTCCAATGTAACACATCTTTACTATGTCACCTGGACATAACTTACTAAATACACGCTGTAGAGCAATGACATAACTCTGCAGGGTGAGCAGTAAACTTATAATACTGTAATAAACTTGTGTTTAAAAAACCTGCTTTCCAAGACTCATTCATTATAACCCTTTACTTCCTTCTCCAGCAAAATGTTCTGATTGCTAGACAAAACCTAGAATATAAACAATTTTCAAAGTCCTACTTGTCTTCCCTGCCTCCCCCTTATTAATTAATTTTCACTAAATTCACTGTTGCATCTGTCTCGGTAGGAAAAGGCAGTCACTGAGGCCACCTGTCCTGGTTTGAGGTAAAACAGAATCAATCTTGTTCAGTAACTTCGCTTCTTAGCTGGGCCTCTCTGAAATTAACGGCATATTGTGCAGACAATGTTCACTCTCTCAGAGTGATAAGACCTATGTTTATAGTTGATGCCCAGGCATGGTATGCAGAGAGGACCTTGCTTATACTTATTGCTATAACAACCAAGACCAACCAACTTTGTTATTTGCCCCATTGGAGGGTTGGAAGTGGAAAAGCGCAGTGGGGTCCTACCTGCGGGGAGGAGCGGACAGGACAGGTGACCCAAAACTGACCAACGAGGGTATTCCATCCCATCTGCCTCATGCTCAGTACAAAGGCTGAGGGATCGAAAGGTCATCTCCGTCTCTTCCTGCAATGGCCGACGTCTGAGGAGGACTCTGTTCGTCTGCCTGCGATCCCGATCCTGAATGCAGATCCGGAATCCAGTTCCCGTCCATCATTGAGTCCAGCCTGGGACTGCCCCAGTGCCAGCCGGTGTCGTGATTGTCATCTCAGGAGCTTGATACGGTTTTGTATCAAGCTTTTCATTATTTCTTTTTTATTTTATTATTAATATTTCATTAAAGTAGTTTAGTTCCTTCTAAACTCGTAAGTCTCTTTTTCCTCCTCTGCCCCCTCTCTGAAGAGGCGTAGAGGAGAGCATCTGTCGGTCCCATCTGGGGTCCTCCAGGTCCCCAGTAGCCGATTTGGCCTAAACCACGACACCAAAGTCATCAAATCACATGCTGGGCAAACCGATGGCTGCCAGTAGCAACTTCTGTGAAATACAGATGCTGCTACTTAAAAATACAATGTTTTTGGAATTCACTGAGCTTGTCAAGTTGGACCGGGATCTTCAATCAAACAGTATTATTTAAAAAAACAAACAAACAAAAAAACCAAAAAGCCTAAAAATTCCTGCTAAGCCAGGAATAACTGAGACACACACATCCACAGAAATCATGCTTGCACGACGTGATGTAAATTAAAAGTGGAAAAAATAATGTCATTTTCTTTCCGTGTTCAAGTGTCAAAAGACAGACACATCCCCATATTTCTTCCCTTTCTTCTCTCCACCGTGTCCCCCCAGCCCAGGCTTTATGCTCAGAAAGAGTGGTGGGGATTGAAGCTGGAAACCTGATAAACCCTGAACTTATGTGCTGGAAGCATTATTTTGGCTGCTAAATAACCATTAACAAGATTAAAGCCATGCAAAGCTGCGAGTTTTTAAAACTCGATGACCCCTTGAATCAAGGGGATCAAAATAAGAAAGCAAAGGAAATCCACCTTGTCCACCAGAAGTTTTTCTGCTTGCTTCTTGGTGGGCTTCTCAAGGCCTATCACACCAAAACGTCTGCAAACTTAACTTTCTATTCTCAAGAGCTGGGCTGTAACAATTCACAGAAGTATTTGTGAAGACAGCATTATATTGTGTCTAGGAATAATACAGGAACTTTCATTTTTGAAAGTTTCTGAAGGAATTACATGTTCATTCATGCTAACAGAAAATTGTATTCTGGATGGAAATGAAACAAGCCCGTGCATCCAAGGGAAGGGAAAGAAAAAAGTCAGGTCTTGACACCAATTTTCTTGAAACAAAATTAACCACAACAGCCATTCAGATGGAGAAACCAGGGGCAACAACTCCACAATCTTTTGGACAATCTATTTCAGCACATGAGAACAGCTTTATTTTCCCCCAGAATCATAAGCATCTGAAATCGTTTCTATTAGTCTGTGGGGCAGCAGAATTATTTCTAATTCCTTCAACAGAAGATTTTTGAAAATTGGTCGTCCTAATGGTGTAAAGCAGGAAATTTGGAGACCTCACATAACCCAGTTCTGAAATAGAATAAACAATTAAAAAAATAATTCGGACACTCAGTGCTTCTGAAAGGTCCTGGCACAAGAAAACAGGCTATTGTACTTAATCCTTAAAAAGATGCATCCTCAAGGTCTACAGTTCAGGTTCCCATAGGGCATCACTACCAACCATTCAAATGAGGGCAACAGTAGTTTTTCAGAGTCACTCAATTCTTTTATATTCTGCTACAGATTTAGACATTGTGACTCAGCAAATAGATTCTTCACAGACATTAAATAGTTTAAACATAATTGTTTGAAAGTTGTTTTCAATGGAAAAAAAAAAACTAAGTGCACAAGAATGCTATTAATTAGATATCTCAAAATCTGAAAATATGTGAGGAGTTTCTGGAACTCTCTGGTTAGCCTACATTAAAAAGCCATTCAGTTCCCTCACTATGCTTCCTAAGAGCAGGATAGATTCACCCAATGCTCCTGTGGTAAGTTAATGCTTTGGGAAAAAAAACTTCCTGAACAAGAGGTGTGGCACAGCTGCTTCTAGACAGTTCTTGACACAGAGGCTTTAAAACCACGATTTCACCACTGAACCAGTTATCACTGATTCTCAGCATGTCACTGAAGATTTCTCTTTTTTCAACTACCCCTCTGCTAAACTGATGTTGATTCCTGAGCTTTCAAAACCAAATAAACAAGTAATATATATCGGTGTTACAGATTGCTGTATATGTATTATAATTAAACAAATAAGCCTTATAAAAATTACCCAGAAGTTCCTGAGAGGGGTTGGTTAGCCTAAAATAAAGGTAATTTTTCCAGCGTCTAGAAAAAGACACACAAAGAGTCCCCAGACTTACATTCAGAGACTTAAGAAATCTTCAGCAGAGTTTTGTACCCCAAGAAGCTGGTTCGAACCCAGGAAACTCCCTGATGGAAAATTTCTGGCCAGAAAATAACCTGACACATCATCGTTATATATTTCCCCATCTTTGGCTTTCCTGGTGCTCCTCTAAGTTCATACTCAGGAACAGCAACGGCAATCTGAGGAAAGCTCCAGCACGAGCAGCCAGGACAGACCGGCACATTCCCCAGCAACGTGTTATCACTGAAGACACAGCAGCCCAGCCGTACAAGGCACAAGTGAGATAAGCACTCGATTTTCTCTCTCAGACCACCACCTCTTCACAAACTGAAACCCCTTGCACAGGCAAAGAAGAATCAGCACTTCCCACCCAGAACCTACATGAAACGCAGGGAAGAGAGGCACAGCTCCTCTGCGAGGACGATAGCTGAGATTAAGGACCTTTTCCATCTGTTTTTCCTACCGTGCACAACAGGAGCTCTGTTCGAAGAGCTGTGAAAAGGCCTCCATGCACTGTGCCTGGACTGCTGCCATACTTTGACCCTGCAAATCACTGATGATAAAACAGCAGAGTACAACATTGCTAAGATTACAGGCTTGCTCGGTTTCCCCGCTAGATCAACACACTATCGCCACCTCGCAGGCTTTCTCACAGAGGAAGCTGCAACCCCAGCTCACACCAGCAACATGAAAACCTGCACTTTCCAACATGCTCTCCTTGGTAACTAAAGCCATCCACGTCTACACCCAGCCACAGCAGCAAACTGGGAAGAGTTGAAAAGGAGTTTTCTAGGAGGCAGACAGAAGCAGGGGCTTATTCCTCCTGGAGACTGTGAGGCCAGAGGCAACAACGCAGTGAACACTGTGTTACCCAAGGGCCTTCAAACCATGGGTACTTCACAGTACTTGCAGTTAAAAAGCTGCTGGGTGGGCAGCACCTGGTGCCAGTTCTTTGCTTTCGATTCATATTTTGTGGAGGGGCATCAAAATACTTCAAAAGGGTTCACTGACCAACTGCTGTCAACCACCACAGAAATGGTGTGCCCACAAACAAGGAATGATGCAAATGCCAAAGCCTCGTAGCCTTCAAGTTAGACGTATATTTAGAAATTCTGTGTTAAACCATAAAATTAAAAAACCCCAAACACTGCAGGTCTCCTAGCAGCAAGACCTGGCTTTGTTGGTTGGGGCCAGCAGCGATTTGATCCTGCGGAGTGACACTCTTGCTTGTTGCTGCCTCTGTGTAAAGATTACATTTGTTGGAGAGCCGGAGAGCCTCTGTGACTCCCCATCTCTGTGGGAACCCCCGAGGGGAAAATTAGGGTCTCCTCAGAACTGACAGGAAAATTTAAGACTTCCGTGAAGAAGAAAAGCAGCAAGGCAGAAGAAATCCAAGGGAAGAAGTGGAACTATTCCTAACAATCATGATAATTGCAGTTTTGTAAGTTGGGCTGGCTAGGTGCCCAGAATGGGTAAACAACCCTAAACCAGTTTAACTGACAAGCATATTACAGTTTGCATGGCCCTGCAGCAAAGCAAAACAACCTCTGACTTTTCAGAAATCTTAGCTATAGGTTTCCCCCCCTCCCTACTTTTTTATTTTTTTAAATTAATAAACCTATGCTCTAAGACAGTAGTGAAGTTGGGTATTTTTGATGGTAACCATGAGGTTTAGACACATAGCTGTCAGTAAAAGCAAATGGGAAATAAATTTTGCTTGGGTCTAAATCTTTTAAATCCCTTATTTTAAATATATTCATGATACATATACAGGTAGTTGTATGCACACAATGCGTAACATGCAGTCCTCACATGTATATTCCACATGGACTACTTACCCAATAAGTTTACAAGGTTTTGCCCATCTTAAGAGTTTTAATCTTTTTTTTTTTTTTTAATGTTTTACTAACGTGTCACTCTATTACCTTTGCATCAAGGCAACTTTAAACTCAATTTTACCCCCCTGTCACACTGACCCAACATTTTTCCAGCAAAATTTCTGAATTCAACACTTGTAATGATCGCAAGTGTTCATAAAACTACAAAACAGGGCCTGCTGGCATGGCTTCAGGAGTTTCACTTTAAAGATTCTTGGTCCAAGATTATATGTGATGGGGAAATTTCACAAGCAACGCTAGGAACTCTGAAGGTAGATACCAGGTATCCTTAACTTTATGTTCTGCACTGTAAACAAAAAAGTTAATTAATTTTTTTTTTTAAACAGAAGATGGAACAGCGCAATGATTTTTGCATTGTTATTTGATCTGCACAGACTTCTCCTGCCAAGAAAGAGTTAACCCGACTAGTAGTTTTCTTTCTTTCTTTAGCAGGAACTATGCATTCCCTGATCAAATTGTATGGAAATAGAAAATTATAAAAAAAAAGGCGTCCCTCAGGTTTACTGAAGGAAGAGGCAGGAGCCACATGAAACAGGAGCCTCAAAAAGGCTGTGCGCTATATCCTTCCCCACCTCTCGGATCAGTACTGCATCCAGCCACATATTTAACACCCTTCACCCCTCTCTGCTGTGTTGCCTTTATCCAACAGCAACCTTGAAGCAGAACCTTACTGACGCTCAGAATAGCTCTTGTCGACGACATGTAAAGCCATTTACTATCTGAAGAGGTCAGCGGTACCTGGAAAAGGAATGCAGGGCACTGGAGGAAGCCTAGCACCCTTCTAGTTTGACCTACCCGTAGCTGCTACTATACAGCATTAAAGATCCTAAGGCATTTAGGCTCCTAATCTCCTGTTCGCACATACATGAAGTAGGTCACAAGCAATGTCAGCTACAATCTGCCCCAAATTATATTTACCACCTAATTTAAGTAAGTTTATCTTTCTTAATGATCATTTTGTATCAGGAGAAAATAAGCAGTCCCATGGGATCCTGTTCTGTTTCTCTTTGGGCCTTGTCAATTTGTTAGTTACTCAGCCCTTGATGCCAGCTCCCCACATACTCGGAATCATATAAATCACAATTTTATCTAATCTGCATCTTTTCTAATAAAAAGAAAGCCTATTTCTCTCCTCCTAGCATTACGTCAGTATTTCTCTTTGAAGTCCCATGGAGTTGCATCCGATTCATAGCAGACTACAAAAATGACTGGAGCACAGCAATCTTTTAGTTGCTTTCTTTCAAACCCTTCTGTCTCTTTTGCCGTTATCCATCTTTCCCACAAGTCCAACTTGATGCCTACTAACACAATGTGCAGCACGCTGGCTCAAGACTTGCTGTTTATGCTACTCCTGACACTTCTCTTTTCCCTGCCCCCTGCCATCTCAGTGCTTTATTTATTCTTCTGACTTGTGCCAAACACTGAAGTCATAGTCTGAGTTTTCAGTTTACTCACATCCCCGGCTCTTTTTCTTATTCTATAGCTGCCTCCTCCCTTTCTTCATAAACATTATCAGGTCTGAATTAGCCCAGTCTTTTTCATACCTGCCATGTATTTACGTAATGGCCACTGTAGTTTATTTTCCTTTCCCCTCTCTCACTAAAACCTGGCAGCTCACAATGCTTGATCCTTGTGCATTTGCACATCATCTGGGAAAGTCTGGACTTCACAGCGACACGGGGGTTAAGAAATATGAAGCTTATTTTGGCTCTGTTTTGATTCCGACTCCTAGCAGCCAACTTGCCTCTTTCAAAATGTCATTTTTCAACAAAACCCACAGGCTTTAAGACTTTAATTCATCCCAAAACTACATGCAGATGAGCAGGCTCCAGCCAGCTTTCACTTGCCATGAAGCCAACATGCTAATAGAGCTCCATCTTTGCTTTCAAAAACCTCATGACAGGCTAATTAATTTAATAGTCCAGACTCCTCTTTGGTTGGCCTCAATTCTCTTCCCAGAAAGCTTCCCCTAGCTCTTTACAATATCTTGAAACTGGTTTTCACAATTTCAAACCGTTACTGTTCTTGACAGTCAGTCTCGGGATTTTCCATGTACCAACCTTTTCCATCACTGAGGCAAGCCAGATGCTATTGGGAGAGAAGAAGAAAAAATAAGTAGCAACAGATCCCTTTGGTAAGTCCCCAATACCTCCCAAACCTGGTAAATAGGACATTATTCTGCTGGCAATAACACCCTCAGAACAGCTTCAGGGACACAAGACAGCAGGCTACACGTCTAACCACAGTACCATGGGGCAAGGACAAAATTTCTGAACCTTGTTAAAGAGCCACCAATCAAGTTTGAAAGTATTGGCTTGGGTGAAACACCCAGAAGTGCATATTTCTTCTCTAGTAACACCAAAATCTTCTATGCCTTTTTTTTTTTTAAAAAAAAAAAAAGATTGGAAGCACTGGAAGGCAGAGACAGTCTCTTCTTTCACATTAGTACAGCACTTGACACAACACTGCCAGCAGACTACGGCATTTTGTGTTCAGTATGAGAACTGGTTTGAAATTCAGTGAAGTGCTCAGAAGTTGCACTGCTTCCCTCTAAATTTGCTACTGCTGATACTGAATCCTCCACTGAGAACATCCAGAAAGTTCACACAGGTAGGTTTTAGACAGCAGAATTTATCCCCTCTGTCATAAAACTGACTGTAGTAATTTTCTAACTACAGACACAGTGAAACATCTATGAGGGTTAAAAAAAAAAAAAAAACCAAAAAAAAGAGCACACTAAAGATCAGTGAAGTCAAGAGAAACTTAGGTCCACAAGAAGGCTGCTACTTATTTCTCCTTCTAAATGGAAAGAGGATTCTTTGAAAAATCTGACTCAATACGCCCCCACTCAGGGTCACACAGAACAGCTCAAAGCTGATGAGAGGCCATAGCTCTAGTGGCCCCCATCACCAGATGATGCCACCCACAATAGTACTTATATATAGCCAGCATAGTTGCAGATAGTTTAACAAAAAAATTTAAATACCTTTCATAGGCATTTATCAACAGGGTTTTTTCCTTTCCATAGTTGTACAAAGGCATGAAAGCAAGAGGGTTTATTACAATGCTGACGGGTTTCTTGATTTTTGCACAAATTCTGGTATTTGTAGATCTTCTCTTGGAATAGGGTGGTATCTCACCTCATTTGAGTGCAAATGGAATAAATCCAAAAATGCTTAGAGGTATTTGGCACAGTAAGCTATTTGTTCATTGGGAAGAAAAAGCCCAATGTTTTTACCAAATTCAGGACACTATGGAAGAACCTGGGAGTTCTCTATTTGCACTGAAATAAACCATCTTAATACATTCTGTCCTTTTCTGCTCACAAGACTCTTATCAAGTTGGGAGAAAAGCACATCAGAGCCCCAACTTAGTCTTAAAATATTGTATGTTTTTCTGTATTACTATCTAAAGGATCCAAGGCAGAATTTCTTATGCTTAGTCTCAGTCCAAGACCAATTTCTAAATTTCAGTTTCCTTCTTTATCCACTCTGGGGTTTTTTGTTGAAATTGAATTTAGAGGGAAGCAGGGGGCCACCACAGCCATTTTATAGTGGTAACTGTATAAGCTGGCACACTTTTTTTAAGAACCTGTGGTGCTTCTACCATGTACTCACAATTAACAGGGACAAGCACCTATGACATTTTGGACAAAATCTAGTTCATGAAGCAATTTCTATGCTATTGAAAAAGCCTCAGCCAAACATCTGTCCTATGTTACCATTGCAGTTTTTGACCCCTTAACTTTGGTTCCAAATCATGTTTTTTGGAGTCTTTCAGAAAATAGCAGGTGTTCCTGAAATGACTGATCTCTGAGGGGAAAAAAAAAAACCAAACAACCCACCCACAAACAACAAACAAGCACCATCTTGGAGGTACGCCTTTTCTGAGTTGAAGAGAAGAATGAGCTCTCAGTGCTGAAGGCTTTCTGTCCAGACGATGGTTGTCAAACTACTCTCCCAGAAGAGAGGCCAAGAACTCCACAGTGTATATTCCCCGGAAGCAAATCCTGCTTGCTCATCTATAGAAGCCGTGGAAACTGGTAGCCAAGGGCAGCATTAGGCTGGGCAAGCAGGACACGGAACAGGCTCCCTGCCTGCAGCAAAGACCACCTCCCTGGCTGATTTCTCAGCTTCAGCACAGTGAACAAGTTTGGAAACAGATGCCAGTAAATCCAGGAGCACTTGAACTTTCTTACTCCAGTGTGCATTGGTGGATTGGTTCGGAAAAGAAAGAGAAAGCTGCTCCAGACTACAAAATAGCAAAGCAGTCCTGGATGGGGCAGACCTTCCTTTTGACAGGTGTGAAGAAAGGTGTTTTCTTCACAGCTCCCCTCCCTAGAGGTCCTCAGCATATAATTCACTTGATCAAGCCATGCATTAAAGAAGGAGCAGGGAGAACAGCACCTGGACCTAAAGAAGTTTCATATTTAGTCAAAACTTTGCAGCAACTCCACTTTCAGCCCCCAGGGAGGAAAAGTCAGCATACACTCATTCACAAAAGAAATGAATCTATAGAATAAAAATTGGCTTTTCCACCCGGTCTACCAACACCAGTCAAGAGTTTTGCATAAAGCATGTGTGCTTTCTTACATGGAAGTGTCATGGCTACGCTCCAAGCTGCCGGTTCCATAAGAGCTATATGGAGAGGTTCCCACGGCCAACAATACCTCGGGGACTTGAAAGGAAGATACAGGAATTCTTCACTACTTACAAATGCACTCACTTCTCTTCAAGGGAAGGCACAAAGGAGAGAGGTTCCCATGCAAAGTTAACACGGGTGAGGTTGGGCTGTTAGCCTTTTTGAAGCCACATTTCACATAGCTTCCTGAAACCACACTCAATCCCTCCTGAATCTTGCCCCTCTAAATCATCGTGCAAGGCATGGAGCTTTGAGTTGACTCTCATTTAATTGGGCTCGATGTCTAAATGTTTTGAGCATTGCTTGGGGAATAGCAAAGAAGCTGAGAAAAAGGAAAGAAAAAAATTAAGTCTCTGACCCTTTGTCAAATCAGGGAACCAAACAAGCACCCTACTGATCCTGCAAGGTTAAGGGACTTCTATCAACAGCGATCAAAACCTGGCTCCTAGAACTCATGTATAATCTCCAAAATAAAGCTCTGGCTGCTTCCCACCAAATGCATCAATTTCTGCCTAGATCACATAGAACTGACGTGCTTATAATGGGAGCCATAATTAATAGTGTTTCAACAAAACAATACATGGGAATTTCGCCATGTCTCTCTGCTCAGTTGAAAGGGAAGTCCTACAGCTAAAAACCTCAGCTTTCCTCTTGGGGAGAACAGAACAATGAATCTTGCTGCAGAGTGACATATTCCAGGCAATTACAAGAGCTTCAGACCTCAAAGCCACACTCTGAGCATGACTGGAACATAAATAGATTAGCAACTGCTAAGGATTGCTCTCCTCCTGATTTGGAAAGCACGTTCCCACTTCGCTTTTGTAGCCTTTAGTGACATACAACCATTCTTTTAACAAGAAAAGCCATTTCACATTTTTATAAATATCCCAAATGCTTCATGTAACCCTTAGTAACCCTTCATACCCCTGTTCTCTACAATGCAGCTGACTAAATGGAGTCATGTTTTCCAGTACATTACAGTCTTGCTTTAAGCAGAGTAAACCCCATACCACTTCCTTCACTTACATCACCCTCCAGGCAGGTAGAGGAAAGATAGGACTTGTTTTGCCCTGAAGCCCTGGTCAAAACCACTCCTCTCTGATCAGCAGTCTTCAAAGTCAAACGGATGTGGCAAGAGATGATTCTAGGTTCTGAAGTAAATTCTGTGAACACTAAATGATAACCTATGGCTCTCTCAAAGCGCTTTACAAAGCGAGTAGCATCTCTAAGTCTGTTGCAGAGAATGGGCAAGCGTCAAAGCAGCGCAGAACTGCAAAGTTATTGGTAGAAAGTCACCTAGCAATTTGTTGTCAGAGCTACAAGTAAAACCCACGTCTCTATCACAGTTCTTCAGGCAAACATGCCTTTCCATCTCAACCTGCCTCCCCCTCCCCCCAAAAAAACCCCAACATCCGAACAACCCCAAACCCCCACTTCCACCAGAGCAGGCTGAGCTAGGTGCATTGTAGTCCTTCACACTATCTACCAGCTAGTGTAGGTAGCTCACAACTCAGCATGCCGACTTTTCTCATCTCTGTTCTGAGCACAAGAGTAAATGGCTTTGCAGAATTGGGCATCCAGTCTGAAGGCCATTAATGCCATTAGGGAATTAACTGCCTACACGTAGGCACCACAATGCTCTGCTTTTACAGATCTTCAAAAGTCTTTTACAAGTCTGCAAAATTATGTAGGTACCACTGCTTTTACAGATCTAACCTGAGGGTGCCTACATAATTCTGAAGACTTAATTTATGGACGTTGCAAACCCATGCTGGTCACACAAATACCTTTAATCGTCTGTCCAAGGTATCCATTGCTCTGAATTGCTAAATGCCTGCTATTCCCATTCACCTTTAAGATCAGCACAGGTACAGAACTGCCACATGTCTCAGACTGTGATTCCACAGTATTTAACATGAGAAAGAGAGTACAAATTTCAATGATGTCTGGAACACACAAACACTTTTCTATCAAATCAGTGACAAATACACGATATGGCATTTATTCCAACTACGGGAAAACAAATTATACCCAACTGTCATAAAGCTTATAAAAATATTTAAGCACATCTAAATAAATTTATGAGGCTACAACATCTTGTTCTTACACCAGGAACTCTAAAACTGGATTTAGTATCTAACCGAAAAACAGGCTCAAGGACCAGTGTATCACTGCTTGGTTTTGTGCCTGCCCTGCAAAAGCTGACCATTTAAAATCTTAATTTGCTTCAATAACAAAGAAGAAACTTCTCTTCATAAATCATAATCTGTGTTGTCCGAATGGCAGCGTGGTGCCTAGTTCAGTAAGGCTTTTATCGCAGCACCAAACTACAAGAACTTTTGAAAATTGCAGTGGAATAGCACTAGCTTCCTCTAGAGCCTTAAGCTATATACTTTTAAAAATGCATACTCAATTTGGTAGCACTGAAGAAAGGTACAAACTTCAACAGTGACACAGATTAGAAATACTTGTCTTCATGATAAATCAGTAAAAATACTTTTTTCACCTGCAATCACGTAGTAAAACTTAGTCCCTTTGCATTCTCCACAACCCTACTGGCATACAATGCAGAAAGATTGTTGGTATCTAGAGAACCTAGACATCTGGCTTAGACATTAACAACAATAATATTAATATCTATGGTTATCTATATTTGACAGTGGAGGCATAGAACAGCATATACCCCTGCTTAGGATATTCTTCAATTACCGAAGTAAAACATATCCATGTTCTAATAACTAAAGCTCACTAAATTGTTCTAATAAAGCCAGCTAAAAGAAACTCGGCATAGCCGAGGCACCCTGTGCCTTGCTTTCTGGAAAACTGAAAACTGCTCAAGTCACTTTAGCTCCCCCTTTTTTCTCCTGTATATGGCTGCATTAAAACAAATCTTTTTAAGCTGTGCTGGAAGCTACTTCCAAGGATGACACAGAGGCCACTCATTTATGAAGAGTTGCCTTCGTTTAGAGGAGGTATTTCTGAAATTCTTGTTAATATTCAGAAGGTGATTATTTAATAGCCCACTAATGGAATTAGTCTGTTTTTGCCCTTTGAGCTCTATTCTGTGAATAAAAATGATTAAGAGAAACAGTTCAAGCGTGTTCCAGTATGACTACCACATAAAGAAATACAAAAGACAGAGTCAATATAATCTAGTAGCTAGAGCACTGGACTAGCTACAAAAAGCCTTCATTCTAATCCCAGATCAGCTATTGATTTGCTATGCACCTCCCATGAGAAGGGGAAAAGAAATACCATTCTAAGCTCTTATTTTGCTTTTTACCTTTTGTCTCCCTTACCTATTTACTTTTGCAGTAGCTGTAGCAGGGGCACTTTCTACATGTGCAAAAGCCCACACTGGCTCTGCAGCATTGGGTGAGCAGCCCAGCTGCTAATTGCAATTAACAGTGATAGCAACATCATCTAATCTACCTCAAGACAGTTTTAAATCTTTGGTGCTTCTGTAACACTCTCAGAAACCTTACAGACAAACCAAAAAGCAGCAGCCTGTGGCAAGGAATAATAAAAGCACACAAATTATTTCCAACAAAAACATTATAGCCCATCTTTGAGCAATCTCCCTCACTCCCACGACTGCTATGCAATCCCCAGGCTGATGATGTATGAACCTGTTTTCTTGTTGGCGTTCTTCCAGACATCCAACTTTACATCTTGGCTAGCCTCTCCAAAATGGTTTCACCAGTAAACGACAGCATGATGCAGCCAAAACAAAGCTTATGCGCCTCCTTCCATTAAGCCCTGTCACCTCCCTTTCAAGCAGCCTTTGATTAGCACTCATTCTCTCTCCTGCATTCTCCAGATCTAAGCTGTGCCAAAATTTGCTGCTTTCCCTCTGCAACCACAGTGCCTCTAGAATCTATTCTGATAGTGAAACTTCTTTTTCTCATCCTTATCTCTAACTTTCTCAGAGTCCCCCATGCTAACTGACACTAGCAGACAGAAAATACTACCACCACCCGTCAGGCTCCCATTCATGCCATTAAGAGACATATACCTTTATTTCTCCAGACAGGTTCCTGACTCAGCACTTGCAAACCAAAGAGGCAAATATATTCTATTTAGAGTGATTTTGCATAACACATGCTATCCAACTGCCTCAGCTTTTTCTCCCCTTTGTCAGCACCAACTTTTGTTCTCTATTTGTTTCACGCCCACCAGTTTCGGAATACATATAACCACTTACTCGAACATGTGGCTAGAAAAGCACATGATCTTTACAGCCCACTCACAGCTAGTTCTGCTACGCCCCAGTAACTTCTCAACAAAATTCCCTTTCCTTCCACCAGCCAAGAGGCAGGAATGTACAGCTCAGTAGAAGGGCAGAGGCTAAAGCAGAGCAGTTCCCTCGCTCTCAGGGAGTTATCACTGTCTATCCGCATACCAGGACAACAACAACCTCTACTCCCCATGCAACCAGCTTGCCTCAGGTTGTCTCTGCATTCAGAGATTTGGCTGTCCTTCCCTACGGTAGATAAAACACTCCCCAAAGGCAAAACTTCTTTGTAAGCACTCAGCCCTTTGATCTCAGAAGCAGCTGGTACACAGCTGTTCCCCATTACTTTTGGAGCTCTCAAGAACCTTTTGCATTTTCCTATCCTCCCTCACAGGCAGCCACAGAGGGCAAGAACACCACCAGCAGCCATCTTTCATTCTCATGCAAAAATTTTTACGTCCATCTCATGTGCCCTGCCCAATTCTTCCTTGAACTACTACCGCCCACCTGGCCCAGTACCAGCTCTTCCCTCCCAACCTGTTCCCCAGGCATGCGAGCAATGCCTTGCTGTTCCTTTTCTCACCAAGAGTCTCCCCCATGCTCGGGTGTCTACTGGGGAGACAGAATATTCTGTCTGTCCTTACGGATAGTAGGGAACAGGCTGTTGTCCCTCATCTCAGGAAAATCTTCCCTCGGGTCACAGATGTTTGCAGGTAGTAACAAAAATCAATTCCACCCCCCAGTTTCTCTTCTGTGCTGTGCTACAAAGCCCAGCGAGCACAGGAAAGGAGGAGCACACCATCGGACGTTGCTAGCAAAACATGGATCTGGTTAATGCAGTATCATCTCACACAGTCTAAGAGTAGACCAAGTGCAGTGACTATTACCAGCACAAGGTTTTCAATAATACTTTGTACAGGTTTAAAGAAAACAGAGGAAAGCCAGAAACCAACTCAGCATCTCAAATAAGTAAATTGCAAGAACGAGAGACAGGATTTTAATCCCTTCCTTAGATGGAAAAGCTATTTTAAACAACCACTAGAAGACAACTAGGGATTGTAGGAAACAACATAGCCAAATGACTCTGCCTGTAACACTGAGCTTTGAGAAATATTTACAGTTGCTTACCTACATAGATAGGAGGCAAAGGGAACTGTTGATCAATCTGATGAGATTTCCTTACATACCGATAAGATTAACCTTAATACTCACATGCTGAGGAAAACTGATAGAGCTGAAATACCCTCTTCTCAGCCTGCTTTCCAGAATTGTCTCAGTGAAGCTATCACCATGTCCCCCAGCACTTCTGCAGCAGCTACTTCATCAACGAACGCAAGGTGCTCTGCAACCAGGTGCCAATTGGAAAAATGACTTCACCTGGTCCTACTGCTGACATTTCAGAGCCAAGGCTGCTGCACTCCTGCTGGGAGTAGTATGAGGCATATGCATAAGACTTCACTCCTTTCTCTCAGTTAATAAGGGAAACAAACCCATCAATACAAGACTCTTATTTCTGGATGGCAACTGTTTTTTTCCAAGCAGTATATGTCACACTTGTTTGTGTGCATCTATACACATTGTGGGGGAAAAAGTTAATTTTACTAGAATCTGACAGAAAGATAAGCACATTTGCTGGACCAGCTGCAGACTTCATCCAGCACTGTTTTGACACCATTTCCCACAGCATTCTCCTGGAGAAACTGGCTGCTCATGGCTTGGACATGCATGCTCTTCACTGGGTAAAAAACTGGCTGGAAGGCCAGGCCCAAACTGTTGTGGTGAATGGAATTAAAACCAGTTGGTGGCTGGGCACAAGGGGTGTTCCCCAGGGCCCAGTACTGGGGACAGTTCTCTTTAATATCTTTATCAATGACCTGGATGAGGGAATTGAGCGCACCCTCAGTAAGTTTGCAGATGACACCAAGTTGGGCAGGAATGTCGATGTGTTTGAGGGTAGGAGGGCTCTACAGAGGGATCTGGACAGGCTGGATGGATGGGCCGAGGCCAATGGTATGAGATTCAACAAGGCCAAGTGCCAGGTCCAGTGCTTGGGTCACAACAACCCCATGCAGCACTACAGGCTTGGGGCAGAGTGGCTGGAAAGGCTGCCTGGCAGAAAAGGACCTGTGGGTGTCGGTCAACAGCTGGCTGAATATGAGCCACCAGTGTGCCCAGGCAGGCAAGAAGGCCAACAGCATCCTGGAGCAGTATGGTGAACATGACAAGGGCAGTGATCATCCCTCTGTACTCAGCACTGGTGAGGCTGCACTTTGAATACTGTGTTCAGTTTTGGGTCCCTCGCTACAAGACATTGAGGTTCTGGAACATGTCCAGAGAAGGGCAACAAAGCTGGTGAGGGGTCTGGAGAACAAGTCTTATGAGGAGCAGCTGAGTGAAGTAGGGTTGTTTAGCCTGGAGAAAAGGAAGCTGAGGGGAGACCTTATTCCTCTATACAAGTACCTGAAAGGAGGTGGTAGCAAGCCAGGTATTGGTCTCTTCTCCCAAGTAACCAGAAACAGGACAAGTGGAAATGACTTATGGTTCAGTGGTTTAGGTTAATAGTTGGACTCAATGATCTTAAAGGTCCCTTCCAACATAGACAATTCTATGATTCTTTTCATAAAGATTTAAGATTTTTAACTTTATATTAGAACTTTTGCTGTAGGTGTAACTTTTAGGAAAAGCCCAAGCTTTTAAGAGACCTTCTGATCAAGGGGAAAAAAGACACTTCTGGTTACTATTTTTTTTTTTTTGGGAAGTTGACACATGGCCTAATCCCTCAACATACTTTCAAAAGCAGACTTCAGCCAACAACTGAAGCCATTAGCACTGATGCATAGTAATGAAACGATGTTTGAGCCAGCCATGTTAAATATTTACTAGTCAAGCAAAGAGCTTTCCCAGACTTCTCCATTCAATTTGTGATTGTGTGGGTCTATGTATGTACATGTGACAACGTAGCACTTCTACCTACTAGAAACATCTCATGGCAGGATCATTTTGAAAAACATAATGATTTAAAAAACTGTTTGCTGAGTTGTCCAAGTTGCATTCGTGAAACATGTAACAAAACTTGAGCAAAAGGTGTTATGCAGGATGATTCTCCTCACTGCAGAGGACCAATAAACAGGTTAAAAAAAACAAAGCTCATCTGCTTCCCATGGGCCTTCTGCTTTTCTGTGCCACTCACCCTGATAGGAGATCTTGACGTTTCCACTACAGCTATGCCCTAACTTCCACTACCAATCTCTTGCTCCATAAAGTGAAAAACTTCCATTTTAGCACTGCATCAGTACTTTAATGATACATACACACTCCATAAACAAAAAAACAAGTAACACCCATCCCCACTCTCCCCCAAACCACCATCCAACCTTTCACGGGTTTCAACAAGAGTTAACCTGGATTCTTTATAGCCGCCTATGCTCTCAGCATTACTGCTTTTGGTTAACAAAACCTGTTTCACTTCAGCTGCATTGTTTGAAGGTATGTCCATAGCATTCTTCCCAGAAAAGTGTCTGCAATAACATGACAGTGAAGTCTTGGCTAACTTTCAAATTCCAGAATTACTCCTGGATAAAGGGAAACCACTTACAGTCAATTCCTGAGAATTTAAACTCTCAAAAGCATGTATTTTTCTTAAAGCTAGAATTGCAAAGTCTTTCAGAATGCACTGTATGACAGTGAAGAAATAAAAATCCATTCCTTCCATTGTAGGTCATGCTTTAAGGGCTATAAATAATGGAAAAAACATATACAGCTTCTTAGTACTTAACTTGTTACCAAGTTACTTTTATAAAAAAGTATCTTACTACATTTCTGTACAGTAACACAGGATTATTAGAAAACTTCTGTAGACGTAGCTTTATGGAGGACAATCATCGTTAGCTCCTACAGCCATCTGAAGCCAGTAGTCCAGATTTCTAAAAATGACAAAGTTGTAGAAGTTCTCTCCTCCCTTGTGGAAACCATGTTCACTTTCTCTCCAGGAAACAGGGCTGTCTGCAAAGCCATGCACAGTTAATGTCAGCCAATGTGCCAGTTTTGGTTCTTCAAAATAGCAACTGCAAGGAAGAAGACGAGGTAGTCAATAATTACAATGGAATACACAGCATGTTCAAGTATACAATGTAAAGCAAAAAAAAGAAATCAGACACAGGCATTTTAGTGAAAATTTGT
The DNA here is from genome assembly GCF_000708025.1 of Charadrius vociferus. Lineage (NCBI taxonomy): Eukaryota > Metazoa > Chordata > Aves > Charadriiformes > Charadriidae > Charadrius > Charadrius vociferus. Next base: position 302,634 of record NW_009648440.1, read on the forward strand.
AATTAACAGTTAAACCCCCCCTGCTTTAGAACATAATAAATAAATTTAAAAGAAAATATTCTATCAGAAGACATCAAGAAATGAAACAAGATTGACTCTTGATTATTCCTACCATACTTTTAGACACGGCAAACGCGCAAGTTACAGAAATTAGAAAAAGTTCCAAGTTGTAAAGTAGCTGTTCTGAATTTCCTACAGCACGCATTATCTTTCAGAAAATAGAATATTTACTAAGAACAGTTTCTATCAGGGCAAAAAAGACATTGGAGGAAGAAACATAGTCAGGCTATGCTTAACACAAATACTTTTACCACCAGAACAGAAATGGATTACAAATAATCAAAGCCAGACATTATCCACTGTTCTTTAAAGTAGAGAATAAAAGCCAAGGAAATTTGTGTTCCAACCCTGCATGAGATTTGAAGATTGCTCAGAGTAATGATCACATTCCAGATAAAGCAACAGCAATGTTGTTGTGAGTCAGTGCTATAACTGTTAGCCACCTGGCACTTTAAGAATTGTCTCACAGATGAAGCAAGGAGCTTCCAGAATTTGCTATCAGTAGCATAGATACCACTGATCCATGATACACTAGTATCATGTAGTTTGGTATTGAATTAGAACTACTGCTACCCTGGTCACCACTATCCAGTGTCCTATGTCACAACAGTTGATCCAAAAAACTCACTATAAGTTAATTTATCGTAATGGCATAACAACCTTGGAGTACCTTGTGACACTCATTTTGGTATCATAAAAGGACTTCAATCATATTTTCCATCAGTAGTTAAAAATACTATATTAGATATATTTGATGGCATGTGCTTTTCATAGGTGAGAGGAATTTGAAAAATGTGGAGCTCAGCAGAACCACCGTTTCTTAGAAATTAAAAGAAAAAGCCAAGTCACTACTAGAATACAGGGCAGGCATTCTCAATTTGGAGTATCCAAAACTGTTTATTGCTTTTTTATACCCATGTTAAGCTTCCAGCTCATTTCCTAATTAAAAAAGCAAGTCTTCATTTTGTGTATTTTGCTATTTACCTCAAACAGCACTACTGAAAAGAAGTATTTAAAAGTGATTCTGAAAATTAAAAAGCGTAGAGTACAAATGTTTTAGTAATGTACTCCTGTCAGCCATTACCATAGTTGCTCCAATAACTGAATTATCTTCTCAGGAATTATAAAGCCTGTGATTGTGCACAAAAAAGCTTTTTCCACTATTGTGTTGGGCTGAGGACAGCAATAGGTTGATAAGAAGCTAGATGATTTGTTGTCTCTGAAAAACAAACAAACAGAACAACTAAAATAAATATACTTGAAATGTTCTATAGTAAGAATTAGTAATCAAAAGTTGTACCAAACAAGTAGTGTCTATGCATATCATCTAAATTAATACAGAACCAACTAGTGGCTAAGCAATTAATACACAAGACGTCATGGTGCTGTGGGTTAACCCCGGTAAGCACCTAAACACCACACAGCCACTCACTCACTTTCCCCTAGTGGGATGGAGCAGAGAATAGGAAGGGTAAAAGCAAGAAAACATGTGGGTAGAGATAAAGACAATTTAATAGGAAAAGCAGAAGTTGCACGCGAAAGCAAAGCAAGCTAAGGAATTCATTTACTACTTCCCATCAGACGGCAGACGTTTAGCCATCTCCATCTTGTGTAACTGTGAGTTGGGAAGACAAATGGTATAACTCCAAATGATCCCCCCCTTTTTTTTCCCCCCCAATTTTATTGCGAAGCATGCCACCATATGGTGTGGCATGCTCATGTCAACTGACCATGTCCCTTCTGGTCTGCTGTGGTGGCTGTGTTCCCTCCCAGCCTACTCACTGGCAGGGCAGCACGAGAGACAGGAAAGACCTTGACGCTGTGTAAGTGCTGCTCAGCAACAGCTAAAACATCCCTGTATTATCAACACTGTTTTGGTCATAAATCCAAAACACAGCACCACACAAGCACCAATACACATGGGTACCCCGAAAACCAGAGTGAAGTTATTCAAGAATTACAACAAACACTTAAGCACCTAACAGACTTCCCACTTACAGAAATGTGCCTTTCTTAATTCTTATTTAGCTCTTCCTTAAAATAAACTGTGGGTTTCCTTACTTAAAATGTATGTAAAGATCAAACAAATTAAAGTACTTACAAGCTAACTTGATTCACGACAGCACCAAGCCATTCAAACAGTTCCTCTGTACTGCAGGACTCCTCTGGCTTTCCTTGTAGTTCGTTACTTTGTAACACTGGACACTGCAAGTCCCTTAATGTGCTGAATGTTATTTTTGGCTTCAGAGCCCGTATTTGGTTCTTTGAAAAGTATGACATCAATGTTGATCCCTCTGCACCTTAACAACACAACACCACAAAGAGCTGTTACAAAACTACTAAACAAAAGGAGCACTGAATACATGAAACCTTTGTATATGTATATAAGAAAATGCAGTGTGTAAACTGCTTACATGCTGTTATCTTTGGCAAAGGCCACAGAATCTTCAACTTCTTTATCTTACTGGAAATAAAACAGTGCAAGACTCAGTATAGTTCGGTAAAATTACTATTTAACTATCAAGTATAGATTTGTCAATAGAAAATTCAAGCAGAATTAACTGGGCAAGTAATAAAATGAACTTATTAGCAAGAGAAATTCAGAGTGTTCCTGAAGAGGAACACGTGAAAAGGAGCATGAACACGTTAACTGCTTCCCAAGACAAAGTTGTCTGCAAATGCACTCACACTATAAGTATAGCCATGCCTGTAGTCGCGAGGCCAGAGAACATTTTACCTTACTAGTGCCTGTATATACATTCCCTCGATGCCCATGCATAGGTACGTGCTGCTGTAGAAGAGTGATGTGTGCCTTATACCATTAGGTCATCTCTAGCTCAGCATCTCTAGAAATTCATTAGGCATTGCACCATGAGAGGAAGAATATATGTGGTAGATGTACACAAAGATAATGCATGTCTAAGACCAGGTAAATGGAACTAAGCTCAAACGAATTCAGGCAGTAGTCCCTCCAAAACCACTGAGTGTCTAGAGGGACTGCAGCATCAGCAGTTCACTGAGAACTGCCTCCTAGAGAAAGTGTGGCTTCTAGAATCACGAACAACTCCAGTAGAATAAATTCCTGCAGATCTCAGGAACACTTTGCAAAAAGCTATAGTGTCATTTAAATTCTCCTGGAACACGCCTTCACAACTACAGAAAGTTTCCTTTTTTGTTGTCCTTAAAGGCACTTGATCTTCTAGCCAGCATGTCAGGTTAGTGGATCTCTTAGCTCACTCAGCTAAGGACAAAAACATGTAAGAATCATTCTGATTCTCTAAAGACCACATACTTGATTTCCTGGGTGTGATGGCAAACAATTTAGGAGCCATAAGGTTTTTGAGAAAAACTCTTGATTTACAGTAAATTAAGAAATCATCTTCAGATAATGTATATTGGGAAGGTGATATTACCCCAGAAAAAATACCAGAATCAGTTATCAAGACTAGAGACCCTCTTACCCACCTGGCTAAGGTGTCTGCCATCCCAGAACATTGTTTTCCCTGAATAGTCAAAAAGTGAGCAGGTGGCTACAGGTTTGAGAACAGGTTTATCAATGATGTCAAGATGAATTTCAGAATAGTCTGGGGGACAAGGATTGAAGAGAGAAGGAAAGGGGGAGTATAGAGAAATCAAACTGTATCACAAATCCCATTTTACTAAGATCAGAGAAGAAAAAAACAAAACAAGAGAACAGTGAGAAGTCTTCAAATGCAGTATAGCTGTAGGAGTTAGATGTACCTTGATGGACTTCTGGGAAAGGCCACATTACTTCAACTGCAGTAAGTGATCCAAAACAGCAGCTAAAAATCTAAAAACCTAACCTAAGCAAGCATATTGCAAATTAAGAGATATTAACCAACGTCCTTTCTGAAGCAGTAACATAGTTGATATGGAATCAATTCTCCTAAATTTGAAATTCCAGACAACATATTCTATTTTTGTATAGTAACAATGGGTCTCTAGGTGACCAAGAAATACCACCTTATTCATGAGAAGTCTGAAGCCCAGAATAGCATTTAAATACCGCAGGAAAAGCACGTATGAACAGAAAAAATTCAAGAACAGGGTAGAGTTCACTACGGAATAGTGACAAATCCAAGACTTACTATCCAAAATTATGGACTGCTTAAACTCCATCAGCCATATTTATCTCATTAAGGACAATCACATGGGGAAGCAGAAAAAGGAGGACTAACCTTATCCTTTTTAGTCATCCGTCAAAAAAGGCTGTCCAAGTACCAAAGGGCACAGTGACAAACACAGGCAGCCACTGAATTCTTGTTAATTTAGTATTTTTATAGATATATTTAAGTCTGAAGTGTGCTAGAACAGATCCTCTTCCTTCACTCTGTACTTCCTCTTGGCATTTGTTAGACTAACAGGTTCAAGGAATGTATAATTTCTTATACTTGACTAAGAATTCTAGGGCAATATTATACATTTTAAATGTCTGCTCCATACGGGAGCCTCAGCTACAGTCTGACTTCAAGAAATCTCAGACACTATATCAAGACTCCAACAGAACAATTCCTCTAGCTAGAGCACAGCTTTCCATGTCAACAACAACCAGGCACGTTGTCAAAGTTTTTTGGAGGCCAGTGAATTTCAGCCAATAAACACTTAAAATTGTCATAGAGATTACAGCAGTAGAAGAGAGAAGAAATGGTTGGTCTGTCTCTGTCATTAAAGATGTGAGACACTGCATATTCCCTTTTTCTGTTCCTCCTGGTGCCAGAACCACTAAGTGGGAAAAGTGGGTATGAAAAAAAAAAAATCCTGCTTTTGGAAAGTGACATTAATGTTTATAGTTTTGCAGCAGTGCTGGCCATAGCAAGAAACACCAGTTAGCAGCAGGAAGGCTGAAAGCAGGAGGTTCAGAGGACACGGATTCTCTCGACAAAACACATCCCTCTTTTCCCCTTCCAGCAGAATCTACACAATGCCTCATGTCTATTAATAAAAATCTATAAAAGTTTTATTTTTGTCAGTACAAAGGAACTAAATCTTTTGTGTGTTATGAGCACAAGATTCCTGCACAGAAAGGCATTTAGATTTAACCCCATATTCAGGAAATGATTGACCTGACCCGGTTTTTGGATGTAAGAAAGTGAGGAATGTGAATGCTGTTCTTCCTGAATGCTGCTACACTGGCAGCAACAAACTTAAGAAACATACCAGCCCTAGAGGCATTTTGCTCTCTGCCCAGGGTCAATAAATCCAAGCATACTGAGCCTCAAGATCCACCACCTTAGTTGGATTTGTGTCACCATTTATGGTAGCAACAGTCTTCACCGTGACTCTTTTCTGAAGACAAGGACAGACATTGCAAGCCTTTAAACAATTTCTGAATGACAAACAAGGAAGGATCCTTGTTGTATGATTAGTACTTAAAAAGCATGAGGGGAAACATGAAGGACTAAAATGAAACATGGGACACTGCTAAAGGAACTCGTAAGCAGCTTTAATTTCTCAGATCAGCAACTCCCTCTCAGACTTGGTCTTGAAGAGCCAGAAAAAAAACACACTAAAAGCTACACAGCTATGATGAAGAAAAACATTTTTTTTGCAGTGCACGCTCCTGCAGTTTTTGTCAATTCCATCCAAATGCTACATATCCCTAGATACAGCCTGTTCTGAGGTAAAACAAGCAACTGAGGAGTTTGGAAAATGACCCTCAGAGGAAGAACAATACTTAAATCCCAGAAGAAAAACTAATGTAATTAGAAAACAGTAGATAAACGAGTGCTAGAAGAAAGGTGATTTGAGATAATACAATTTCTTACAACAATAACCTCTTACTCTGCTCCAATCTCACACAAGTGCTTGAGATAAAAGTATAAACTAGTAGACTGCGTGTGTATCAGCGTACACAGCACATGACAGAAATACAGACTCTGTACATGTCCTGTAACTACTGATGAAATGAAAGTTCCCCATCTCAAGTACTACACCAAATATATAACTTACGTGTATTAATAACAAAAAAACCCTGTATTAACAATGGTCATGTATGTCACAAATTTATAAAGAGGCAGCACTATCAAATAGGCAAAGTTATGCCAGAAAGCCTGGGCAACACAAAGACAAGGAAATGAAGCAACTAATTCTGTCTCCTATGAATCACTGTTGTGTTCCTGAAATGAAATGTTCTGCTGCGTAGGAAGTAACACACACCCGAAACAAATAAACAAAACAAACAAAAAATCCCACCCAAACACATTTTAATCTAACTTTTCCCTCCACTAAAAATGCATTTGGACAATCACTAGAAAAGAACAGTAAACTAAAAATATTTGGACTTGATGTCAGTTACATTTTAGTTTTGCATTTACTTCTCATTACCTGTATTATACCAAGCCAGTAGGAAGTCAAATTCTAACGGTTTCTTTTCTTTCAAGGCCCAAAGCACTCTGTTATGTTTCTTGCTATCGGGGTGAAAGCCAGAATCAGTCAAGTCAATAGTTATAACTGCAAAAATGTAAAAAAGCAATAGTTACTCAACTGAAATAAATTTTAACATTAAATTCATTAAGAACTAAAAGAATACAAAGAAACCAAAGAACATTAAACTTCCTTTTAACATATACAGCATAAAGTATTTGATTATGCAAATATGACTCCCCATTATGTAAATAAATATTCACCTCCTGCTGTCCTGACTTTGATATTATCTGGAACTGCCTTCTAGTAACTGGAGGGACAGATTCCTTTTGTAATAGCAATGACAGACATCCCAAAACAGCACCTTAAAAATATCTTGGTAATTAGGCAAGCTATTAGCACTAAAAAAAGCTAGAATGTCTAACATCAAAAGCCACGTATATTGCAATGACAATTTTTCAACTGTTTTTTTTCTAGATTAATTGGTCCCAGGCTAAAAGTTACATTTATTTTTCAGATGGAAATTTCATCATACATTTTACTTGACAAACTGAATAGTAAAATGATGTACCATTTTGCCAAAATTCTTATTATAGATAAAAACATTAGAAGTTGAAAATTGTTATGTAGCTACTTATCAACTACTGTAGGTTCTAATATATACGAGATGGTATATTGTTCATGGCTTTTTTAAAAATTATTTAACAAAAAAAAAAATTACCAAAATGTCACTCTCGGTATGTCTCCTCTGCAGCTGTTAAAAAAATTACAACATTTTCCAAATACTTGGTACATGGAGAGCACCATTTTAAATGTGTCAAATGTAATACAATTTTGCCATTCAAGCAAGCAGTCTCGAGTGAGGGTCTTCACTGTATAAACAACACAATGAAAAAACAGTAATTAAAAATTTTATAAAATACCCAAAAGATCACGTTTGCTCCCTTATAACTGCTTTATTATTTGGAAAAAGTGGGGTTTTTTTCTTCATGCTGTCCTTATATCTGCATGTGGAAAAATACGACCTAGACAATAACCAATTTTAAGGAAAGGGAAGTGTCAGCATTGCTTGTTTAACATCCTAACAAGGTGCTTCACAGACAGATCTGAAGTAAGCACCATCAATATAAATTATACTTACTATATCTCATTACTTTTTTGCCAGAATACCGAGAAGGGCGACCTTGCAGTCCAAGTTCCTCATAAGTATCCTTATCCACTGATAGAATTAGTTTTCCTATAAACAAAATAAACTTTAATACAAATAATCTTCTACTTAGTTCTCTTTGAAGTCTTCTGAGAACGGTATACCTTATACAATGTTAGTTTTGGATCAACAGTATTACCAGTGTAATCCAGACTCCTTAGTTCCAGTTAAATGGATTACCGGATTAACCTTTAATAAAAATTAAAGTGTTGTAACTCAACTATTCCTTTTTTATCAGAGTGGTCTTATGAACTAGAATGAGAAAAGTATAATATTACTCCTGAGATAGTCATAGCTTTTTTAACTGTACTATCTCACTTCATTGCCTCAATCTTTCCTCCGCTTGTCCCCTAGCATTTGCCGCATCCTTGGTTGAACACTGCATTACTCTAGGGCCTGACTTAGTAAACATTCATGCATGCACTGCTCAACTAATTATACAAAAGTAGTTCCTCCAAATCCAATGGGACTACTCACTGCGTAAACTATGGTTATTAGTCACGAGCAGATATGCACTGGAAGAACTTCACTTCCATGTTCATAAACCAAATCTGGCAGCTGCCACTTGGTACAGAATTTCACAGAACACATCTCTACTACAGTCTTTTGATTCTACTGTACAAGTAACAGTATAATATAGAATACAAACAAATAAAGTTGGTGCTGAAGATTTCAGATGCTGACATCACCAGGAACTGTAATGCTCTCTCTGCATTACTTGTGCATTGCATACAATAATTGTACCATACAAACTCAAACACTACCAAGTATCCATTTTGCTAGGACTGTGCTAACAGAGCACATACAAAATCCACTCTCTGAAGAATCTTTATTTACTTATGTCCTGATGGGCACCTGTCATGTTACAGTGTCTTAGGCTAAAGGGCTGACAGACGAATTTGTGTTTCTATTATATCTGATATGCTGTTAAATGGAAACAAGATGACATATTTGAGGCCCAAAATAGCTTCATTATTTTCTCTGCATTAAAAATCCTGAGATGTACTATTTTTTCATAAAACTGCGATGGAACTGCAACAGAGTATTCTGGCACATTACATAATTCTCAAAGAATAAACACTGAATATTTTAAAAGTTTTCCTAAAAGTGCTGATAATTGTCTTTTTTGGTACAAATTCTGTCTTCAAGACCAGTAAGAAACAAGAAGTTGGAATGCAATGTTTTCACAAAAATAATCCTCTGTAGCAATTGCAATTAAGAGTTGAAGCACTGACAATCTGATACTATACATAAGTGAAGATGATTTTTATTTCATTTCCTTCAGATTAAATAAATAATTTAACAACATGAATGAAAAAAGTTAGATTGAATATTTTTCCGATTCAAATAAAGTTGGCAAGTACAGTATGCATTAAATTTTCCAGTTTACGTCATTTCACATAAAAAAAAAACAAACCCAAGACCAGAATCAGTATGTGTGTATTACTAAAACGAAAACAAAACATACCATTTGGTAGCAGCGCTGCAGTATTATCTTGATCAATTCTTGTGTTATAGGTAAGTGCATAGCATGAACCTTTAATAACAAAGCAGAAGACCATGAGATTACAGTCTCTAAAGACAGACACGATAATATGAAAGATTCACCTCAAGATAATCAAACATGCAAAATACCATTTGAATCACTCTAAACCCTTGTTTTCATTAACTTTCTTCCACTTTCTCAAGCAAAATAGCATTTTGTTATTATTTTTATAAAACTTGGACTGGCACTATTTTAAAGGGTCTGTAATGCAGATAACATTAACAATATGCCCCAATATGAAAACACTTTCCACCTGCAACCTTCCCCACTCAGCAAATGGAAACTCCCATTTTTTGCAGATGCATTTTTATTACTAGTTCACATGAAGACAAGGTGGAAGATGCTCACATTACTAATATATTTTATAGCATTATCTGCCACAATCAATTTTGTTCTTAAAAACAGAAGAGTCAGATCCTGTAGACTCCGTGTACATATGTCATACAGCTTCCATAAAACTACTGGCATAAAAGCCATTAGTGAGACTAAAGGAAGTGTCCCACATTTAGAAAGTAATGGTTCTCATTCTTCTGTTTCACCCACATGTTCTTTTTTCTCCTTTGTTTTCCCTTTAATGCTGTTTTTCTCCCTGACAGTCATCTGAAGGGTACAACATTTATCACGAGCCAAACGACTGGGGCCCGCTCGTTGAAAACAGAACGTGCCGAGTTTGTAATAGCAAGTTGGTTGGGCAGAGGCTGCATCTTTCTTCATATCTTCTTTGCTCTTACTGTGTAAGGATGAGCCACCACAGCTCCACTAGCAAAAAAAAAAAGCAAGCTTTTTTTTTCCCCCCTCTTTTTCTCTTGCCTGCTGTAGAACACAGCTCTGTATTGGAATATGAAGGAACGAGAAAGAAAGAATGGAGCCAACTTCTGCAGAAATCTGCATAAAGATGAGGTGTAGAAGAAACAGCTGTGAGGATACACAGAAGCCCTCTTGATAGCTGGCTTGCAGAATTAAGATGGGAAGAGGGAACAATCATAGTTCTGGACCCAGCGGGTGTACACAAATGCTGACAAACCACAAAGCAATAAAAAACAGAAAGAAATTAATATAGAACTTTCTTTGTATTTTCCTTCCCTTAAAATACTTTCCAGAATAGATAATAACAAATGGATTTTACTGTGTTATGAAAAAAATACACTGTTACTGCATCTGTCATGTTCTGATTTCCTTCTTACCTTTCTTTACAAAAGCATCGATGAATTCGTGGGTGACCAATTCATGAACCAATAAATTTCTCACCAGGTAGTACTCTCCAACATCTGCAATGGTACTTTTCAGCACTTCAGGTTGTATGCCACATTCAGGGATCAAAAAGGACACCTATTAGAAACATATTCGTAATGTAAATCATATTGTAAAATTGGTTCTGGCAGAAAACCCAGAAATACATAAGCAAAACTCTACTTTTCAAAGACATTAGTATATTATACCAAAATGAGATGAAGAAAAAATAATATCAGGCTATTGTCTTCAAAATGTATCAATTTGCACAAAGTCTCTAGGTGCACTAAATACATTTTACATGCTATACAATAGCATTTGAGGTGTTACATAGAGGCATGACTTTACACAGCATGAGTTACCTAAAGATCTTGTTTCATGTCATTATAAATTTAGCTTGATTTCACACTGGAACATTTCCTGTAGCCCCTACTGAAAATGTAGGCTAAACATTTATGTAATCTCAGTGAAAATGCGAAGACCAAAGTAGAATTTAAACTAGTTTTTGAATCAATGCGTACTCCTCTGTAGATAATTTTGGAGGTCAGCATAGTCAACATACCATCAGAACAAAACTTGAAATGGACTTACAATTTTCAAAAAAAGTCATAAAGAGTATATTAAGGCTACAGCTTCTGTAGGACGTTTCCAATTGAAGGTAGGAAACCGATTTTCAAAAGGGGTGAGCACCTAGCTTTTCTTACTGAACTCAGCATTCAGCCTTTTGGTCCAATTGCCTACTTTTAATTTCCTTTCTGTTTCAAATCCTTCCTGTACGCGTTTCATAGAGCAACAGAACTCTTTAAGTCCAGGAGACCAGGAAAAACAAGGTTACTACATGCACAAGTACCAAGCTTCCCAACAAGTGTGCCCAAGCAGCATAAAGGTCTGTCCTCCTGCTCCTTCCCCCTCCATCCCTCAAAAAACGTTTGGCTTTTTTTTCAAAAGCTCTCAGAGAACAGGTACTTATCTACGTCCCTTTGCACACGTGTGCAACAGAAGTAACAAGGGAGAGATGAGCTGCCTGCCGCACAAGCGGGAAGCTTTCAACAGCCCAAGAAAGCAGAGCGACCTGGCAAAAACCGGTCCTCCCAACATTTTAAGTTGTCCAGAACAACCGAAGATGATGGCACGACACGACACACTTCGGTGGCGGCAGCAGGGACAACGTGAGAGAGGGGCCTTCCAGGGCACGCCTGCGGCCAGGCTTCAGCCCAACACCCCCCCATCCCCAGCGCTGGGGCCTCCCTCAGCCCCTCACTGCTCGGAGGAGGAACCTGTGGGGTCCCGCTCTCCGCAGGA
>NW_009648440.1:314507-329682 GCF_000708025.1 Charadrius vociferus
CAAAGCCCCCCCCGCCCGGGAAGGCGAGACTGCGCGGAACGGCCAGCGAGAGGGAGGAGGGGCGGGGACGGGGCTGCGCGATGAAGTCACTTCCGCAGAGCGCGGCGGGAGCGGAGGGGCGGTAGGAGTGCGCATGCGCGGCCCCGCCGAGGGGGCGGCAGCCATTAGCGGCCTTGCCCACCCCCTCCCCGCCCAGTAGATGTGAGCAGTGGTGGTTTTGGTCCTCGCGAGTCCAGGAAAAAAAGCCGGAGTGGGTCAGTTTTCGTGGTGCATCAGCTGCAGTTCATGGCCGTGACAGCACATGTGTGCTACATGAGTGGCTGTGCAAGCGGGAGCTGGTCCCCAGAGGTGTGGAGAGGGAGCATCGGAGGCTTCCAGGGCATGTTTTGCGCTAGGGGATGGTTTTAGGAGAGATGGATGCTTGGAGGGATAAAACAGGCAGGTAGAAGGGTGTCCTTGGGTGGGTGATGGCACTGGGCAGCCTTCAAGACATCAAGCATCGTTGTACCCAAACAGCAAATATGAGAAATCATAGAATGGTTAAGAGTTAGAAGGGACCTTAAAGATCACCTAGTTCCAACCTCCCTGGGCAGGGACACCTCCCACCAGACCAGGTTGCTCCAAGCCCCGTCCAGCCTGGCCTTCAACACCTCCACGGCTGGGTCCTTCACAGCTTCTCTGGGCAACCTGTTCCAGTGCCTCACCACCCTCAGAGTGAAAAATTTCTCCCTAATATCTATTCTAAATCTGCACTCATCCAGTTTGTAGCCATTACCCCTCGTCCTATCACTACATGCCCTTGCAAAAAGTGCCTCTCCAGCTTCCTTGTACACGCCCTCCAGATACTGGAAAGCTGCTATACGTAAACCCCAGGAGCTGCAGGGGTGTGTGCGCCCTTTGCGACAGGCCACTACCAAAATACAATCTGATTTCATCAGGCCCCCCCCAGAGATACACCAAGTATGTCAATTCCTCCTGAAAGCTTAAGGTCTGCTAGATCTCTGAATATATTTGTAGTAATAACTGCAGTTTTACAAGATGATGAAGAAGATCTTGTGTCCGCTGTCACTCCAAATAGGACAGCTCAGGTTAGCAAGCACAGTGCGCGAAGGTTGTGGGATTGGGCCCTGCCTCCAATGTGTCCTCTCACTGCTCATTTCGTACATTGTATGTTTTGTATAAAGCATATACAAACATTTCCTCTTTCCACCTTCCTGTAGTATTTCTCCCCGGTCCCCTAGCTTTGTGGCTCTTGATTTAGTTTAAAACAGTACCACGCAACTTTCTTGGTATTAGCTGTTTCTGTACACTGTACACGGCTGTATGTAACCTTACTTAAATCACCACTAAGGTCTGTTCACCAGACATCCATCAAGCTGGCAAACCTGATTCTCGGTTTTGATGCCAGTTTGATGACAGTCGTTCCAGAGATCTCAAGCTTGCCCTAGGGAGATCTTGACCTGCTATTTCTAGATGTGACGTTCGATGTTAACGCTCAGGGGTACATGACTTTGGTTATTCCCCTCCCTTAGGTGGTAAGATGCCAAGAGGAAATAGTATAGATTCAGTATAGATTAGTACAGGAAGTTTGCCTAGTATAGAAAAGTATAGGTTATGGTAAGGTCATTTGCTCAACAGCTGCAGTGTTACACAGATCAGAACTCATATTTCAGTGATTTTACTTGTTCATCAGCTAAATAGCTTGGTGGTTTGCTATTGTAACTCAAGCACTTTTGTTCACTACCTGGTCAGTTATTGGCCGCTTGGCTGAAGTAAAAAGGTAGCTCTTAGATTTTCTAGATCTGTATTTCCGGTCTGGTGAATTTATGTTACGGCTCCAGCTTCAGCGGTCAGTATGCCCAGGCTCCGCTTCTAGCACAGACTGCACTTTTCTGGTGCTCTGTCTATGTTTGGGTCTGGCTGATGTTGCTGACTTGATAGCTATAAATAGCTAGCAGTGTGAAAAGGCTGGTTCTTGCAAGGTCTGTGTTACAGAGCCGTGCTTGCCCAATGGAAGGAGAGATGCTACCGAGGAGTTACTAGTTCAGCGCTTCTGGCTCATTAGGCGGATTCAGACCCACTTGTTTCAGTGCACATGCTTTCGAGTGTTTGTTTAGTATAGTGACATAAAGACACTGCTGCCCAGAACTCAGTGGCTTGTATCCTCCAACGTGTGAGACTGAGATGAAACTACACATCATGAGGTCACTGCCAAATTAACGTTTGTGGAGGAGGGCTGAATTCTACACTTACATTCCCTGTATAAATGGAATTAATTGGATTATTAGGAATCCAAAAAAGGCTATGTAGTCACAGTAGCCTTCTAATTTAAAGCATGCAAACATTAATGGGAAAAGCACTATGTGATTAATGTCAGTTATTATCATACCCGAAAGCAGAAGCCTCTGTGCATAGACAAGCATCACGCTGCGATGATCAGAAAGCCTGTTTTACTAAAGGGGTGAAAAGTTCAAGCCTCTGATCAATAAGCGCAGAGATCCAGAGAGGAAATTCAGCTATGCTCAAAGCAGCCTGTGGAGTTGGTTTTGGGTTGGTTTTTTTTTTTTGTGGTTTCGGGGTTTTTTTGTAAGCTTCTCTGTGCTAATACAATTTATGCTTTCTGCTAATACAAATGGAGAGGGAAAGAAATGAGGGAAAAATATGTTGGGGAAGGGTCAAGAGAGTCATGATTCATGGTTGCACATTCAAAGTTAATTCAGCATTTTAGGGATTTTGGCAGGAGCGTAGTTCACTCAGTGGAGCATTGAAGGATTCACATCACTGTTCAGTGAGTTTAGTTCATATGTCAGGCAATTAATTTTAACCCACCCTTAATCATGTACGTTGGCTGTCCTGTTATAGAGTATGTGTATTTCAGAGAACTCCCTGAAGATACTGAACTACATTAAAAAAAAACACATTTAGCAGTCCAGTAGTCTGTGCTGTAACATACAGAATATCCCTATCTTTAAATGGGCTATATATATGTATGCTAATTGTTGGTAACTGCTGACATTTTTATAGTGGTTGTTAGAGTTTTGTGAGTAATTGGGTTTCTGTATATCATTAAAAAAAAAAAAAGACATTTTAAACTTTAAATAATTGAAGCAACACAGCCCCTGTAAAGCTATCACAATTTTCCCCAGGATTTCAAACCCGTGACAGGGTAATGCAGTTTTACAGCAATTCAGTTTCCTCATGCTTGAAGAGAGTTACACGCTGTAGTCAAGAGGAAAGAAATGCCTTGAGGCACCCTGTGGTAATAGCTTGGAGTAGGGCAGGATCTCTAAAATATTTCCCGGGACTGGTAAAATTTGATTCTGCTTTTGTATAAAATAACTGAGTTTGGAGAGAAAATTCTGATTTTCACATTTTGTACAATATCTCTTGTTGCAAAGCCCAGCTGCTTCTTTCATGTATTTTTTTCACTGTTGAAGAGCAACCTTAACTCATTCTTTCTGCTGGATTTTCTGATTTTAAAAATACAATTATTAAAATACCCAGGGTTTCATAAAATCAAATCTAAACAAGTATTTGTCACGGATATCTTGAAATTGGTTTGTGTTTTTAAAATAAATCAAAATATTTTTCTTTTCAGTCACTATTTTTTTTCTTTCTTAAATATTGTTGACTGCAGAAGAGAAGGAAGGAAGTTGTCTAAACGTTTTAACCTTGGCTGTTGTAATTAGTACTTTGCAAAACAGAAACAAACCTCTGGTGCCTTGTTCATCCGAAGTTAATAAAGTGTGTAAGACTCTGAAAACCAGCAATTTACTCGATCAGTGTCAACTGTTTTTTTCATTGAGGAAAGTGGAAAGATGGCGAAGATGTGGATCATTAGCTTTATATCCTGTTTTCACACACTTCGGTCCAAATATTCAGAGCAGTGATGGATTGTAAAAAAGATCCCACTTAGACTTGTTTTTCTAGATTACAAACATTTCTGCCAAGCTACTCCCCAAAGCAGCTGTTCAAGCCAGGAAGAATAGTAAATGCTAACCATGGACTGAGTTGCTGGATTTGGTTTAAATGCAATTTAAAAGAACCCTGACCACCTGATCTGTTTCTTTTAGGGTTAAAACCCCCTAGAAGCTGGGAAAACTCACACTCACTTTTGTGATACACAGTGGGAGAATAAATGAGAAGGATAATTCATCTGACAAGGTTCTGGGGAGCAGGAGGGTATTTCATTTGTATTGAAGCAGAGTCTTCACCTCCACTTGCCTCCTAAGGATCAGATTTTGGCTGGGCCCTACACGGTGATGAGGAATTTTCATGCATCTTCTCTCTCCTTCTAAACAGGTCAATTGTCATTCACATAATGGCTACTACGAAGCACATGCTGTCTTACAAGATGCCCATTGGGGCAAGCTACTCCGCAGTTTCTTGTTTTAAGTCCATATTTTGAATGAAATATTAAAAATACCACTTTGAAAGACAAGCAATCTGTGAATTTTGGTTTAAATTTAAATTTTGGTGAATTCAAAACAATTGTGTTTCCTATAAATGCAATTGTATCCAGGCGGCTGGGGAAAATGTGAATTTTCCTCCATTATTTTTTCATGCATAAAGTGTTGGAGAAAAAAACTGAATAAAAGCTCTGCTAATACAGGTCAGCTCTTTACCTGAGCTCCAAGGAGCTTCTGCATCATTTGTTATACAACCCATTCACAGCAAATGAGCTGTTGATTGCCATGATGGGAAAGATAATTAATTTTTTCTTTAGAGCTTGTGTCCTTGTATTCTGACTGCTAGCAGTTTATGTTCAGATGAACTTCTTGCCAAAGTGGCTGCTACAGCTTCTGGCCAAACGTGTTAGGGAACAGGCAAGCCTTTGCACATGTCTGGAATTTTGTCTTAGATGAAAAATCTGGAGAAGAAACTGCACCATCCATTCAATCAAGTAAGCAGCAAAAATTGGATCAGCGTGAAGACACGGCATCTCAAATAAAGAAAAATAAAGAAAGCAACTTGCATCTTGTTGCAGTTCAGTGCCAATACGTTATGGGTCTTCCTGTTCTGTAGTATGAATCAAGAAATGATGACTACATGGATTCGGTCGTAAACCATAATGAGAAGACACCCCCCTGAGTATTTGGCAGGAAAGAGACATAGAATTTTCCATAGAATCATTAGTCTTCAAATTTGAAAGTAAGACAGGCTTCACAGTTAAATAAAAGCACGCTGCGTTTTTCCAAGATAACCCTTTTGTTCTTGGAGTGAGAAGGAAGTGACTTCTTTTGGGGAATAGTTGCATCCTGCTAGTGGGAAGAGTAAGAAATGCCATTTTTTCTTCACTTGGGGAGATAAGTAGAAAACAGCATATAAAATTAAGTGAAATTAAGTGCAATCTTTAGGAAAATGGGTAAAAAAGGAAAACTGGGAAGGAGAAAATATTACTCTTGAAGTAGGCCTTTGAGGTAATTTAATTTAATCACCGAATCCATTCAAAATTCAGAATGAAAATGAATCCATTGCTTTTAAACTCTTGCTCAGTTGATCAGTTCATTCTTTCCCCTTGTTGTTGTTAAGGTACTCTTCCTCATGACTCCAGCCTGATTAATAAATCACTCCACAAGATAATTAAGGGCTCCAAATTTTGGTTCCCTAAGACTGGCCTGGCTACTCTTGATATTGTTCAGTTATCCTTAGGTCTGGGAGTAGGAGCCTCGGAAGGAAAGGATCTGTGTAGGACTGATTATATGATTAGGAAAGAATGGTATGTGGGGGAGAGGGACATTAGCTACCAGAAATGAATTGGTAATTGAGACTCTACAGTCTATGATTTACTTAAAAGACTCAGGGTTATATCCTCCACTCATTTACAGCAGGGTAAGTCTGGAATTACTCCCATAACGTCAACGAAGTTATTTGTGGTATAAAGCAACAAGTCCAACATGATGAGTGGACAGTGACCTACTTACGGCTGTTGCGAGGAGAATAACATAGAGCAGTAAAAACTTTCTGTTCACTTTAATTGTGCTCATGCACTTCTGTTGTTTGGATGGGAGACAGAGCGGGGTGTGAATGGCAGTGCTTCTTCTTCAGGAACATCTTTATTGTGAAAACAAAGTGTCTTCTTTCAACTGAATTGTTTTTGAACTCCTTAAAATGTGGCTTGTTCGTGAAATATTTTCAAACTGAAGTGAGTTGAGTCCTTCTGCTTCACCAAGTACAAAGAAAAACAACTCAGTTTTGGCACCATTAGGTTGCATTTACAGTCTATCATTTTATAGAGACATTAGAAATTATGTACTGAATCACGGAAGTAGCAGCCTTTATATGTCTCATCTGTTTGGGAGTAAAAAGAAATAGGAGCCATGTGGGATTTGTCTTTTTGTTTTAGTTGGATACGAAAATGGAGACAGAAGCAGAGTTACTGCAGATTAGTAGTCCAGATACCAGCAAAGGCAACATATTTAGCTACATTTATTCTTAAATATTTACTGTATGATAATGTGAACTATGTAGTATCTGCAGATGGCTCATAAGTGGAACTGCCCTGAGTTGTGCCAAGCCGGAACTGGGAAAAAAGCACCCAAAAGAGCTTTATTAAGGTTGCAATCCCCATTCATGATGATACAAAATCATTATTTTGTTCTTTGATAAGGCTTTAATGCCATGATCACATACTACTTACATGGCTGGAGGACTTGGACTTTATTTGCTTTGAATTGCAAAGAATGCAGGAAGGGAAAGGATGGTCATGCCATGGAGGCACGTGATTTCTAGTCTAAAGGGAGTAAATTTTATTGCTGCTCCTCACATAAAGCACTTAGAAATGCTATGCAAATTACTTAAACTAACTTGGTTACCTATCACACGTTGCTAACTTTCTGCCCTGAGAACACAAGCAGTCAGATTTCTGAGGTACTGAGCACTTACAGCTCTAGCTGAAATCAAAAGGAGTGATGCTCTGAACACAGATAAAATCTTATATGCTGATAAGCAACTTCAAAAGTCACGTTGCACGCTTCCAAAAGGAGCACTTAGAATAAATGGACACTTTTTACTTTTATCTCTCCGCAGCTCAGCTCTCTAATTGTGAAATCAGGAGTACTTCATCTCATAGTAGCCTACTATTTCTGAAGCACTTGGAAGATACTGTGGTGCTAAGTTCTGTGGAGGATCCCGTGAGGAAATCTGACCACATCTCTGGAGCAGGACTGTGATACTGTTCCATAAACAAGTCCTACAGCTACACATTGAGCAATGTAGAGAAAAGCAATGACACCATCGAGGAGCTGTCTATCTTGTGTGCTTAATGAGACAGTTCTGAGGGGAAAATGGCCTAAGAATGCCTAATTAAAGGCTATAACCTAATGTTACATGCAAAAAGCCTGCATTAAGGTTACAAAGGCAATGTGACTTTGGCCAATTTCTAGCATATCGGTGCTCAAATCTGTACTCTTAACATTCCTTTAACATGGATTTTTTGTGAGTAATTAACACTGAGCTCTGCTCTACTTTTTAGAAAAAAGTAATGATCTATTGATTTGACAAAATGCAGCATATATCCCCATTGAAATGCAGGTACTACAAAAGAGTAGACAAAGTATATTTTATTCCCCTGAGTTTGCAGGACAAGGTTTATCTGTGTTTAAGATTGCCATTGTTTAGCACAAACGTTGTCTAGGCTACTGGGACTGGTCTTGAAAGAAATTGCCACGGGTTCTTCAATGAGCAGTAGCAGACATGAGTTTGTACATGAAAGTAGGCATTGACTTTCAGTAGCTAAATCTAGTATAATTTTGCTTATTAGTTTTATATTTTATCATGCTTATAACATTTTATAACATCAGCTTGAGGCAACATATCTCCCAATTGTGCAAAGCAGTGACTTCACTGAAATTACTCAGATGCTGCATCTACACATATATTTGCAATTGAATACTTGCTAAAATGATTTGTAGGCCTATGCCAAATTATTTTACTTGACCATCAGCATCACTCCAGTTTTGCTCAGCAATTCTTTGCAAATATCCAGTACAGGTACTGGTCAGTCTGATCTTTATTTTTTCTAAGCTGTTCTGTGCATCCACGTTCCTCTGCTGCATTTGTCGATGAATTCAAGAAGCCTGCCATTTTCACAGCTCAGGCGATACAAGCATAGTGGAGGCAGGGAAGAAGAAAGCAACTTCCTAAAATGCAGTCGTTTTATTGCTTAAAAAAGTGATTAAAGCATCTGCTTTAGTTTTCATGATGTTGCAAATCTGTTACAGCTAGAACAGTTCAAGATTTTTTTTGAAGATGGGAAGTAGTGTCTTTTCCAACAAAATTGCCATTTGTTCATTGAAGAAAGTTAGTTTCTTATAAAAAAAAACTAACTGAAGAATGGCTTGTTTCCTTACAATATTTTTTTAATTATTACCAATATTTTTTAATACCTCTGTAAACTTTCCATAAATTTTTATATGACAGGTTCAGCTGCAATGCTCACTTCACATTCACACTCCTTCTCCTCCTTCATCCTCTAATTCCTTCAACCTCTGATTCCTGCCTTCTCTTCTCCCCACCCCAGGCTGCTGCAGGTGACCTCTTGAAGTGTAATAACACAGACTTTCATTTTTCTTTGATGATCTGTTTCTAGCCTAGATTAGTACCCTGTCAGCATTGTGTGTGCCTTGTATTGAAAGGCTTCGTCTGGCTTGCTTCAAATAGAAGGAGGTCCTGATTTTCTTTAAATTGTGATTTTAAAGTGTTAGGCAATGCTGGTTCAGTTTGCAGGACACGTGATCCTTTACAGATTGTTTCATTTTTTTCATTTGGTTGCTGGAGAAGAATGAATTTGTGATTAGATGAAATTTAAAAGCAGTTACAATCAACCACACCACCAGATGGAGCTTCTTTTCTGCCTTTCTCACTGAAGGTGCTGGAACTGTGGGACTGAATTCACTGGGACTGTGGGACTTAACTGTATTTATAGTCAATTAAATAGAAAACTCTTTTTTTTTTTCTTTTTTTTTTCCCTTCACTTCTGGTGATGCAGGATTGAGAGTGTCTGCATTCATATATGGCTGTTTCAATGATTTTTATTTGTATGTTGTTAATGATAGCTATCGTGCCAGTCCTTTGCTTTTGCAGGATTAGGCTGTATCATGCAGTCCTGTTTCTTGTTCGCGCACTTGAGAGTTTTCAAGTATAGGCTTACTTGTTAGAATGGTACAGTAATATTAAAGCAGCACTTATTTCTGCTCTTTTTTTTTTTTTTCTGCTGTAAAAATGATTAACATTCTTTAGAAATGCAAATCTCTCTTTGTTCAGACCACTACATAATCTATTTTATTCACTGAAATTCAACTCTGAAGTCTGCTTTGTGCTTTTAGCAGTATTCTATTGTGGTACAGATACCTAGTTGCTGGTATTATGTACATCGTCTGAAGTTAACGATGTTCAGAAGTCATGAGAATTGATATAAATGACTGTGATAAACGTTTTCTCTCTTACAGGTTATACTTAATCAGGCACCTGGTTTGCTGTCTACTGTCTCAGCTTAGCAATTGAGAACAAACTGTAATTGAGGCAGTCCTGGGGAACTGCAAAGACACAGGGTTAAATTTATTCCTTTTTCAGCGTGTTGGAAAACTACACGTTCCAGCAAACAATTTTTAACATTGAGTTTATACAGCAAGATTACTTGGAAAGCCTATTCCTGTGTTTTAACCCAAGTGGAAGAAATGAGTCTGACGTACAACTTACCTGGCTGTGACTGCTGGACTGAAAATGTTGCCCTGCATTTGCCAGGAGGTACTGGAACAGGCTACATTGCACAACTCTATTTTCCCAAAAGACAGGGAGGTATCTGAGCTGATGAGGTCAGGTTACCATTCCGTTATGCCACGTCAAACACAACTGTAAAGACCGGCGGAGGCTACGCCAGCTGACGTCATGAAGGTCCTTCTGACCAGCCAGCCAATTCTGTTGTCCTAGGAGAGGCCAAATGAGTTCACACCGCTATTGATTTTGAGTGAGCTACATGCCTTGCTGTTTGTGACAAACACAGAAATACAAAACAGAATTAATGTGGGTACAAGTTCATGTCATTTTCCATTTTCATGTCTTATTCCCAATGGGCAAAAATATAATGCCTTAGAGGGGAAAAAAATATAATGCCTTGGGCATCTAATGTTCATGGGCTAACAACTCAAAAAGCTGGTCTAGAAATGTGTGGTTTTGTCATTTATGTTTTATATACTTTCTAGGAGTTCATTTTGGAGAGTATGTCAAGCATTTGGAATTTTCAAGTGTCCTTAGTCAAGAGGTAAACATATCTTCTGTCTGAATAAGCTTCCTTACAGAGTTTTAAGAAGACATTGTTTTTTGTTTTCCAGAGGCAGTCTGCTAGGTGGCAGGGCAGGAGCAAAATCCAGCAATTTAAGACAGACAGCAAGAAAAAAATTTATTTTAATAGCTCAGCAACAATTTTGGGGGTAGAATGCCCTTTATATCAAACTACTCTGGATAAGGTGGAGCTTCGTTCTCACTAAAGTTCAAAGCAATATACTAGCATAATTTAGGGCAAGAATTCGATCCAAATTATAGTTTTCCTAGATTGCTGAATAAAAAATGTACATAAACATAGAGGGTTTACATGTGAGAACCAGGATCCTAGCGTTCATCAGAAACCTTTGAAAGAGACGTGGTTCTGCAACTTTCTGGAGATCCACATTAAAGCAAACAAAACCCATAAAACAAAACCCTTTTCAACTCCTATGCTGTGAATACATTTTGAAAGCTGAAACCCTTTTTTCTCACTGATAATCTGAACTTTTCCTTTTCAAAGACTATTTGGGTTAAATTGTTGACATGCAACTGTAAGTCTCTCTATTAGGATGGCAGCTTGTATGTGGGAGGGCTTTTTATCATAATACGATTTACTGATTAAAAGTCTGACAAATGATTTAAGATTTTCAGTGTACCACATGAATATAAAAATTTTACATAATAAATATCTTATAAATATCAGAGGTATTAAACCAGGTCTTGACACCTCTAAGAGCCACAAGAGCCAAGCAACTGGTTCTTGTGAAATCTTCTGAAATCTTAGTGAATGGAAAGTTTTTGTGCAACATGGTTTTGTCACAGTTAATGCCAGCTCCAGTCTGAATTTAGTTCAACCATGTGGAATCTTTTCCATGCAATATCTGCAAAACAGAAAGTAAAAAAACCAAACCACCAAACCCAAGATGAATCCTTTGTGCTTGTCATGAAGAATGGGCTTGATTTTATACCAGATGCAGAGAAATCTCAGACCTACTGAAATAATTACAAAACTCCAACTTTGAAAAGGTTAGCATTTCACCCAAATGAAGGGACATTCCTTGCCTTATTGCCAAATACTCGGTATTAGTAATTGAGAAGGACATTCCACATCATTACAGGACATACAGCCATTGCTGTAGTTCAGGAAAACTGAATAAGTACATTTTCATGTATGTCAAGTAATCTCTACATCCCATAAGGAACGTCAGATGCAAGTCTCCTGAGAGAGAAGACAAAATATACAGCAGACATCTCTAAAAGTGATTGTCTGAGAGACTCAAAGCTCTAAAGGATTTTGCTTGCTGAGCATCCTGCAGAAATCCAGTTTAAATCTTCGTATTTAAGATTTGGAAACTAAAGTAATCACTTCCAAATATTTGTTTCCATTTCAGTACTTTTTTCATTACAGATCTAATGCGTGCCTTTTTGGACTACACCTGCTTGGTTTTCCTGCATAGAGAAGAAAATTAGGTCTAATAATCTAACTTCTAAACAATTTCTATTCAGATTGTATAGACCCACTGAGTTTTTCATTCAGTGTTTGACCATCCTCACAAACACAGTAAACTGAAATCCTACCCTTATTAAAAACACAGAGAAGCTAGAATTTCCCATGGGATATGAAGTATTTTTTTTAATAATTGAGAAGGCTATTAATATCCTCCCTACCATTTTTGTACAAGTAACGTGACTGTTAAAATTGGGATGAAGAACTACATGATTTTCAAAGTGAAGCAAGAAGATCGTTCAGAACAAATGCTGCTAGAATTCGAGAAAAGATGTTATTAATTTTGTGTATGAACTGTGATAATCCCTGCATATTTCTAAATCCCTGTAAATTGTTTGATAGTGCTTAGAAGTTACTAGTCATTCACGTTTTCTGATAAGCTATTGTTATGGGAGATTTTCTTAGAAAATACTTGAGTGGGAAATTGGAGGTGTTTGGCATATTTGACCTAGGTACATCCAGAATTAGAATACTTTGCTCTTGCACTAACTGGAAAATCTGATAGTTTTGGATTTGAAAGTTGAAGCTAATATTAGAAGTGCATAAAAAGCAATGATGAACAGTGCTTGAATGAGCTTCGGGATTCCATTGTGTGGTTGAGTTGAATCAACAGAGTCCCCCAGTTACTTGACTCCGGGTGTCTGCAAACAAGAAGTATTTTCGTGTTCATTTTGTGTCCAAATGATGATGAGTATTGATCAAAGCAGCTTAAGCAATTTATTAAATTGCACATTGAATAAAGCTCCAACCCCAAACCTCTGATCTAACGAGTTCTGAGTACTACGTACCCATGCAATCATAGCGCGAATTGAGAAAGCAACACCATGGATTGCTTACCAGTGATTTGCACATTCTTTTTTTTTTTCGTGTCATTCAGTAGCCATCTTAGGATGCAGACGCTCCTACAAGGTGTGTGTGCTGAATGCGGGATGGGGACAAGGTTGGGGGAAATGAAAGAAGAAGGTGCTGTGTTGATCCTGTGTGTGGTTTTTGACCTTAAACATAAGTGGTCAAAGCTCAGGGAATGCAAAAGCCTCCTGGCTGCAAATCTCCTTTCTCTCTTTTACGAGGAAATCCCTCCACTTTTATCTCAACATTTTCTCGAATAACTAACGTGGTAAATAGTACTTAGAAGCCTGACACCCTGGTTGTCCCGTTCTTTTAAGAGAATCCATTTTGAAATATTTCAGAGACAATACTAAATGCCTCCTTAACTAATGTCCGCTGGCATAATTTGTTGCATAGTTGAACATCTGTTGTAAAGGTTTAGCTGATTTTAAATTACTCCCTTTCAGAATGCTAGCAATCAATTACCGCTAAAAATCTGACTTCCCTGTGTATGCCATTAATTGCCTGATTTTAATTCTTTTCCTGCAATACGGATTCCTGTTGCCTTAACTGCTTTTCCTTAATTTCTGTGAACAGTAGTCCTTTTTGCAGGCCTGTCTCCCAGAGTTACGGGATATATAAGAAATGTATATTAATTGCTACAATATTCCTTAACTTTTATCAATATTTACAGTAAGTTTCTTTTTCACTGTCCCTTATTTTGCTTGAACCTTTCACATTGCTCTGTAATTTCTAGTAGTCCAAATGGTTTTGCCTTATCAGCGAATGGCACATTTTTTCCCTTTGCCGCTTAACATTTGTTAACGATTTGGCAAGCTGAGAAAGCAGGCGTTAGTGGAGTAAACACCACATGAGGAAGTAAGGGCTGGTTTCTTCATTTCTGTTTTCCTTGCCATAAAATAGATGCTGCTTTCAGAAAGTAAAGGAGTAGTATTGTATTTTATCTGAGGAATCTTGACCATATTGCAAGTACTAAGCACCGTTACTCACACATCATCTATTAATTTTTCTTCTTTCCAACCTGATAATTTGAGGTGCCGCAAGCCCCAGATAGGCGGGTCGTGAGGTCTCATTTCCAGGCGCAGGTAAGACAGCGCCGGCATTGCAACCTGTTTTCATCCAAGCGAACGCTGACAGGAGAGTGGCCCAACATTGTCGCCCATTGCTGGTCAGGAGCAATGGTGAACACACGTGAGAGCGGTGCCTTCCCTGCCAACAGTCGCGCATGGGAAGACGACAATCGTTTCCCTCCTCCTTGTGCTGCATCCCAGACCTCAGCTGAGTAAGTCAGGAGCATGCTCTGTGGTTTAGCACCATTAAGTTGAGGCTGGTTAGTTCAAAAAGCTTAAACGATGGCACACCAGCTCACTTGGATGGGAGTAGATAAAGAAGCGCTCCTATGAAGGGTTCAGCCAACAGCCTGGTGAACGTGGCAGCTTGCGGCAGCGTGGTGGTGAGAGCAAACTGGTATTTGTCATGTTTTCCATTAGCACAGCTGGTGCCAGAGAGAATGTTTGCCCTTCGTTCCTCTTCTTAAAATGCTCTAAACTGAACTACTAACAAATGTCGAGTGCACAGCCAGAAGCTAGAGGAGTCAGATTATTTGGCACTTCTAACTAACCATTTGCCGTTCAACTCTTCAGTCAAGGCGCAGTAAGAACATCCTCACAGCATTGTCTGCTGAGGAAACTGTTCAGTGGTGTTTCGGCTGCTTTGACATTCATTCCTCCGCGTGGCCCAGACTGCGCACTCAGTTGAACTGCACTGTATTCACTCACGTTGGGAGGCTGCTTTTTGGCAACCTGACTGATGCTAAAAATAAAACAAACTATGCAAAGCAAACAAAAAACCCCTCCAATAAATCCATAGTGGGAGTGTGTTGCTTCAAGAAGGTAGCCCGTTATTTGCATATACTTTTTAGTGTCTCTTCCATGAGAAAAAGAATGGAGGGAAGTTTAATAATGGAGTATTTTTGCAATCATCTGTGCAAATCGCCCCCAGACAATAGCAGTGGCACACACAAAGTATAGAATTAAGCTTGGAAAATTCTCAGATATGGATCTCACCATACTAACAGAAATATTTTGTTATGAGGATATTTTGTTATGAGGATGCTGTTCACTGTACATCATACTCAGAAAATAAACCTGAGGAAGATTCTAATTCTCTTTATTTGTTTAAAAGGCAAAGCCTGTATTTTGGTTTTCCTCCTTGTTTTTTTTTTTTTTTTGTTATTAAATGGAAACTTTGGAGACAGTCTGACTGTCAAAAAGAATGCATGTGCACATGCGTGTGCCTCCTGAGCCTTTGCACTTGATTTTCCACAAGCAGAATACTGCTGGTAGCAAGTGTGGGTAAAAAATGGTTACAGAGATTTGCTTAAAAAATAGGTTATATTTTAAAAGGTGGATGCCTTTGGTGTTCCTTTTACCTTTGGAGTTTTGCCCTCGAGTTCGGGTCTCAAAGCTTTTCTCTGCAGCTGGGATAGGTGGAAACCAATTTAAACATAAAAGCCGAGGGGGGGTGGGGGGTGCCTCACAAGCGCTGAGCTGCGGG
>NW_009648440.1:331366-334810 GCF_000708025.1 Charadrius vociferus
AATCGTTTTCTTTTTTTTCTTTTTTTTTTTTTTTTCTTTTTTGGAGAGAGAGAGAACAAGGAGACTGAGTAGCGTGGGCTTTGCTTTTCCCCTGTTGAAGTGAATTTTTGAGGTCTTGATTTGGGCTTGACTTCACTTACCCGATTAGTCAGAGATGCACGGAGCACTTGTGTGAAAACTTAGCGGCGTGTTCTCTACAGATTAAACGTAGCATCCCACTTTTCCCATTGTCACATCTATTTCAAAGACACAGTACTGCGACAGCAATGGTGTGCCTTGTTGTTTGTTTTTTTTTAAATTATTTTTTGAGTTCAATGGACTCCGTAACAATACAATTCACTGCTGTGATTGCCTGTCAAACTCATGACAGGCTTGTGTGCCCGTCCCACCTTTGCCGTGCCTGTGGCGGCTCTGAACAACAGGCAGTCGTTTTGGGGCTGGATCTGGGGCTGGACTGGGCTGCTCTGGTTTTTGTCATTCAGCACACTTTGATACGGCTCCCCCCCCTCCCCAGGCTTGTGTGGAGATCCTGCCTGGCTAATAGCAGCCAACAGGGACTTCTGCAAAAATATTTTTGCTTAAAATAGACTGGTGACTTCTTTTCACACAACTGACAAGTCTAAAACCGGGACAAAGGAGGAGTTAAAATATTTGCCGATGCTGGGTTTATCAGGAGAACTTTGGTAACACTTTTGAGTAATGCACTGTAAAGTAAAAAATGGTGTCTGTCTCACACACAGTTCTGCATTTTCAGATTTGGGGAGCTGATTTGGATGACCTTCTCACTGAGGAGTGACAATGTGACATAGAGAGGGTGTCCTCAGTAATGAATGAAAACAAGTGCCTTAGTTCAGCTCTCCTTATGTTACATTTTGCACCACATTTCTCAAGTATTTATAATTTATTTGACTTATTTTGCTACATCTTTTTCAGTATTTGTATGTTGTCGGGAAAGGGGTTTGTGTGCACACCGTTGGACTTTATAGCACTGGACACTTGAAATGATTTCTATAGTCTTCACTCTTGCATTGCAAGCCTAGAGGTTGACTACTGCTGGTGTCCCAAGTCCTGAAATTAAGCAAAAAAAGTACCAATGAAAATGGGTTTGTAAGAATAAAAAAAAAAAGCTTTTAAAAAGTTAAAAAGCTCACCATTACAGCTCTTTTTTCTCTATAGCGATACATAACGGGATGCTACTTCGTTGCACAGCCTGGTTGTGACCCTGCCCTAAGAGGGGATCAAGCTGTTAGTGTGCTTCACAATAACCGGGGACCTGCCCGTCCGTAAGCGGCATTTAGGGCTGTAGCCGAAAATGACTGCGGTCCTGTCAGAGCCACAAGGCAGATGGCCCTGTAAGTACAGGAGGGCTCAGTATGCTCTTGTAAGAGGCACCTCCTGCGGAGCTGTGGTGTGAGGAAGCTTTACTAGCACGAGTGGAAAATAGGCAGGTTTCGGCTGCATTTTGTTCTGGCTCTTCTGTGCCTTTGACTTTACTTGTTCTATTCTAGTACAGTATCTCAAAATTAGGGTTAAGTTTTTTGATGAATAAGTAGATGCGACACTGTCAGAATGCAGAAAATGTCTGACGTGGATGTATGTTCTTCAGCAAGACCTCGGAAGATAATTTTCCTTTTTAAAATGGAGCAGCATACTGTGAGTTTTCTCAGGTCTTCATTTCCTCTGAAGATGTAAAACAGTTTAAAGTCCATTATGAGCACCTTAGAATAATCTGCACCTCTATAAAATTCCCCATACTTGAAAATAAGTCTTCAGGTAACCTGCCTCTTGTGAGAGCTGGTGCAAAATCGAAGATGGAAGCAGGGGGCTTACTGGGGAAAAGATGTGAAGCAAGGGGAGCTTCAGACTGAAGTTCCTGCAGTTTTGCTAACACATGCACGGCTTCCGAAACACAGCCTGCCCTCCCTCCCCCCGAAAAAAAACTGTACATAAACCATAGCGTGAGAATACGGCCAAATATAAAGAGGGGTTTGATTCCTTCAGAAACCATCTTGCTGCTGGAACGGTACCCAGCTGCGCCCAGAGTAATGGCTTTGAAAATGCACAGAGTAAAAGCTCCATGCACGCAAACAGAAAGAAGTTCCGTTTTCCAAGTGAACTCTCGCCAAAAGCATGGAAGGTTTTAAGGAAGAAAGCTGAACTCTACTACTTCCCTACTACACAAGTTAGTTTTAAAACCATCGTGCATTATAGGATTACGGGATATTACATGGAATAATCTGATAGGAATTAGCCTTTCCTCAGCTTGTCGTGTCAACGAAACGGTGTGCTTTTAAGCTGCTATGTGATGCTAACAGCATTAAGATTGATTCTTCATTTAAGTATTGTGTAATATTTGGGGCTTCCGGAGCCCATTCCTCATTCTGTGTTTTGTTTATTAATTGCTTCAGAGAAGAAGGAAACTTCGCCAAAAAGGGAGGGGAGGGATCTCTCCTTAAAGGAGTATCCGTATTGTGATGGCTGTGTCTGGGCAGAGGCGCAGAGCTGGCACCTCGCAGAGTCCCAGCTAGCCGCCCTTACCCATAGAGGGCTAGAAACATTCTCTGGTACGCTGGAAACTATGGGCAATGGGTGTAAAACACCCGCATCAGAAAAGGTAACATTTATCTGTTCTCTTCAGATGTGTGATCTGAAATTCAAAACACAAGAAAAGTGTTTGCTGGGACTAAAGAGCAAAATGTGTTTGAACGCTTCAGAAAATTGGTGCCAATCTAAAATCCTGCAAATGGTGATAATTAAAGCGCAACATTTTTATGGTTTTATAACAGGTAAAGTGCTTTCATTTTATTCTTAAGAATTACTTTTTGTGAAAGAAAAGGGGGGGACCTCTCTCAGATGAGAATCAAACGTACTCACTTCTTGATAAGACAGTACATTTTGGTACTTTTACGCTATTACAGAAGCAGATTTCTAAAGCAGGTTTCAAAGACTGCCTACACACAGTTCTCTGTATTTACATAGATGAGGTTCCTGGGAGCTATGGAAATGCAAAGCCTCACCAAAGATTACACTGGACAGCAATGTAAAAAAAAGAGACCTGGAGCACGTGCGTACCAAATGCTAGCAAGCCTGCATCAGCAAAGCACAGCGCTGCTGCTCGCGGTCATAGGCTGAGATACATGGCATAATTGCAACTTTATTCTCAACGAAATATATTCAAAACGAAGTAGTTCTAATTCTATAAAATCAAAAGGCCCAATAGAGTTAAACGTTAAGTGAAGCACTCTTCTTGTTTGGTTGAATTACTGTTAAGGTAGTATTTTGTAAAGATTCAGAGTGTAACTTCTGGAGGATGTGCTCGTAAACACCCTCCCTGCCCTAACTTAAGAAATGAGAAATCATAAAGTTTTGTTAGCACCCGGAGAAACTCCAGCTGCAAAGATTTTCATTTCATGCAGATTTCTGTTTTTTCTTCCCCCCCGCCCC
>NW_009648440.1:335032-432714 GCF_000708025.1 Charadrius vociferus
CCCCCCCCGCCCCCGCCATGGATTAAAGGTTTAGGGGAGAAATAGCTGCCAAATGGTTTTATAGGTGTATATAAACCCAAAAAGTTTAATATAGTTGAAACCCTATAGTGGGTAACTGTGAAGAATATCAAAGTTAAATCTTCCTTAAGCAATTTTTTGCCACTTACACTTACATTTAAATTCAGATGTAAATGATTCAGACAAGGACTCTGAAGCTACATTTACTTTGGTGTCACGAAGAACTGCAAACTTGCATGCAAACTACTTCTGTTTTATTTAAAGCCGAGGCCTTCAGTCAGTACTTGAAAAGCCTGGCTTCTGCTCCCATTGGCTTCCCTGGGATTTGGACCCAGCCCAAAGTACTGCGGGAAGGTAGGGGAAGTGGTGGAGGTTTAATTGTCTACGCCGTAGAGAGTCTTGTGTTACGGGGTTAGGATAACGTGGCGCTGTGATGAATGTTCGTCTGTCAAGAGTTCAAAATCCGCTGTCTATGTGTGGCAGTAATTAAATCACCTTAATTGTTTTTCATGATTCTTTTTAAGAGAGGGAAAATTACTTGCCTTGGATTAGCATATCGCCAAAGACTGGTATAAATATTTATGGGGTGCACTCTTTCAACAGAAAGCCTGTACATTCTTCACAGGTCTCCATAGTTCTCTTACTCTGAACACAGAAGAGTAGTCATTTGAATGCACTACTTACCATCGCTTCCCCCTCTTGTAAAGCTTCAGTAAGAGTAAAAAAGGTAAGTAGTTTAGAAAGCAGCATCTCTTGCAACACATTGATGATATTCAATTTCCTGTGTAAGCTGCAGAGTCCTTTGAAGGTGCATATGTTTGTGAAACAGGTTTGAGAGTTCCGATTTTTTTCCTCTTACAGTTGTAGAAAATACACAGTGTTGGAAGAATTATTGGCTCCTCTTTTTTTCCTGCTTCCACATTAAGGGCTCATGCACTATTCCTATATTCTAAAATACCAAAAAAAGAAAAAGGAAGAATGTAAAGTCTCAGTAAAAGAGCTACACACCTTCCTTCTTCTTTTATAAAGGTCATCAAGCAAAACGTTCCTGAGAGCATGAAATAATTGTGCCCATGTTAAGAACGGTGGAACAAAGCGATCAGTATACTCCTGACTTGAATAATGCCAGCATTTCACTGTAGATCATGATGGAAAACTCAGG
The DNA here is from genome assembly GCF_000708025.1 of Charadrius vociferus. Taxonomy (NCBI): domain Eukaryota; kingdom Metazoa; phylum Chordata; class Aves; order Charadriiformes; family Charadriidae; genus Charadrius; species Charadrius vociferus. The sequence continues at coordinate 336,213 of NW_009648440.1, forward strand.
AAAACAGTCAGCGCGCAGCTCTTTCATGACTCTGTTGATGTGTACGTATGGTCCTTGCTGGGTATCTGGAGAGATGCATTTATGTTGCATTACAGGAAATAAGTTGAGGGGCCGGAGCTTCTGCGTAAAATTGTTCTTCTACCTGCTGATGTTAGAGGGTGAAAGTAATGCTTTCAATGCCTGGAAACTTGGTGAAGTTTTATATAGAAATACCTTTCTAGAAACATGAGTAATAAGTTAAAATCCTTCTTGACCTATTTCAACATTGTATGTAAAGCGTTCACAAGCAGAGTGTTCACGTGCTACTTCTCTTGGGTTGCTTTCCTCCAGGACAGCTGTACCTCTGACATATCTGGGCATTTTGAAACTGAACGTTCAATTGCAATAAAATCTCCTGAGAAATTGTAACACACAACAGAAATGCCTGTCCTTTAAATAGTTACTAATATTAAACAAATTGTTCTGTTCTTTTTTTTTTTTTTTTTTACTTCAGAGCACTGTTTCGAAGGTTATACTGTAAAAATCATGACAAACTTCACAATATGTAAACATTAAAATTTTGGTGCGTACTGATGAGGTTAATGGTTTGCTAAAATGTTGAGATTGGAAACAGACAAATATTTTTAATATAATACAAAAGCAAGCGTGTTTTGCTAAGACATTGCAGCTTTAGTAAAGATATTTATTGAGCTCCCTTCTATTCTAAGGAAAAAGGATATACTTTTTATAATAGTGGACGTTGTACATAAGTCATGGGATCATTCCTTTGTGTTTTAACTATTCCTGTTGTTTACACTGCTTTGACAAAATCCAACAAAGCTCCTGACAGCGTGCCAAGAGAGAGATTTAATGAGTATTGCAACGTAAACGGAACTGGTAAAGCACAGAAGGTGCAGCTGTAAGAGCACAGCAACTCTGAGGCTGGACCACAGTGCCAGCTCCGGATCCGGTGCGCTGTCTCCACCAGGGACGATGAGCGTATGCCAAGCCAAGAGTGAGAACAGGGCAAGTGGATACAAACATAATCCTAGTCATCCCAGCCTGCAAATATTATTTCTGCGCTGGATTTCCTAAGCTGGATGTGGTTTTTAAGTATTTTCCTTCCGTAGTTTGTAGGATTTCAATGATAAAGCATTTGGTAAGCCATGTTTTTATACAGAACGGGGTATGTTATGACAAATTTACTTAAAATGCACATTAGGCAAGGAAAAAATAATATTTCTAGGTATCTTCTAATCACATACAACTGATACGCACATAACTAACAGTAATGGAGGGTGTACTTACATGCGTGTTGGTGAGAAAAGGAAACATATAGATCTGTCCGAAAGAGAGCGGGAATGGACTTCTAAAATGCAGTGATTGTGTGGGGTTTGAGTAGTAAATGCTAATACCTTGGCACTTCAGTTAACAAGTTAGATAGTATTACACAGGCTTTTTGGTCCTTAGCAGCAGCAGTTTTCTTACATTACTTCTAATAAGTAATGTATAAATACTGTACGGTAAGCTGATGGTTAATTTGCAGTAAGAACTAATTTTTCCTTGACTGAGACAGTGGGCTGTCTTAACCTCTGCACTATGAATTGCGGAGAGAGGGAAATTACAGAGCCTGATTTTTTTTTTTTTTTTCTTCTTGATAGGTCCTCTATGTAGAATGTACGCTGAAGGTTACTACTGCTCCTTTGCAGGTATAAATAGCTAAAGGAGAGATAATCTGAGTGGTAACCTTCAGACAGAAAGTAGGAGCACACGGCATGACTTAGGAGTGCAGTAGTGCACATACCACCAAAATTTAACAACAGAATTTTCAGGCATTAATGGAGACGTAATCTCCTTCATACTTTTGAGGGAATTGATAAGAAGTTTCACATTCCCATGACTGCACACCTATATGACAGCATGGCCCATCTACAGCTGTATTCTTGGTGGAAACTGAACAATAAAGAACTTCACTGGAATTTTGGAAGAAATGGTTATGTATTTAAAGGGCCTCTGTTTGAAAACAAACACTTTTTTGTGAACATTGTGAAAACTTAGATTTAAATAGTAAAAATGTTACTGATGGAGTTGTCCCTCTTTACAAATTAGGACTACACAACTTATAAGGATGTTTATTTTGTTTCCTGGCATACATTTGCAGATCTTGAATTGGTATGCAGTGCTTGTTCCAGTAATTAAGCTGTTTTAAACAAAGATTTTGCTTGTACTGTTTTAGGGACCAAGTTCCTTAGAGTACAAAACTGGCAGCCCTTCCAAGCCTGTGTCCTCTGAAAGTGTAAGATGTTATTACATTTCTTTGAGTTCAGTGGAAGCTTAAATAGTAATTAAACCTTCCTTCCCCTACACTTTCACCATTAACATAAGTGCACTTAATTATCCAGTTGTGAATGTGGAGATTTAAAATACAGAATCGAATGTATTTTACCTATTAGAATAATAACATTCCATTTTAATAAAATGACCACTCAAAGCAATTTACGTGGCAATACTTATATACCTAGTATGAGGAGAATTGTTACTGTATTTGCTTTTTATTTGAAAGTAAGAACAGAAGTTATGTTCGTCGTCTCAGGTAGTTACAGTACCTTATTCTGCACACTATGTTGTTAATAGAATGCATTACTACACATTTCAATCTAACTGTACAAAATTATAAAATACACTTTAAATGGCGGTGAGGAATGGGAGTTTGTTCTAAATGAGACACTTTGTCTATCCTCTGCTTTAATAATGTTATCACACAGCATGAACAACGCAAAACAACAGAAGTTCTAAACCAAGATGAATTTTGGGAAGCAAGAAAAATAAGGGGAGGCTTTTAAAGGCCGCAGTATCATGGAACTAGTTTTGAGTTTGTTTCCCTTCTTAAAACCCCCCCCCACAACAATCCCCTGGGAAAAAAAAAGGAAGCTTTTTTTCTGTCTGCCATTTAAAAAGTTTGCAGTGACTAATTTTTCTGCAATTTCTAATAGAAAACGAATTCAAGCACAGCAATGACTTGAACAGAACCTGATCAAAATTTCTGCTTGCCTTCTTTTTTTTAACATATTGTCTTAAAAGTGTTGATTATTCTACAGATTTAATAGCAAGCAATAAAGAGCCATACTGAGTGTTCTACTTTGCTAGGCAAAGCTTGCTGCCAATTTATGACTTGCAGCACTTGAGTTATTGTCATAGTTAGGTTCTTTTTCTCCTGCAAAATTCAGGAGCTTTGTGAAACCTTGCAAGAGTGATGTGGTACTTTCTGCCAATAGCTGCACCTCAACAAATTTAGATAAGGACTCAGTGGTTAAAATATATTTTAAAGCTCCCAAGCCTTGGTGATGCAAGTCTTACATTCACAGAATGGTCTGGGTTGGAAGGGACCTTAAAGATCACCTAGTTCCAACCCCCCTGCCATGGCAGGGACACCTCCCACCAGACCAGGTTGCTCCAAGCCCCGTCCAGCCTGGCCTTGAACACCTCCAGGGATGGGGCCTTCACAGCTTCTCTGGGCAACCTGTTCCAGTGCCTCACCACCCTCACAGTAAAGAATTTCTTCCTAACATCTAATCTAAATCTACCCTCTTTCAGTTTAAAACTGTTACCCCTTGTCCTATTGCTACGCTCCCTGATAAAGATTCCCGCTCCACCTTTTCTGCAGGCCCCCTTCAGGTACTGGAAGGCCACTATAAGGTCTCCCAGGAGCCTTCTCTTCTCCAGGCTGAACAACCTCAACTCTCTCAGCTTGTCTTCACAGGAGAGGTGCTTCAGCCCTCTGATCTGTTATTTGTTAAAAGGAGGATGAGACTGGTTATTAACTCTTGGAAACTAAAGAAAGAACTAGTGAAATTTTTATGTCACCTCCTGAAATGTTACAGGATGCTCTTTAAATAAACCACACAATGCAGCTTGTGATATTTGTAAGTATCAAGGTCCAGGAGACAAAACCTGTTCATCTCTGGTTTTAATATTTAAAATGAACTATGTATTTAGTAATTTAATTCATATGCTGTATATTTTTAAATGAAACAGCATCAATAAGAACTTAGTAACTCGATGAGGGGTTTTAAATCTAACATCTTTCGTGCTCAGTGAGAGAAAAGGTCAGCAGCAGAATAACGTATCTGGTTACAGGTAGTTTAATGAAGTTTTATTGTCAAAGTAGGGCAGGAACTATTTCATCACATGGCACATACAAGCAAACAGATTTCAAGACTACCTTTCATGCTATTATAAATCACAGCAATATATTTTAGAACATGTGAACCATTAAGAAAATAGTACTTTGGTTGCCAAAAACTCAGTCTCTCAGGCATTTCTTCTGCTGAACAGAAAAACTCAGACATGTGCAGTGTGTTTATGCATCTGGATGTGGCACTGTAAGATGCTGAAGATGGTCCAGTGTTGCTTCAGGTCAGAGTCTTCTCATAGCTATGTGTTTCCTGGACTCTCAATAACCAATTTCTGCGTGGAATACAGCTGGCTAATAGTAACCTGAAATAAAATCAAAATATCAGAAAGCCAAAACTGGAAAGTAAACAGGTTATAATTTGCGTTTCACAAGAGAGATTAGTAACAAATGAAGAACTGAGTAGCCCGTATATTAAGATTTTTCATAATGACATTTTTTCTTCTGTAAGCATTTTTTTGTAAACAATACTGTTATTAACCTAGACCTTAAGAAAAATAACCGATACATAAAATATCTGCATATATAAAATCTTGAAATAATGACATTGAGGAATACTGTTTAAAGGCTTATATTAAAAGTTAACACATTAGTTACTACAGAAGAAAAGCAAACAGGCTGTATGTTTAGAAAAATGAAAGATGAATATAATGAAGAACAGAAAGATGCACGTAGTCAGCAGCTATTTCTTATTACGCTTTTTGGGTGGAGAGCCTAGATACAAATTGCATGGTATGGTACTGTTTTCCAGTTTCTTTGGAATCCTAATTTAATTTGCCTTACAAATGGTGAAAACAGTTATACAGTTAGTTCAGCAGTAGCATTTTACACACACTGGAACTGACCTCTTGTTTATGAAATGGTATTCACACCTCATGTATTTGTGCTTTCTAGTGCAGTGAGGAAATGAAAAATGACAAAAATGCAACATTGATGCTTTGATTCCACTTGTTTAGTACTTTCTAGTCTGCATTGTAGCATTGATAAATTGTAGTCAGATGCGCAGTTGGTGACACTCACACACAGCTCTTTGCTTAACGGTTGAGATGTGGAAGGAAGAAATTTCATGCAAGTAGGCTAATGTAAGCAGGAGAAGACAACATTTATTTTAGGAGTATGAATTTTGGAGTCTAATTTTTTGATATCTGCTATGCCCTTTCTCACCTGTACTTTCTGCCCAAGGCCTGGGTACACAGTACCTCTGCGTCCCTTTTCACAAAAATAAGTTCATATACTTAATTATGAAATTAGGACAAAAAAAGGCTAAATGCTTAATTACACTAAGAACCATGTATTTAGTAGAATTTAATACTGCACAAACTAAGCCTGACAGCAAGTTAGGCTCTCAAAGTAATAAAAAATTAGAGAAAGATTTTTTTCAGCATTTTTCATTTACCATTTTTGAGGGGAAAAAAAATCCTGGCAGCTCTTAAATAAAAATTTTTCATCTATGCCCACACTCACATAAAATGTAAATAACATTGCCTTTTAGGAAATGAACTATTTCATCTTGATGAACAGCCTTGTCTGAAACTTGTAACGCATTGATTTTAATCTTGAAATATTTATTACCAGGGAGGATTTATGAGCCATTCTTAAAGGAACAGAAGTTCTCCTTGCTGGCAAATATTCCCCTTTTTTGGCACTCTGAACTAAGTCAGTAACAGCATATGAACAACTCTGATTACTTCTGAAATAACTTATGAAGTATGTTGCATACAGAATATTTAAAACAAAGGCCATACACAACTGTGGCATGTGTTACCAACAGAACTTTTAAGCTGTCAACAACTTTTACTTATCAAAGAGAACTCGCTGCTCTGGGTTATGCGGCGGGCTATACACTTTAGTTGCTGCCTTACCACAAACCATGCTGTAGTACTTAATTTTTGTATACTGTGTTTTGGAGCCCAAAGAATCTTTAATCCTTTCCCACACAGTAGAGCAAATTTAATGGGAGGCTCAGAGGGATTACAAAAATGCTGAAACCTGAATTGCATTTTTTTTTTCTCCACCAACTGGGGAGATAGATGAGGCTGAGTACGTGACTTCTCAGTCAATCATATGCAGCCAGGGCAGACGGGTTTGTAGGAGAAAGGTACAAGCTGCTGTTTGCTGTCCCTGTGCTGAGAGGTGATGTTATCTATTGCTGTACCTCTTGACTCGAATGCAATAAAGTCATCGATGTGTGTGTTGAGCTGCTTCCTTAGTAAACCACAGGCGCGGATGCATTTCAGCGAGCGCAGAGCCACCAGTGCTGTGCTGTCTGCCTTTGCTAGGCTGCTGCAGCTTGCCCGCTCTGGTGCCTCCCTTCCAGAAGCTAAACCATGACATTTTAAGCTGAACTTTGAAACTTCAGGATTTTTTTTTTTTTTGGAACCGTCAGCCTTGAATTTCTAACATTATGATCAAGCCTTTCCCATGTACTTTAGACAAAACAAATAGACCTTCCGTTTATAGCTGCTGAAAAATTCACATCTATAAACATCCACTGCCTCAGCAGAAAGACATAACCGGTATTTACACACTGACACTCATTAACCCTCGAATCAAAACAGCGTCCTCACCAACGCCAAGTCTAAAGAAAGCACTTAAGCAGCAAGCATCACTGGGCACCGTTTTCCCAAATTAAAGACTTAAGTGGGTATCTGTTGTGTTCTTTTTTCATCATGTGTGTTTCCAGCTTATGCAGCACATGTAATTTACTCTTCTGGTAGGTGGCTGGCAGCCAGTGCAGAGGTCAGTGTCAGGGTATTTTCATTAATCACAGGAAGCTTTTGTGGAAAAAGGCTCTACCATTTGCTCAGCGACTCTTTTACCCAGAATTTTATTTACCTTTGTAAGGTAACACATTGCAATTAAATTCTACAGGAAAGAATGCAAAATAAAGAACCACTTTGTCATCAGGAGAAGAGAATGATTAGAAATATAAAGGCTGCTTTTCAGATCTTACTGAATTACTTGATTTTTAAATTTTGCCTGCAAAATTATAAGTCTGACAAGTCCAACTCTCAAAACCTGACAATTTGTCCTTGTTCAAAGATTTAGTACAGTTCAATATGGTCAGCTTTTCCTTGTGAACTTGAAAAACTTAATCTTGCCTTCCATCTGAATCCAGGGCAAGACTTAGGGTTTCAGAATAGGACTTATCAGCAGATTTGCGTCAGTCAACAAATGGGGAAAAAGAAATTATTGAACAGTAATCACTAGTCCCTCCTGTAACCCAACCATTCTCTGATGGTTTTGTGTTCACTTGGAAACAGTACTTCCCCTTGCTTGTGACTGGCAGCAGTGATCATTGGGAGAAGCTACTTCCTGAAATCTTTCACAGCTATTGGGAAAAAAGTCAGCAAGAGAGGTTTTCCCCAGACAACAGAAATTCATAGGTGTGTTATGGGGAGGTGTAGTAAGAATTAAATAGTAGAATTAAATATTGGAAAAAAAACCACCCAAACCAACGTCCTGAAGACATTAGAAGAACATGCTATCACCTTAAAAATTCAGTTAAATTGCCAGCTCTGAACTCTGTCCTTTCAAATGGTCTGTGGCTGGCCAGTGACTGACTTTTAAGAACACCTGTGGCTGGTGAGCAGGTCATGTGTAGCTTCCATGCCTAAGGAAAGGTGATGTCCAAAAGGAATGATAGAATTGTTTAGGTCGGAAAAGACCTTTAAGATCATCAAGTCAAACTGTTAACCTAGCACTGCCAAGTCCACCACTAAACCATGTCCCTAAGCACCATGTCTACCTGTCTTTTAAATACCTCCAGGGACGGTGACTCAACCACTTCCTTGGGCAGCCTGTTCTAGTGATAGACAACAATTCCTGTAAAGAAATTTTTCTTAATATCCAACCTAAACCTGCCCTGGTGCAACTTGAGGGCATTTCGTCTCGTCCTTTTGCTTGTTACTTGGGAGAAGATAGCAACCCTCAGCTTGCTACAACCTCCTTTCAGGTAGTTGTAGAGAGTGATAAGGTCTCCCCTCAGCCTCCTTTTCTCCAGGCTAAACAACCCCACTTCCCTCAGCCACTTGTGCTCCAGACCCCTCACCAGCTTCATTGCCCTTCTCTGGACACACTCCAGAAACCTCAATGTCTTGTAGTGAGGGCCACAAAACTGAACACAGTATTCAAAGTGTGTCCTCAACAGTGCCAAGTGCAGGGAGACAATCACTTCCCTAGTCCTGCTCACCACAGTATTCCTGATACAAGCCAGGATGCTCTTGGCTGCCCTGCCCACCTGGGCACACTGCTGGCTCATATTCCAGGTCCTTTTCTGCCAGACAGCTCTCCAGACATTCCTCCCCAAGCCTGTAGTGCTGCATGGGGTTGTTGTGACCCAAGTGCAGGACCCGGCACTTGGCCTTGTTGAATCTCATACCATTGGCCTTGGCCCATCCATCCAGCCTGTCCAGATCCCCCTGTAGAGCCCTCTTACCCTCAAACACATCGACATTCCTGCCCAACGTGGTGTAGTCTGCAAAAAGGGTGCACTCAATCCCCTCATCCAGGTCATTGATAAATATATTAAAGAGAACTGTCCCCAGTACTGAGCCCTGGGGAACATCCCTTGTGACCAGCCGCCAACTGGATTTAATTCCATTCACCACAACAGTTTGGGCCTGTCCTTCCAGCCAGTTTTTTACCCAGTGAAGAATACACCCATCCAAGCCATGAGCAGCCAGTTTCTCCAGGAGAATGCTGTGGGAAATGGTGTCAAAGGCTTTACTGAAGTCTAGGCAGACAACATGCACAGCCTTTCCCTCATCCACTAAGCGGGTCACCTTGTCATAGAAGGAGATCAGGTTTGTCCAGCAGGACCTGCCTTTCATGAGACCATGCTGACTGAGCCTTATCACCTGGTTGCCCTGTATGTGCTGTGTGATGGCACTCAAGATGATCTGCTCCATAATCTTCCCCGGCACCGAGGTCAGACTGACAGGCCTGTAATTCCCCGGATCCTCCTTCCAGCCCTTCTTGTGGATGGGCATCACATTTGCTAACCTCCAGTCAACTGGCATGTCCCTGGTTAGCCAGGACTGCTGAGAAATGATCCAAACAGGTGGATCTGAAGAAGGATGTCCAAAGCTTCAGTAAACAAATGCAAAGTCAAAATGACAAGAAATCTGGCTTGTAACATCCCTTAGCAGGATGGACACATGAGAAGGAAAGACAGCAATCCAAGTCTCAGCCCCTGAAGGAATCTTAGCACTTTGCACAGCTGGTGACTTATCTTGATTGAATTCTCCAGCACAAAGAAACATCATCTTCCTAATTGCAACCAGGGTATGTTCTTATGTAAATAAATGCAATATGACTACAGACCCTCAAAATGGTACTTCTACCACTGCTTTCTGAGCTAAGTCAATGTAAGAGTCGTATAGAGGAGTTTCCCTTCTCTGTCCCTTCTATGTCTCACCCCATTTGTAACAAAACAAAATTAACAAACATTGTTTGTTTATTTAGTAACTCTCCCCTCATTTAAATATAGTTTCTGAAGTAATCTCTAGGGAACAATTTTCTGCCTTCAAAGGCAAACCAACCCCAGGGATTTTTCATGCCACTGTTTATTTTTTGATGGCAGAAAAAAGCAGGAGCAGCCTAACAGGAGATGGTGCAACACTCTTACTCTATGTACAGTCACCTTATTGGTAAAGACAAGACCCAAACACATAAAAGTGCCACCACAGCAGAGGAATACGAAAACATCGTCGAGACAGCAATTCCTTTAGCTCTCGATTATTTAAAAATTGATTTCCCAAGAGGGTAATCACAGGAGAAGTAAAAAATGCTTCTTGTTTTTCTTAAAGAAATGCAGATGGTAACTAAAATTGATGCACTACAGATGGTTTTAACTATTAAACACATTTACATACATAAAAAATATATATAGGTTGCTATATATATACATGCATGGATATATATAAAAATTAAAACCCCAATCCACATAAACATAGCACTCCTCTCTCTTTTGTTGCAAATTTGCTTGCAGGGAAGAAAATGGTTACCTTTTCACAGCCAGAAATCACATATAAATATATGCATTTTCACAGATCTTTAATATGGAGAAAAAGGAATAATTCCTGTTTATTAATATTTCTATACCATACACACACACACATATATTTTAAATCAGATTGGTTTGTCCTGTTGCACCTGAAAAGTTGACAGGTGTATCTCACAGGCACACTGATGTTTCTCAATTAGGAAGAAAAATCCCCAATGACACCGCAGTCATGTCGCATATACTGGTGCTAATCTTGGCCTCTAACACTATATGAAGAAGTTGCCCATTCCTATTTTCTTGCAGTATGATTATAAAATGCGTATTAAGTGAATGTTGACAAGAACAGAAATGTACAAGAATATTGATTATTTTTAAGAGCTGGTAACAGTGTTACAGTGTTATAAGTTGTTTAATTACTATCTTTCCTGTTGGATGACATCAACCAATTTGCAATCCTATTGCAAATGTAACTGAAGTGGTTATTTTTTTTTTAAGAAGCATTAGATTTTTTCCCACACCCAGAGTCAGATAGGCTACACACAGCATGCTTTATCATAAATATTTTCATATTAGCTAAAGCCAGTTTAATGTTTTTTAAATGAATATGGACAGCAATTTTTGAAATGATCTTGTATTGCAGTAAGTACACCAGTGTAGTACATAGTAATTCAAAAAACTCAAACTGAACCAAGAACTCATCTGTAACTGTTCAGTGCTTTGCCAAATCCTTGTGTTGGTATTAAATGCTATAGCAGCAGCCTTATTTTTTTTTTGCTTAGGAAAGAATGTTGAAAAACTGCATAAGCTCCTTAAATACATAGGTTATTCCAGTTCTTCAGAGCTGAAATCAGTATGGAAAAAACTGCATGATTTTGGAGACATTTCCCTTATTCTCAGTGATTTTATTTGTTTACACAGGAACGGGAAAGGAAGCAAAGGGAAGCACAGAGCCGAGAAGTTCTAATATTGTATATTTTACTTTCTCTATTTTACTGTTTTGCAAATGCTGTTTACTTTGTTCTTTTGTGCCAAAACATCTTCTACAGCCACTGCTACATGAAGCTTTTGAAGACAGGAAAAATTACTTTATAGCTACCGTTTGTCTGGCTTTCACTATGTAGGAAGGTGTGAAGTGAAGTAAACCAGCTAATAGGTGAGAATGTCTCTGAAATTTCTCTTAATAATGATAAATTATGTAATTTTGTTAGAACCATATGCACTGTATCTTGGTACACCTTTATTCAGCCTATCAGAAGCAGGATGACATATTTATTTAATGCTCTTATTAATTTATTTTGTGGGTTTCCTTGAAGAGATACACTTCAGTGAAAAGAGCAGAGAACAGTATCTAATCCAGCAATGATTAAGACATAAAATACTGGAAGCATATACACTCATGTGTACTTGGATATGATGATCTACAATAGCAAGGGATTCTCCTTTTCAAATGCTGATTATTTCTCAGTTAAGACAGCCTCTTTTTTTAAAAATTACACAAACATGCTACTATCCTTACAGACAACATGGGCATGACAGACATGGCCTTTGCTCCAAAGAGCTACACACTTGATAAAGTGTGAAATAACAAGTAAGGGTCCTCAACAGAGAGAGAAAACAATGGGAAAGCCAAGTGGACAAGATCATGTGGTCCTTCAGTAAAGGCACTCTTTCACTTCTCTCATTTCCTGCAAGCCTCTCGGCCTACAGAAAAAAGGAGCCTGACAAGGAAAATGCCATCTTAAACATATGCAGGGCCCAACAGCAGATGGCACAGGCAGCTGCCTGCTGCAAAGGGGAAGAGGCATCCCTCTGCTGCTGCAAAGGTAACCTTACAAAGATGACAGACAGTGGGTCATGGGAAAGCAGTGCCTGATTTTGGGCTTAAACAGCCAGATGAAGGTTTGATATGACGCACAGCCAAGAAAGAAGCAGATCTGCAGAGATAACTCTCTCACCCCATGTGATCTTTGTATGCTTTCAGCATCCTGGCCATCTCCAGCTCCCTCCTCTCCTCTCTTCCTACTTGTTACCTGCTAACAAATCTCAGCATCTTGCCTTTTCTCTTTCATTTACATATAAAACCTCTGCATCCACAGAGCAGCTCAAACTCTTCGGATAGCCAAACACGGAAGACTCTTTAGAGTCAGTCCTGTGTGGGTAAATGGGAGAAACTTAATATAAGCCGACCTGTTCTCAGCGTAGCATGAAGAAGAGAAAAATCACTCAGTTAAGGTGCTGAGTGTGGCAAAGAAAGGGATACAAAACATTAGTACTTGAAAACAGAGGGACAAAGACCTGGCTAACATTGTGCTGAGTATGGTATAACAGGTACTCTAGTAATGCTGAGACATTTGGTATGTAAATGCCCAAACCATTCACAGAGGACCCTATGTTTCATAGCAACTACATAAGCAGAATTCATCAAAGCCAGTGGGAGTGTCTGCCTTACTTTTGTCCGTAGTATAATACAACAGCCACTGTCACAAAACACACATTCTGCACTATGTCCAGGAAAATACTGTAATGTTTGTGTATCACAGATAAACTAACTCCACAATACATACAAAGGCTAAATTGTCATTATAAAAGGAAAATATTTCCCTCCTCAGTGTCCTCTTGGATCACTAATTGCAAGAGACTTCTGGAATGAAACACTAAAGACAATTAAGTCCTTATAGATAGGTATAAAAAATAATAAATATGCTTATTGAGAAGTGTGATAAAGTAATTTCTTAGCACTAATAGGCTTTCATACTGTGAATTACTGCAGAACTAAAATGAGCTGCCACTTCACACTACACAACAGTCATAATTTAAAGACCACCTTCTACAACATACGTATTTGAAGGCAGGTGCTAGGAATGCAATGTACTGAAAGAATCACCTTTAGCCTTACTTCTCATGTAAGCTGGGGAACGTGGCTGCTGGGAAGAGCTGCAAAACAGTTACACAAGGATGTATCTGGAATGTTTGCAGCTTAATGTCTTTCAGAAAATCACTTATCCACCTGTGCGCCTCTCCCCCTTTTTTTTTTTTAATACGGCACATCACACTCTACATTTATCCTCCCTCCTCATTCCAGAAAATTTCTGCAAAATTTCAGTTTTTTTCCTAAACCACTGGAACTTACAGAAAGTTCCAGAGACAGTGAATGGCGTGTGTACTTTCTGCGCTTTTAATTAAGATTTGCCTGTCTAAATGATGATTGTCTAAAGCCTTGAAAAGCTTGCATGCTTTATTTTCACCTTATTTTTAAGTGAATGACACATGAAGTAGGTGCAAGGCATCAAAGTATGTGCATTGGGAAAGGCTGAACTTCAGGAGCTAAGACATCTTGAGACGGACGGCAAGTACCAAGACACTAAGAACTGAAAAGCAAGACTGGCTGGCTGTTGTTCTGCGAAAATGCATCTGAAGGTCTATGTAGAAGAAACATGCCAGAGAAGATGTCTGGGCTCACCCAAATCAAAAGTAGTTCAGGAGTGTGCAAGCCCAGCATGGTGAGAACAGCCAAAGTCAGTAACTCTTCAATGAATGCTGTCAGTGCAGTGGAGCAAGGCAATGCAGATTGCTCTAGAAATGGCTTGGCAGCATGGAAAACTTTGGTCACCTGCTGTCTTTGAAGCCAGTAGCTGCTCTGATCCCAGCTGGGCCTGTGCTTGCTTCCATTCAAAGTTCATACCTGTAGTATCTTACATGGCACAATAGTCACCCATGTGCATTCGCTACACTTCGACTTTGATTTTTATAAACAAGAAGTTTTCACAGTATGTGCAGTACCAAAGCAGGTGACTGCACGTACACCTGCAGTAATAACTCCGTGAAACAAATAGTAAACAAGTACTTGACATGTATTATGCTTGAGGACTCCCCAGTGGGAGCTGAGGAGACATTGCTCCTTGCAGGACACTGCCCAGTATTTTACAGAAAGTATATAAAGGTAGCAGAAGTGCAGAAAGGTATAGTTACCCTCAGAGCTCAGATCTTAGATTGCTTGTTTGGACAAAAGAGTTAATTATAACTAGTAAGAAAACCGCAGCAATTAAGACAGGCTGGCACAATCACTTACTACAGAAAGATGCACCAAATAAGGCAAATAATTCTTCTTGCAAACAGACCATACTTGTGTACATCTGGTAAGGCAATACAGTATTTAACTAAATAAACTTGGATTTGTTCTTTTATTTATTCTGAATCTTATCCAATACACCAAACATAAAGGGGAAAAGTTCAGGTGACTCAGAACTGTAATACTGTTTAACCTAGCAATTTAAATTTTCTGTTTTGTTAATGGCCTTTGAGCCACAAGAATATTTGTTTAAAAAAGGGCATTTTAATCTGCTACTGATGCCGTATTTTGGGAGGTGAAAGGCACAGTGAGCTGCTGAATTTTTACATGAATGCATGTGAGCTAAAATTTAATTATTTGGTGGTGATACATCTGCTTCAAGAGTCCAGACTGTCCTTAATGAGATTCCTAGTGCTGGTTACAGGATGGCACCAGGTATGCTGCATTTCATAAAACTGCCAGGTGCTTTAATACCATTTTAAAGTAAGAAGGCCTTTCAGCGGTTTGGGGGTGGGGAAGTCAATCCTGAGACATATACACTTTTCCAAAACATAAGACACAGAGAAACTCCTTTTTTTCCCTGTCCTTCAAGAAGGCTAAAATCAAGGATTATACTTAATTCTATATGAGCAACAACTTACTTTATGGTTCCAACGTGTCTCTCTCTGCACTGATGTTACCTTACACAGACCTTAGACCTGATTAAAGGCTGGGCCTTTCTCTGTGCATATTCAAATTACAAAATTAAATCTGAAAGAGCAGAAATAACTAACTGAATTTATCTTTAGAAAATATAACTGTATTTCCAAAGATAAATTTTGTATTGGATGTTTTTGATTCAATTGGTACCTTTACCCAGAAAGAAGCACCTCATGTTCATAACTACTTAGATGTCAAGTCCCTATTGCAGTGCTTAGCTGATCTGTAAGTGTATAAGGAACAAGAGTTTTTATTTTTCTGCATTAACAAGACTTCCTTTTTTTGGCAAAATTCTAACAGATTACTAAACGACAGTCATCTGTTCCTGACAGAATCACAAAGATAATTTCCTTGTTTATCTGACTTTCTGTGATGGAGGATATCCAAGGATTTTTTTTTCTTGCTTAGCTGTCATTCTCAGTTAAGTATCTCCAAATCCCACACCTGAAAGCTACCCAAGCTTCAAAGAACTCTTTTTTTTCTTCCCCCTCTTGTGGAAGAGTTCTAGTGAGAGCTGTACAAAACACACAACGCCCTTGTTCTCACACCCTCAGGGGACCAGCGGTAGTCCCTTGAGCTTTTGGGAACCAAAGGCCTCAGCATTTGGAATTTCATCTGGAAAAAATGTTGCCTGGACTGTCTATGCTTTTCAAAAACCTGAGTAGGGAGCAGATGAGAAGAAAGGACATTAGTATTTTAGGACTGAGGATGGATTTGTTGGATTTCAGTCAGGGTTTGTGACTGTGAGTTACCACTTACCATCCCTTGTACCATGGACACCCTGAGATCAATCCTCTGGTTCAGCTCAGTTTCCAAAACAACACCCCAGTCAAAAAACGTGACTCTCATCTACTTCATTCAATGGTCTCCGCAGAGCCATAACCGCAAGCACAATGAACCACTCTGTCCCTCTTGGAGATACTCCAGGTGAAGGCAGGTGGAATTCTGTTTTCCTACAGCCTCTCACCCAGGGTGGGATTTGCTACTCCTGCCGCTCAGCACCGAGGCAAACGCCACAGGCAGCACCGCACTGAGCCGAATCCAAACCCTCGTCCTCAAACACGCCCAAGTTCAGGCCAGTGTCCTGCCATCAAACTGTTCTCCAGCTGGTGAGCTTGCGCTCAGCTATTTGCATACACAAATGAGTTAATTTCCCAGTGCTCCTCAGCCCAGCCCTTTTTACAAACACTAAGAAGAATTAATGAGGGAGAAAATAATTATTTGCAAACCCTCCAGCTTTTGAGTAGGAGATACCTGTGTTTGTGTGGATATAGGGTATAGCTTACATTAACTTGTTTAATTGGAATAAACTACAGCAGCACTTTTTTCTCTTTTTTTGGCAAAGATAAATTACTGGGTTTAGCACAGCTGGTAAGAGCTAATTCTGTACAAAGAGTTCTTTTCAGGAGTGTGGGCGGCAAAACACTTTCAGCAACTGGCTTAATTAGTTCTTCCCTCTTTGCAATAACATAGGACAGTTTGCAGAAGAAAAAAAAAAAAAGAGAGAGACTGTAACAGAAGATGTGGTATAAAATAATCCTGTTTGCTCTTCTGGTTTTGCCAATTCTCCCTTATTTAATGTCACACTAAATGGAGGCTTGCCCTGGTATTTCCCAGAACAGATAACAATTAGGAGTGAGAGGTTAGCGCTTATTCCAAATATAGACAGGGAGCAACCTCTGTTCCTCTGTACAGGATAGAGTAGAGCATTCCTCAAACAAAACACCCCGGCCAAAACCAAACAGCACAGCCATGGGAGCGCCACAGAGGGCTTTCCCCTCAGCAGAGCTACCATACGGCTTGTGGGTGGCTTGTTTAGCAAGGACTGGGAAGCCCGAGCTGCTAACGAGACCCGCTCCCCAGTGCGACCTCTCTGACACGGATCATTTATATGACAAAAAACAACACGGGTGCCAAGTACAATCATTTCAGCTTCACTGCTCCCAGCATACAGCACGCCAACTGCAGTGTAATAACCCGCTGCCACAAACCGGCACTAACTTTAATGCACAGACACCTTCCTTTCCATGTGAGCTCGCCAAAAGCACTCGGGCTCTTCCACCAGCACACACATGGATGTGCAAATGCTCGCAGCTGTCAGCAAGGCACAGCTTCTACCAGATAAAAGATCCACTTGACCTTCTGAATGTCAGTGAGATAGAGGGTGAAAGGCCAGGAAGGACACAGATGTTTGTATTTACCTTCATTATAGGCCATTTAGGAAACAGCTGGAATTTTTTTCTAGCTGTTTTGTTTTGAATAACAACTCTGGAGCTGTACTTGAGTGAGTTACAAATCTATTAAAAAAACAATCCAAAGTCTGACAAGCCATTACCAACATTTCTCTAACTTGACTGAAGAAAGGCAGGATTCTGAAAACTTTGTTAGGAAAAACTGAACGTGCAGGGGAAAAACAAATTAAAACTCAAGGAGTATTTTATGAAGACAAACAAAACAACCAATTAATGAGAAAACTCTCCCAATATCTTCAGGAAAAAGCAGGCAGTCAAGCTGCAAATAACGGTGTTTACCTGTATTTACAGTTCCTGTTTTTTCAGGAACTTATTTTTGTATTTTCCCACTCATTTCCTTTGGCAGCAAGTGGAGGACGGTGGGTTACTCCTATAGATAACATTAGGCAGACTGATTAAAACCAAGAACTAATCAAAGCTTCTTCTAACTGCCCACTGCTCATTTATGGTGTGAGCAGCCTGATACTGAGAATAATATTTTCTAATACACACCTCTCCATAACAGTTGTTAGAAAGCCTATGGAATTTTGGTCTTTGGAAGTTGTTGATGTTTAAAGACTGTTTAAACACACATTGGCAGGGGAAAAAAAAAAAAAAAAAAAAAAGAAGAGTCAATTAGGGGAATTAGGGGAATATACTGAAACTAGGAATTTGTCAAGTGAAGAATCCGGTCAGAAATAATTTTTAATACAACACTTTCCAGTTTTTGTGGCTTGACAGCTTACATATTTCTTCATTTTCTTTCCATTTATCTGTATAAAAACATAGAAACAAAAAGGAAAACTGACTGACTATAAACAGAAAACAGTGAAGCTACTTGCACGAAACCTACTGTGACGGACATAAATGGAGAGCAGAGATTCCTCCATTACCTTTCAGCACTAATCATCTCAGTGATGATTAGTGACTTTTAACAAAAGGACAGCAAGATTAACTAGCAAGAGATAATAAGTGATTCTTTAATATATTTAATGTATTATGTCAAAAAAATCTTGTTTATTGTGTGACAGCTTATTTTGCTATTTAAAACTACTGTATAAACCTTACATATAAGCCTGTGCACAAAAGAAAAGTCCCTTTGTGGGGAAAAAAAAAAACAAACAAAAAACCCAACCAAAAAAACCCAAACCCAACAAAAAAAACCCATACAAAAAAGTGAGCCAGTAGATGGCATTGTGGCACTTCAAAAGACATTCCAGAAAATTCCACTTAAAAAACATGCAAGCCTAAGTACTGTGTTTAACCACTTACTGCTTAACCAATGCAATATTTTGCTCCTGCTCAATGCTACACATGCACAACTGAATAAACAAAACCACACAATGTAGCTGCACTGTCATACTAGCCCTGGAACAAATCTTCTTTGCTCTGGTTCCCAAATCCAATTAGCTCTGTATGCTAGATTTACAATCCCAGACTTGAAAAGATGATTCTTATTTGATGACTAATGTCTCATGAGCCACGGCCACCAAGGAGATACCAGAAAGGATGTGATTAGTTGAAAAATATTTCCTAAAAGGTAATCATATGGAAGATCTTACAACCAATGCAGATGATACTATTTCCTGTCATACAGAAACTACTGCATAATAGATATTACGCCTCAAAAATGAATTTCTGGAATATTTTATGAATACTCCCATTTTCTCTCAATTAAACTGCTGATATGCCCTCACAGCTAGGGCTGAGAAGACTGTAGCAACCCACCGGTTTCTTGCGCAACACAGCAGCTCCCTGTACTGCTAAAACGACAAAAACTTGAAACCATTTTACAGAACTCAACGTACAGAAAAAATCAGGAATTTACTTTAAGAATCATACTCCATACACAGGCAAACTTATTTAAACTGAAGTTAGAGTTGCAATTATCAGTAGTTTATCTGCATGCTACTTCATAGGTAAACCTGCTTCACCTTGACCAGCTCTGAGCAGGCAGTTGGACCAGAGACCTCTGGAGGCCCCTTCCAGTCTCAGGTATTCTATGAGGCTTCTATGTCAATGCTCCTCAAGATACTAGTATTTAAGAAAATGTCTAGTTTCACTATGGTATTCATTTTGTTAGGATTTTCCAAAAATACTTGTATCCCAACAAAAAAAACTTTCCAGATAGTATAATTGAATCTGCCTACCTTAAGGACTCTTAATTAAATTCAACAGTGCACTGTAAGTGTCCAGTTGTATATATTCATTTTTTTCCACGTCACTTCTACTAGAGCAAATTAAAGCAGGCTAGTTTTCATGATGGAGAATTTTAACTTCAGGTCTCCATTGCCTGATAGGCTAATACTTGGATTAAGAAACAAACAAGCAACCAAAACTTTGTCCACAAATTTAAGATAATAGCTCTTTTTTTTTTTTTGCAAATTTAATACATTCAAAAACATCATGCTTACTTGAAAAAAGCTGGTTTTTATATGTGGAAATTCCCTTCTTTTAATTTTAAGTAACTTTTAAAGACACAGAATACAGGAAAAATGTTTCTTCCATCCCCTTATGAAGTTACGAGCATTACTGTGAATGTTTAAATATTAAAAATGAATGCCTCCTTTCTGGAATGGAGGTGGTCAGGTTGGACCGGACCACCCAGGAGAATAGGAGAAACAGTTCCTTCCTCTTATCATCACTTCTTTCTAAGTGATTTTACCTGTAGAGGTAGATAACAAGTGTCACAAACGCCAAGGCATTTCAAACAGAAAAGAACAGTGCAAGAGAGAAGACAACATAAGCACTGTGGTACCATGATCAATTCAAAGATCCATCTTTTCCAGTATATTGTCCCCACTGGCCACCAGCAGTCCCTCAGGGAAAGGGAGCATGAATATGACATACGTGCATACATTCTTCTGCTGGCATGCCTCCTCTGCTTCCAGTAAACACAACTTTTTGGCAACTTCAGGACCATGCAGCTACAACCATACCGCCATTTCAACAGACTTGATTAATTTGTCTGATCCCTGTTTGAACTCATCTACCTGCTGGCCTCCCCAGCACGCTGTGGCGATGAGTTCTACCATACAAATGTGCCCTTTGTACTTATTTTGAACTCTCAAGCTTGTTGATGGATCATTTTGCTTAGACCTTGTAAAACAGTAAAACCAATAAAAAAAAGTCACTCTATTTTTATTTTCCTCAGAAATATTTTTCTCTTGGGAGAGCTGTCAAGTGGCAAGTTCCTCACGGAAAGACTCCTTCCTTTGTGTACAAATATCCAGATACCAGGAAGGAGGATAACGGCCTACACCAGAAGTACTCAACCAGTTAACATCCATGCGGCCAGGAGCAGAGAAAGCAGGACTAATAACTGACATCACTTCTGAACAGGCTGGGAGAGCACCTCGACACCTGCAACTGATCTGACAGTAGAAACTGGTTGAAGTAGGAAAAGGCGACCTGACTGACTGCTCTTACTATTATTAAGGCAGAGTCTTTCAGAGTGCCCAGCTGTGTCTAGTTACCACACTCTGGTTCAGAAAGTCTATTGTATCGAAGTGGACCCTTGGAATAATACAGCGTGACCTTGCGTGGTGCACTCCAGAGTGTGGTAGCTTACAGGCAAAGGAAAGCATCCTTCACGATCTTACTCATGATGTGCATTTGGTCTTGTATCCTGTGAGGCTTGGTGCTGGGAGCTACCACAGAACCATCAGGAAGATGATACTGGGTCACCCAATGGTTTTGCCTTCCAGGAAATTAGCATGCAACTTAAAAGTTACTATAGGGTTGTCTGGCTTGCATCGAACTATGATTTGCAGGGCACACCACTTATGTGTGAGTGAAAAAAGAAATGTGGTTATTTTCTTGTGTTCATTGGTTACCCTCTGCTGTCATGAGAGTGCCTGATGAGGAAGACAGCCTGACCCATAAAAGACAGACACTTTTTGTGGCAAGATTTGGCCATTTTGCCCTTGCAACCAAATCCACAGAATCTGATTTCCTCCCAAACACATCTGAGGGCTTGAACTTTTTGTCCTTCAGCATACTTGTAAATGTCAATTCTTCTCGTGCAGCCAGCACTTCAACAGAATCAGAGTTGGAGCATATGCAAAAGTATTCCTACTCTGATCACGCCGGGCTGTATTTTCTCAATCCATTCAGTGGTTCCTGATGTAGTGGCCAGCCTCTACTAAACAAACCATGCTGTATCTAGTATTTTGCTTGTTTTAGAGAATGGCAATTAAAGCTAACCACCCCAAAGACAAGAGATTTTTTGAAGATGACTATTGTTTCAAAATCCACATTGTACACAATTGGTATAAACTACTACTGATTTTTTTTTTAAATGGGCTTGGTGCTGATTCACCAGAGCTGAGGCCATTGCTCAACCCAGCACCAGTCAAACGGGATTTTCTCAGATACTGAAAAAACGGTGACAACTGTGGTGTGCCACAGGCTTTCACTGCTCTTCCAGACCAAAATTATAGTCAGAATAAAAATACCTGCCCTTACTTACACAGACATATAGAAGATTTGTGGTAGACTTCACACTAACATAATCTCTGTAATTGTTCCACTGCTTATAGGACTGGTAACTATTAGTGAAAGAGCAACTCCCTAAACCATACCCACCTACAATAACAGAGCATCTGGACCAGGCAGGGAGCTCAGTCTTACGGTTCCCCCAGGTTGGAGGCTCCCCACTGACAACATCTGTCCAGAAGGAGAAACAGATGGCCAACTTCTCCAGACTTTTCTGGCCACCTGACCTGATGTTCTTTACACCAGTCACTTGGGCAGATTTAAATCAGACTGATAAAATCCCCTGGGTAAATTAAAGAGTTAATTATGTGACAATACGGCTCGGTCCTAAACATTGGGCTTAATCACTGGGGCTCTCTCTGCACTTTCACTAAAAAAGCAGACCAACAGAAAATGTATTATTCTCAAGATACTACATTTGCTAATTTGCTGTACAATTCCAGGGTTAATTGACAATGTCTTGCCATTTCTGAAAGCAGTTTGACAGATTTTTCCAGGCACTCTGACAGTGCCTACAGCAAATCTATGTGAGGTATAATAATATCCACAGCTCACAAGTAAAAGAAAAAGCTTTCAACTCAGCAAGAATTATGTTTCTTAAAAAAAATTCAAAAATATCTTACAAACTGGTGCAGAAGATCTTCTGTACAAATCAGCTTTTATAGACTAATGTTTCTCACTTTGTTGCAAGCTCAAATCAATAGTTACATTATAATATACCAGCAAGGAAAAGACACAAAGAAGAAGAGTTAGCCAATTCAGAATTTCTTTAAACTGCAAGCATGCAAATCAAATTTAACTAGTAAGTTAAAATTTTCTAATCTTGATTTTTGAGCATGTATATCCTTCTCTCCATAAACTCAATCTTTAACTGCATTATTAGTTATAGCAAAATTCTTTCAAGTGACATTTAAACCATTTTCCCAAGCCTAGTAGGCTTTTATGGTTACAACGTCTGCATTTGTGCTGGTAGTAACTTCTGAAGCTGCCAACTCACTTTCACAGTGGAGTAAAGATACTAAGTTCTCACAAGTTCCTATGGATACCTGGCAACCACCTACAGGAGAAAACCAAATTAATGGCTTCTTTGGAGGAAAGGCTACAGCCTAAGTGCAAGTGTCTCTGTTAAGCCACCAGACAATCAATTTGGGAGAGGGAAGTTGTAAATATTTCAACTACAGGGGAAGCTTACACAAGACTTTTAAGTGATGAGAGAACCATGATAATCGAGCCATGAGACCGAACAACACAGAAGAGCAGATTTCCTAAATTCACATGTCCACAAACTGCCTTTTTAAAAAAAAGTTCTGACAGGACAGACCAGCAAGCTACCACAAAACAAGGGAAGGTGTATTCAGAATCACTGCCAACTCCCAGGTCTTCCTCCCCATGCAGTGGCTAGGAGTACCTCTTCACTTGCCCCCCATTACTGGTCCCCACTTCCAGCGCCAGCTAAAACTACCTTCTGCTGAACACAGGGAAAAAGCTGTGCAATGCGACTGTCACAAACCGAGGCCACTCCTTTCCTGCAAAGTCACACTGTGGCTTGTCCCATGGGGTGGCAAATCCCCGCCCATCTCTCTCTAGTTTAGACACAAACCATCTAACATGTATAAATTGGACGCACCAGCCACAACAGCTTGTATCTCACTGTGTTACTTTGTCCCAGCTGACGTTAAGGGACATAAATTCAATTTTTTTCAGTCACAGAGAGAAACGCTGGATTGTTAAAGGATATTGTAAGGGATAGACTAGAACTTGCCCTAATTACTACAGCCTGCCTCAGTCAGTATGCAAGTACAAAACTTCCCATGCAAACTGAGGAAGTTAATCTTAGAAACAAGAATGATAAATACTTTGCTTTCGTTAAAAAATGCTTTTCCTTTGAACTTCTGATTAGGCAATAATAATGTATTAAGCATTTTAGGGAGAAACTTTCTCAGGAAATAACACATTTATCATTTTTTGTGACTCAGATAATATTTAACATAATTTCTCCTTAGGTCCCCCCTTCACACCACCCAGTTAAACTCTGATGCCTTGGTTCTACAGTGATGACAAGTTTTCTTTCATTATGAAGGCTATGAAGAACTGCAGAACAACTCCTTAAATTGTGGTCTAGTTAAAAAAGCATGGAGCAAAATAGTCAGAATAGATGCTATGTTTGGCTTGGCTCATGTTAGATTAATGAGTTTTCTACTTTATGTTTTTATACCTGAAAAGTGAATTAATGTATTTTCAGTCTTCATCTTACTATTTTCCTTACAAAAATAGGTGCAGCTCCTGCACATGATACAGTGCTGAAGTAACCCTGCCAAAAAGGTATCACTCTTACATAAAGGATCTTGAGCAGTTCATTCATGCAAGAGTCCAGTCCAGGAGGAAAGCAAAGTCCTGTCACTCTGGATCTGACAGTGGACCCTAGGTTCTTGAGCATGGGTTTCTAAGGCAAAAGTCAGTCAAATGCCTAGAATAAAATGGTGGTGTACAACAGCGTCCAGTTTACCACCTGCAGTCATCGTTTCATGGTAAGGGAACTGGGGGAAGGCAAGCTATTTCCTAATGTGATTGCAAATCATCACTTACAGGTCTATTCAGTAACACCAAATGAGAAGTCCAGAAGCAAGTACTAGTAGGCCACAACTAATGTAAACAAACAAAACAAAACCAAAACCAAACATTAGTCAATGTCAGACAAGAAGAAACCATCTTTTGGAGGGTAAAAAGATACTGTCAAAAATTTGCAATAAATTAGAAACGATCCATTATTTTAATAAGAGGCAGAAGCTTTCTAGCTATTCCAAAACACAATAAGACCCCTTGAATTCAGACACCATCTACTGCTAAGTTAAATGATGGGAAAGAAAATGCTACATCTGAGTGCCCAGAATTTTAACACACTGCTTTTGCTTTTATATTCATAAAGGACCATCACTGTTAAATGCTGAGAACATCAATTTTTACTGAATGTGTTTTGCTTCTGCTGTAAAAATATAAAAAGGAAAGAAGTCTCTGGCATAGAGATTTGGTCTCTTTGTGCCAATAATGCTAGTCAATATTAGCATGTAAGTTTTTAATGATTTGCTATACTGTTTGATTATCCACTCCTAAAAAACACCTTAATTAGCAGAAATATTGATTTTACAATGTTCAGTCCTACAAGCTTAAGAAATATGAGCCGATAAACTTAGTCCTGAATAATAAAAAATTAAACTGATATAGTAATAAAATTGTATCAAAAGGGGGAAAATGTTCTGCATCTAAATTGAGTTGCAGTAGATAACGTTTTAAACAATTCTAGTTTGAATCCTGCTGAGGCAATCATTTATGGAGTGCTGCCTTGCCAAGCAAGTCACCAAGTGCTCCTTGAGAGGATGTGATTGTACTGTTGCCACAACATACTGTCTGGCTCAAAATATTCTCCCTGAAGTATAATAGTCATAGCACAAAGCAAATGGTGCCAAAGGTCTAGCTGACAAGCTTTTCCTATCAAGGACAAAAGCCACCTGGTACAAATTTATTTTTTAAAAAGAATGACAGAAAGTTAATGCTTTTTCATTCAGCATACAAAAAAAAAATATCCTGTCAACAATTTTTTCCAGATTTCTATCTAATAAAAAGAAACTTTCTCCTTCTCTTTTATGTGAACAGGAAATTCTGAGCATCTTTTCAGTCTTAGAAACCATAGCATAGTTACAGTCAATGGACATATGTTTAAAATAGCAAAAGGAACTCCACTCTTCATGACACCAACTCTAACAGATAGACTTTAAAGTCTGGAGAGACAAGCATACTACGTCAATGTTACCTTCTGTTTTAAAGTAGCCACAGTATTGCCAGTAATTCCCAAGATAAAGCTGTACCTATTTAAGCTACAGAACCATCACTACTTTTAAATTCTGTATTTGAACAAGCGTATTTGAAATAAAATGTTAGTTGCCTTCTATAATAAAAGATTAAACATCCTCATTAAGTGCCCAGAACAATAATTTAGTGGAAGCCTCTTGTCACTTCATATATTTTAGTCAAAAAAAAAAATAGACCCCACCCTCCCCAACATCTCATTTCTTTAAAGGACCAACCTACATTGCTAGGTCCGCACTCATAGAAAAGGAAGGAGCAAACGGTTTTAGAGTAGAAAGAACACAATTTAATCCGTTCTTCCTTGAAAGTAAATGTATCTTTCAGGAGAGATAAAAAGCATGTCTTAGCTGTAAGTCCTTATGTAAAGAACTAAAGTAAATAACTAAATCCTGGCTAATATTTGACAGTTGCTGCCTTATGGAAACACTGAGGTCTGCAAGGACAGTGGCAGAATGATTAAATAGTAAAACAGTATGTCAGCTGTTGAAGAGATTAAAAACCAACAGCCTGTATAACAGCAACAGCAAAAAAGATCAACAGGACAACGGCAAGTGGTGGCATCAGCATTACCAGAAACGTTTGTGTTAAAAGAGCCTTTAGTTCCTATTTCAGCATCCAAGTGAATACCTTAATTCTCAAGCATCCTGAGGTGTGGAAGGCAGCAAGACCTACTAAGGGTCAGCCCATTTAACAAATTATGTTTGTCTAAACATCAACTTGGGAACTCTTCCCCCCCCCCGCCTTTTCTTTTTAAAGAGATTTTTGGCACCGCTGGTGCTAGCAGCCGGTTCTGAGTGTTTGGTGCCGGAGTGTGCTCCGTCCTCGCTGCTGGAGAGCAGCAGCCCCAGGGCCCGGGACATCGCTGCTGGGAGGGAGCCCGTGCGGAGCAGCCCTATGCCTGTTGCTCTCCCACGCTAAGGGTTATCAGATGGTGGTGTGGGTGCATTGACACGTCCGTAACACTTGTCACGTATACAACACAACACAGCCGGGACTCTCAAACGGTACCTCAGGCAGAGCGTACTCTGGCACACTGCCTTCCCACTTGCAAGAACCAACACTCCGCACCTTACTCCTTTGCTTCTCCAGAAAAATGCATCATACGCACAGTCAAAATCAACTAGTGGGCAGGCTACGGAAGGTATTAAACCTCTCCCATGATTCTATACGTACAAGAGATGGTCTACGGGAAGTTTTCTTACGGCTGCCCATGCTCCTTCAGCTCCACCTATGTCAGAACAGCTGTTCTTAGTCCCAGTGCAAAAGGTAAACTGGGGGATTGCCAGTATAAGCACAACCCTGAGCAGACCTGCCCTAAAAGACGTTTCATGAAGAGTTGTATGGACTGTCAGCATCAGTCAAGAACTGATACACACCGAGTCTCTCCCTATTGTCAACAGCAGGCAAATGTGAGAATGGCAGCCAGAGGGCAGCTGATTTTGGGAGCTTCTGGGTGATGGCTCTAGGCTTGACTAGGTACACAACTAGAGTCACCCTGTGAGCTTCCTACAGATGGTGGCTAGTGTGACGTTGCAAGCGAGCAACACTGTAGCAGCTCAAGCTTTCAACAAGCTGTTTCAAAGTTCTCCTTCAGATTGTTTTAGCTTTAGGTATGTTTTTGTTTTTCTTTCATTGATTTTATACAGAAGATTAAAGATTAAAACCAGATCTATCAGAACTTGCTTCTGTATGTAAATGGTACCTTCAAAGTTCATCTAGGACCTGGTAATAGAGTCCTTAAGGCTGCTAATGAAACTCCTAAACGGTTTATTTGAACAGATGCAGCATGCTGCTTGTACTGATCTTTAGCTATCTACCAGAAAAACCTTGACTTACGGTCCTTAATTAGTAGACTTTACTGAGAAATTAATATGCAGGACAGGTAGATGCATGGACTTAATTAATAAGGCAGCAAACAATGCAAACAGAAATAAAATATTATCTACTTTAAAATAATTACGTAAATAGATTCGTATAGAGATAGCAGTTTTTAGGTCATAATCAGCGCAATTGTAACAACTGAAATGGACTGGGTACTGAGTTCTACCTGTTATGACAGCTTCCAATTCTCACTTTTTTGGTGTTTTGTACTAAGCATTGCGTAGTGTTTTCAGCACTGCAAACTTTTTTCTTAAATCAGTAATTTGGAAAAAAATTGTTCAGTTCCATGAGAGCACATTTCATCATAGGTAATTCAAAACATTTTGCCAAATGGATCAGTTAGATTTCACAAGTTTGCTGTGATGTAATGCAGTAACACCAACTTTTTTTTTAACCCCTACCTGGTTAAACTTTCTGGTAGAAAACTTGAGTATTTGCATGTAAACAAAAAATGACTTTTCACCTGTCCGGTCCGCTTGACATTGAGAAGAATGTCGTCAGCACTCAGAGTCAGGATACACAGGGCAAACTGATAAAATTTGAGAGAATCAGAGGACCCAAGCAGTGCACAAATGAAGGTTACTATTTTGTCTAAAATATTAATTACCAATTATAACTTTCATCCTTACAGATTTTTCTGTTGACATAAGTTCCTGATCCAAAGAGAGCAAAAGAACAAGTCAGAGACTGATAATTTCTAATATGGATTATGATTTACAACTGAACAATTGAAGATAGTGATCCGGTCAGGTCACTACTCGATTACCATTGTCCTGTTACTGAACATTGTAAGAAGTTGGGTATACTTAGGAGACCTTTTAACAATGCCAGCAAGACGCTTCCTAAACAGTATTTTCTTGCAGCTGCAGAGCAACTTAGAAATGTCCTCTTGTTCTCTCTACAACCACGACTGCAATAACATGAATATAAAGGCCTTGCAAAAGCAAGCACCAAGTAAAAATGACTGGTTGTGTCTGCAGGAAGGAAACAGCTTAGATGTGGGCCATGAAAGAAGTTAAGACACGCAAAACAAAACTAACATCTCCAGATTTGTCTTAGGACTTCAAGCATGGCTGCTGAGTTACGCACTTACACTGGCAGCTAAGACTTTCTAGATTTTGAAAACTTCCAGTCCCTGCAGAAGACAATTGTTGGTTGCGGATGAATAACACCAGTGGCGGTGCATGTATAAGGAGACTAGGTACCTCTCCGATTTCTCCAAACTGCAGCTATTAAAGGATGATATATTGTGGACAGGAAATGGGGAAACAACTGCATGCGTTATTAGGAATCTCTGGCCTCTCCAAGCATGCATTATTCCATATGGTATTGCCCCTGGGAAGCAAGTAGGTATCTACCAAGATTTTCTTGCAAACTCAAGTTCTTAGGCACAAGGCTGATGGTTCAAAAACAACTTACAGCCAAGTGGAACTACTGCCGTTATTTGTTTCTCTCAGTTATAATGTACTGCTACAACCTTCCAGCAGTGTCTCAGGTCGAGAGAGACAGAAAAAAGTGAATACACTTTTACAGTGTTACTTTCCTCACAGTCTTTGGTGTCCGAGTGTGTACCTTAACACATTGATCCATGTCAGGGCTGTAACCAACAGGCAGTAGAAAAAAAAGCTCTGCTGCCTCAGCTAGTTCTTGCAGTGCTAACTCACTGCATGGCTCAAGCGGCTCAAATGGGTCCCCTGTTGTTAATCTTCGGGTATCATGAAAAATATGCTGGAGAACAAGGACGTGTGAAGTGTTCTATGCTCCAGGTGTACAGATTCACTTTATGCTTTGCTGTTATCCAGCATCAATCCAAATTACAATAAAGTGGATATACAGTTACTCATTCACAAAATTCAAAACTGACCACATGCAAATATTTATTTAAGACACAGGTGTAGAAATAAAAGAGAAACCACAATTAACCTATCTACACTGACACAGATTCCAAAGATATTTCTCTCTTCCTCCTTCATCTCACCTTTTCCTTTCCTTCCAAGAGGGCAGACAGGTTTCCAGCCTTTGTCCATGTCCCCCCTTCCAGACAAAGTACCTTGTTTTCACAACTGGTTCATGACTGGGAACACATCTACTCACTCCTCCTCCATGCAATGAATGCTATCCAATCTCTCTCTCTTCAGCAAAGCATAACTGAATATATAACTTCTAACTTCTATATTGTGTGTCAAACGCATGACAAATGTTGGTGCCTGAAATCTAGCAGCATTTTATTATGTACAACTAAACAAAATTCACTCTGTAAAACACTAGTATTTTATGCCAAATATATTAAGAATAATGTCAATCGATGAATACATTACTATTCTTAACGTTCGTAAATGAAGTGCAGGGATTCTGACTCCATTAGGTCCCCTCACCTTACTGACCTTCCTCAATATAGCCATGAGACTGTGGCTGCAGAAAGTACAAATATCTGTACAGGTTCTTCTCTGCCTACATAAACTAAGATGCAAAATAGAATCACCAATCTACTTCTTATATATGTTAATTACCTGAGTAACTTAAACCAGGTTATATTTAATAGGCCATTTTTAACACACAGCTCAAATTCCCTGGGGTGTTGTCCTGCTGTATTTTCTGAATAAGCATAAAATGGCCTTGAAATAAAAAAAAACCCCGCAACCCACCACAAAGTAATAAAACACAGAAACATGCAGCATATCTGATAAAAGAATTCTAATTCAGCACAGAAGCAGAAGCAAGGAATAACGAAACAACTTTTCTTTATTTTATTTTAGAAAAATCAAATTCACAAGTTAGAGCAGAACTTGGGCAAGTCTAAATCAACATTTTCTGCAGCAGAAATATTGCCTAAGCTCTTTTAGAACTTGTTTGCGTGCCAGAGCAAATATTTTCATTTCATTGAACTTGCTAGGCAACTCCCCGTCATAAAGTGTACGGTAAAAACACTCTCCAGCAATATCAAGCCTGGAATATTTATTAAAAACATTTGCAATCCATGAAAACAAACTCTAATTCTGCACATATTCAAACTATGAACTCCATTTGGTGTATTAAATAGCACAACAGAACCTCATCTAAAACCAGTTTTCACATGGGAAAAAGAAGAGGTGGTGGTGAATGAGTGCTCTTCTATACATTATTGCTAAGATTTGACTTTCTGAGCCATCACTGACTAAAATTAGTATGCTTCATTTTGAGCTTGTTTAGATGCACACTGTGCAATGTTCCACTGCTCTACAGAATTAGCAGCAGGATTTAGAAGCACTATAAGATATTTTCTTATGAGAAAATAAAGGGCAAATTAGGACATCAGTTGTGATTCTATCTCTACTTTTCTGTCTGATACACCTAACATTGTGCAGGCCTAAATGACTACACTTTTCCACCTGCATTACCAAAAATTAGGATATATGTTTACCTCCTACTGTAGCCTCTAAACAATAGAAACATTAGTGTGGAAGATTATCTTATATGGGACAGATTATATAATACTACTATTACATTCCAGGTCCCACTACTTTGGAATACCAAGTCAATTTAGAAAAATCTTGTTCTTGCATAACAGTTATGATTCTTCAAGATCCATCAAGATCACATCATGTTCTTCTCTGACTCTGTGGTTGACCCTGTACTGTTAAATAGAAGGAACAGGGAGCTTTTATATGACTGAACAAAGAATTATTATCATCCAGTTTCACAACATGGATGAACGTAATGTTCAATGGTATTTATTTAAACAAGAAATACCTTTCTGAAATGAACTGAATTCATAATGACTGCTGTTGCTTTAGTTCACTGGCAGTGAATTTCACCCATTCTTGAGAGATATGGAGATGAAATAGGAGGTTTCCACCATATATGAACCCACAAGCAACATTTATTAGCGTTAACAATGGAAGACAGCATGAACCGCACCTACTTTTGGGAGGCTGATTTCTAGGATTTTTTGGTGCTAAGCCTTTGTATTGTACACAAAATTAACAGAAGAATGGCTATTACTGTCTTCATGGTTAATGCCTGGCTCTTACAAAGACAGAAACCTTGTTTATGTGGATTGTTATTTGCTGGACTCTGATCCACATTCTCAGTAGAAACCCATCTTGGCAAAGTGCTGTGAGCTTCATTCTTGTCCTTGAACGGATAGTGCCAGAAATGCACACAGACAGGCCAGTTTTTGAACACCTGACATTTCTGACCAAGAATTACAACAAGTAGGACAGAAAGGACAAGATCATAGTCACTGTCATCTTAATTTTTCAAAAAAAGAAATGTTAAAGACAGAACGACCAAGTACCTTACATTTTTAAAAATGATCCACTGGAGTTTGAGGTCATCTTACAGTTTGACAAACACTTTCATAAAGCCCCAAAACCCCTAATCAAGCGACCAGTCTCCACTGATGCCCATTCCCTGCTTTGTTTTTCACCTTCTTTTATAATGGCATCCAACTATCAGGTTGTAAATCCTGTACAAGCACAAAAATAACATTGCTCTTCATAGTGGTTTTTACCGGCCTTTGGACTGAAACTGTCCTGGAGGAAAAGGAAAAGGAAGAGGAACAGGGAATTCACTATTGCACTTTCCTACTGGCCAATTTCTGTAAAATTCTGTAAATAAAGCACAGAAATAGCTTGCCCATTTTTGGGGTTAACAGCAGAAATTAGAAACTGAGTAACAGCTGGGAATTGATCAGATGAGTATTGGAAAATGAGGACTAGGTGGTACAGGTTGGATCAGATGTAGAATATGTGGAACAGACCTTCATGTTAGACTGTATTCACAGCCATAAGCTAGCAGGAGGTATTTAGAAAGACAAAACTAGAACAATGGGAGGAGAAAAATGTATTGACATAACACCTGGACTTACAAAACTTGTGATAGATTACGAAGTGACATGCAAAAGTTCCTAAAGACAAAGAAGAAAAAAATACTGTGGAAACTGTGATATTGTCTCTGGGCAACCTGATGGTACTAATTGCTTTGTCTTCAAGAAGCAATTTTCTGGGGTGAAGGGGGGAATAAATAGGTTGGGGTTTTTTTGTTTACCATTTTTATGTCACATGAAATATTTTGCAACTATCCACTGTAAATTTCCCCCTTAATTATGCAAATATAAACTTGTGAACTGTGAAAAGTTAGAAAAGTATGTATAGAAAAAATGAAAACCACATAAATGTACAGAGAATCACAGACTACCTGAAAATAGGATGTTATCAACTATCACTGATGGCTCATATTTTTGTTTACATATCTCTCCGGCTATGATGAAGACACTCGGTTCATTAGAATCCGAACAGCTTCAAAAAGCTGGATATTTGGTATAGGCATGGTAGCCAACGTGCTCAGTCCTCCAAGGCTCCACGGCTAAAGAGCTGGTAGGTGCGCACACTGCATACTGGCCTGAACAGAGAAAGACAGAGAGTCTGGGAGTCTGGCTGCACCCCTGAACAAGCTTCACAAGTCCTAGGGGTTTACTGGTCCACCCAGCATCCCTGGTTTTGACAAAATGTGCTGCTGGTTGCACGACATGAGTCGTGCTTGAACTGCTTGCAAGTGCTACGAAGTTCAAAAAGACGGGTTCTCCACCCCTGTTCCTCCAAAAGTTTATTGCTTAGTCTAGAGTGTTTACAGTGGGAATTGGCTGCACAACACGTTTTTCTCTTGTTTTGACTACCTAGAAAATGTGGACGCTGCTAGTGAAATGAATTTGTAAACTATTTATTTACAAGTGGACCAATGTATAAAACTTTCACTTGTGAATACTGAAAAGCAGATTCTGAGGAGAGGGTAGTGGAGAAGGTGGTACTTGTTAAATTGACAAGTGAATCAATATAAAAACTACAAGTACCATTTTAAGCTCTTCACTTACAATGTAAATCCCTTATCCAGAACCAAATTAACGTAAAAAGAGTTGCTGGACAATGATGCACAGAATCTGCTAGAATTTGACACCCCCAAAACAGCAATGTTGCAGTTACTGATTGTCAGTGCATACCTGTAAAGCATCAGCTTCAGTATCACACAAAAGGCAGCAACTTAAACAAAACATAGAAACATCTCCCATGGATCTGCTCTTCAAAAAGATTTAAAGCCACTGATTTGCAAATGCAACACAGTTGTTCTAACTATGGGGAAAAAAAAGCTAAGGCTTGTTTGAAGCTTGTACTAGTTAGCAAACAGGAATCTAATCCCCCAGGATGATTTGAATAAATATATATATTTTTTGCAATGGCAACATAACTGTAGTAAAAAATTACTTCATACCAGAGATGAACATACACATTTCTGAAAAATGAGTAACTGTAAAACAGTCTCATTATAAGAAAGTGCATTCCTCAACAGTGATACTGACTTTCCAAAGTGTGTGTGTAAGGCATCTAGGCCAAATTGGTGACGAAGCTTTCCAAAATGTCTAAAAATATTAGAAGTTTGCCACTTGCTGAGATACATGACAGTAAGTGAAAGAGATGACACAACTTTTCAGGTACAATCATTTTGAAATTCAGACACTCATCTCTCAACACATAGCTTATTTAAAACTCCTACGAATCAACAAGCAACTACCTTTTGGAGCAATGTAAAAATTGTGTTTCAGCTTCAGTCTGCCTTTACTACCACAAACACTACTCTCAAACTCCTGACACTACTCAAGAAAACTGCCTACTCACATTTGCATCCATTAGAAACAGACTGAAACTCAGACAAATATGAGTAAGTCTTTGACTGAAACTCAGCATGTATTTTACACGAGGCCTACACCAAGGCACCAACAAACCAACCTTTCCAGGGGCTCTTATTTTTCTTTCTCCTAGCATGCTCTTTATAAAACAAGAAACACACAATGCATTCATCCAAACTGAGGAAAAGCACAGCATTTCTGTCCTAGGAGGTACAAGGCGCAGCATTAGCTCAGTTTATTTCTAGTTACCACGGTCTCATCACAGCCACTGGCGCTGAAACCTGCCAGATACAATATATAAATGGAGCTGCGGCTGCATGGCCAAGATTCCAGCGCCCTCATCATGGGCAAAAATAACAGCAGTACAGCTTAGCAGGAAAAGCACATGGGGAGACAACATTTTATAGGACAAATAAGAACACTTAAAGTGCTGGTTTAGCCCTACTAAACCTCAAATTCATGGATCTGTATATTTGTTATTATAAAGAATGTACTTTTCAGGAAGAGTCTTGTTCTACATACTTGGTGGGGGAAAAGGCGGAAATTAAAACCTGTTCTCGCTGAATCCATTAGCAAAATCCCTACGTACTTTAGGTGGGATCAAACTTTGTTTATAGGATAATTTTTCTATTCGGTTATATGATTTTTTGATTAAATTTGCGAGACAAAAGAATTTTAAAAAATGATAATTCAAACTGTTCTATCTTAGATTTTCTAGAAACATAGAGGCTGCTTCAGCTCAAAACAAACTGTCTGCCTCAGCAAGCTCAAAAATTTCCATGTATCCAGAAAATAAATTTAATTGGAGAGACTGAGTTCACAAGGAAATGTTCAGATTTATAAGCTTACGTATTCACATCTGTTTACCTCTCTGCCACTGAAGAATATAAACCAAACAGAAACTACCAAACTGTACCAATAAAAAAAGATTTTAAGAGCAAGATAGAAGCTTGTAAATGGTAGATGAATCAATAAGACTGCGGTTCTTCATGGAGACTAAAGATCAATAAATGACTCCGTATTATTCCAGTGATGCTTGTAAAGGATTTTGTTAGCATTCCAGAGAAGATGCGATTACAGGGCTGATCAGTGCTGTGCAACTTTGTCACACACTGCGATAAAGCCCTGCTTTTTAACCCTGCAGCCAAAAGAGTTGAGAGATTTTTGCCTCATTTCCTGCAGTAATGTCAGAAGCATTCAGCAACCATGACGAAACATTGGCTAATCATATATACTCTGCTCTAAACACAGTCTCGATCAAAGTGTTGTGCAGACCAGAGTCCTCCTAAGTTCTGGAGCAAGTTTCAAAGGTTCACTTACTACTAAATGTTGCATTTACAATGTGTCATGATAAGTAGGTCACATTTTGATGTTCTGATTTACCATATAAAAATTGTCATCTTTGTTTACTGTCAGCATGAAATCAACATTCTACTTTTGTGATAACTCCGTAAGACTGCTAAGACTGAATTTTGGCAATGGTGGACAGAAAACAACAGCCATGCTACTGCTTGCTTACTGTGCTGAGCTGGCAGGAGTAAAACAGAAGCCACTGAAAGAATCTGCATCTTCTTTACTGTCGATAAATCCATTTCATGGCTGCAGAGAAACACGTCTGCACTTGGCAAGGTTTCCACTTAAAAACAAAAATAGAAGTATCATTGTTTTAGTGGACATTACAGAAACATAAGTCCCCAAGTGAATCTGACGCATTAGTAACACCTCTTTAACCGCTGTCTAATGATTTCTGCAGACATGAAATGGAATACTTTACTACTCTTTTCAGCCATCTGTGATGCTTTTTCTTTCAGCTCAGGTTTGCCAAAACTGTAATGAAAGTCCCTGTTTTTTACACCGTAACATGCAGAATTCTTAGTATCAATACACCAATTAAACATATCACAGGTGTCACAGGTACTAATTACAGTACTGTTACACTGGCAGAAGTTCAATTCAGTTGTGTATATAGCTAGAGCTTGCTAATTATTAAGCCATCCTTCTATTCTACCTCAAGGTAATAGAGGGAGTTGAGTAGGAAGCTTGCCTAGAAGTTATAACATGACCATAGGACTCAGAAGGGGATCACTAATTCCTTGTTCACCACACACTCTTGTCCCTCTGGAAGAGCAAGTCTATTGTAGTGCATCTACACTGAGGTTTTACTTTGTACATGGAGTGCACTTATAAAGTGAATTTCTTCATCCTCCATGCTTTGCTCCTCATCGTGGCCCAGTGTCTCGGAGTGCAGGGGCTGGATTCTGCTCTGACTAAACTGCCTGGGAGATCTTCTCCAGAGCCATGCTGAATGTGCTCCAGCAGTAACTAAGCATTAAGCCATCAGGACAAGACAAGAGGTAGTCCATAGTAAACCAAAGAACCCAAAGCATATATAATGCGGACATCAGGTTCCTGACACGAAGTTTTTTGCTTTACTGATATGTGTCTACAGATCTGCTCTACGCATTAATGTGGACATTGTCTCAACTTTTTCAGCTCCCCAGATAGACCGTATCTTTTGGGGATGGTGATGTCTGAGCCCACACCTATTTGGTAGTCATGCTGCTTGTACCAACTTCAGCAGGTCCTTTCATCACCACCCATTATTCCTTAAGTATTACAATAAATACTTTCATGGTCGTGAGGTAAGCAAGATAACTTTTTAACAAACACTAAAAAAACTGGTGAGCAAATGACACCTCTCCTCTTCCACAACGATAAAACAAATTACCTTTCAGCTGGACCAGCTTTGTTGATCCAGATCACTGTTTTGGCTTCACAAATTGAGACACTATCACAAAAATGGTGAGGAGGTGCTTATTTTGACACTGAAAACATGTTAACCAAACTATGGCTGAAGCACAGACATAAAAGTGCCACAAAACCTTCCAAAACAGATAGGAAAGTTACAGCTATAATATTTACAATATTTAAACTACTCACAATAGAGACTCTTCTAATTACTAGCACAGAAAGCAGGGGCACAATATACAACCTGCAAGTTCAGACTGAAAAGCAATAGTTCAACCAGTAATGCTTTCAGAAGGATTCACAAAACCTTGAAGAAGTTTCTCTTTGGAACAAGTCCTTGTGGTTGAAAATCATTACTCTCTATTAATAATGTAACCTGCTGTCAACTCTTGTTCTACTTAGTGATATACTACTCTTTTCCCTCCCTTCCCTGCCTTCCTCACCAGTTGAGGAAAATGAGGGAAAAATTAGAAAGCAAATATCTTTATGCAGATAAGCAGTATTATCTGAGGTAGTGCACCAAATTTATTTGCATACATAATTAGAGACAGGCTGCTGCCAACTGACAAGTCAAAAGAAAGCTAACTCATAGGTAGCAGCAATAGGATTGACAAATTATTCACTGCAGTAGAAAAGGATTACTTAGAAGGAAAAGACTTACAGATATGTATGGAAAATAAAGTGATTTGTTCTTCCCTTTTATGCTGTTTCTTTAAAGAATGGCAGCTAAAACCAGAAATACATACAGCTGAAGGGCAATTCTGTACAATGCAACTGTCATACGCAAACGGTGTATTGCATTGCTTTGGTAGAGATGTGCTTGTGAGCTGTAACGGTGCTGAGCAAGCCTGCAGTTTTCCTCACAATTCCCTGGATAAGATGTGTACTTCAATCGGTTTCACCACACAAGCTTTGTCACTGAGGACTTTTCCCAAAGCTAATTTACAAGCTGTTTTTCACAGACCCATTCCCAAGGAGCATTTCTAGCATAACACGTGGCCTGACAACTGTAAGTACACATCAGAGTGGCTTAAGAAGTTCTTACCTTTCAGCTGAGGTACAGCAACGGACTGCACCTGCACTCCTAGTCTAATGTGATGCCAAATGAAGTCAGCTTACTTAGGTACCAGTGGTTTTTATTTGCACTGCAGCAGGCTAGGGATGTACCCGCAGCTGGTACTGTGCCTCAGCTGAGGTAGCAGCCACTTTCAACAGAAGGATCTGCTTCACCAAACCTAGCTCAGCTCCTCTCTTTTGTCTACGCTATCAAAGCTCTTCCCCAGCCCCACCTCTCATTCAGTACAGCAACAAAGCTTAAATATTTGTAGAGCACCTCCTATAACTAATTAAGCCAAAAGTACTGAACATGAAGAAAGAAACAATTTATAGTAAGTGAAATGAGGATGCGGGGGAAGGAAGATGACTGGGGAGGAAGCCAAGTGCAGAAGAGGAGGAAACAACTGGGTTGAAAAATTTTCCATTATCGCAGGAAAATATACATCTCTATTAAGTGATGTGATCAAAATTTGCAAGTTCATCAAACATCACTTAAGTAAATCAAGGTAAAGATCGGTGCCGTCTAGAAGTTTTTACTCAATGTGGAAAAGTTAGACTAAAGCAATAATTTGACATTCAACAGGCTGTGATCTATGGTAACATTCAGATATTGGCTTGTACGGGCGGATTGAAAAGAAATTTCACATGGTATTCCAATACCTATGCTAATATCATTGACAAAAAAGACATTTTGGCAGCACCTGGCACTAAATAAATTGAAGCTGCTGATACATATTTAACATGCAATGTTATCTGCTCTCAAGCTATGGCCCAGCTGAGAATGGTCAGCATGAGAGGAAAACCTGAGTGCTGTAAGAAGGGTTTCTAATGATTTAATATGTGGCATCACTTATTTCAAGGTACTTCTGGCAGAATTATTACTCATAAGCACCAGGGACCACTTGCCTGTTGTTGTTGTTAAACCCTGAAAAGGGATGGCCTTGAAGCTGTCCCCACTCACGTGGTTTGGCTGACATTTCTCTCCGTAGCAGTGCAGTCTACCACGGGCTCCCCCTCAGCCGCTTGACTCTGCCGTGAGTCACTTGTAAGTGATTGATCCTCCAGTCTGGGGGCTGCCCAGAAGCCCTCACTGGGAAACCAACCTCCTGTTTCTCTAAGGTGGAACTGCTTAGACCAGCACTCCTGCTGACAGGTGGCCTTTGTATACCTTTGATTAAACACCAGCTGCATCTTTCAGAAGATGAGGGATGCTGTTCCACAGCTTCTACAAATCAGTGGCTGTCACTTGATGCATGCTGTATCCTGTTACTGGCTATCACTGTCACTCAAAAAAAGCCTTCATGCCCCTTCCTGCATTTTCTGCTCCTGGCTCTGCTTCTGCTGACACCAACATCTGTACAGCTGCTTGGTGAAGCGACTGGGAAAGTAGCCAGGCTATAACGACCAATACCACTCTGGTACCTGCCTGGAAAAAACTGCTTCCTAGCCAGCCTGATCCTCCTTCCCATGTACCACATCAACTACTTACACCCACACAAGGGAGCAGGCGGGACTGTCATTTCCAGAGGCAATGCCAACTTAGGGCTCTTCTTCAACTACAGACTAATGGTTGCAGCCTATCCCCATGAAAGTTGTCTTTGGTTTAAAACACAGATCCTGCATTTTCTTCCCTGAGCTGCTGAGTGACTTGGCTTAATCCTACATCACAGGCACATCTCAGTGAGGCAGCTAATTGATCTCTCTGAAGTGTTCAATTTCTGCTCAAGAGCTGGCAGAATTCTTCGGAATACCTCAATATCAAATGTACTACACAAGATCTCATTTTTAATTGTGTTCAAACTGCAAAAAGAAGAAAATGTGCTCCAAGAAACAGTTTTAAGCAATCGAGAAAGCAATTAAAGAAACAGACACACTACAAAAGAAGTTACTTCTACTACAACAAAGATGCTTCTTAAGGAAAAAAAAAGCGCAGAAGTTTTATACAAAGTATAGCCACCATATTTTGCAACTATCAATAAAGCCAGCAAAATCTGTGCCCTTGGTGACAGCTGTCTGTTTGACAGCAGCAGGAGCCTTTTCATTTTCCAGGATACTGAGTACTACTTTACATCATATATATTTGTTAGAACAGCAACAGCTATCTTCTATGTCTGTCTTACCTGAGGAAAAGTATGTGGAAAGCACTATTGTATAACAACATTAGATCCTTGCTGTGCATTTTTGTAGGGGTTTCTTCAGTTCGCTACAGGCCATTAACCTTTCACTTCAG
The DNA here is from genome assembly GCF_000708025.1 of Charadrius vociferus. Lineage (NCBI taxonomy): Eukaryota > Metazoa > Chordata > Aves > Charadriiformes > Charadriidae > Charadrius > Charadrius vociferus. The sequence goes on from NW_009648440.1 coordinate 376,327, forward strand.
GTAAGTAATGAACAATGACTTTTCCAACAAAGGAAATCAGCTGTGTTACCAATGGCAACTCCACTTAGAAATACATGCACCAGCCCCCTGTGCATGCACTTGTTATTTATTTTTTAAAAAATCAATTCTGGTATGAAATAAGAAAGGTTCCCCTTGGCTTCACCTTGAGCTGATAATGAACAAACCCTCAGTGAAGCCTACTCCCAAGGAAGTCTTCCTTAATAGCGCTGATTAAAAATAAAATGAAGTTTCTACTTGGGAAGCAAGATGTATTGCTTCCTGCTTTCCTTCACCAGGGTATCTTGTAATTGGACCAGTGCTAATTGGACACTTCAGCCAAACAATTTAATTTAAAAGGGAAAAAAAAAGATTCCAATTTCCCTTGGTTTCTAGCAGGGTTAGTGTCATTGACCAACACCAATATGCTGAACTGTGAAATCAACACAAGACCTTAATTACACTGGGGGAAAGTGCAGGAAAACCCTGGTGGGGTGATTCTTTTTCATTTTACTTATGTACCAGATTAACGTACATCTTCAAGCAGAAACACAGAAGTGCTTCTTAAAGAACCTGCTCTGATTTAATATGTCTTGTACAATGGTAGGATGAGCAGAATAGAGAAAAATCTCTCTAACATTGGTGTGATTCTGCATCTGTGTCAAATCATCAACTACAAAACAGGTTAAAATTTTTTGCCTGACATCAGGGCATATACTTTACAAAGAAGGTGGTAAAAGCTGACAGATTCAGGACAGCAAGCTAGAAGAAATAGAGACATAATTAAAGAGTAGCTTATTTTTTACGCAGACACTAATTGGGAAAGACTTGCATCTCTCTGGTTTTTGTTTATATATAATGGTGGTCAAACCCACATAAATAATACCAGGGTGCTGAAAATCTTAAGTAGCTGGGGGAATGCAGTAACAACTAATGCTTATTTTTCCTTTCCACCCTGCTTCATTCTGTCCGTTAATTCATCCTTAACCCTTGTGCCCTTACGTCTTCTCTTCCTTTCATCATTTCTCCCATTAACAGGGCTTCCTCCTCTCCAAAAGCCGCAGCTGTGAACTGCTTCCTTTTAACGTCTCATTTCCAAAACGAACTTCCTCCATGAAGCAGGCATGCACCAGCCCGTCTCAGCAGAACATGTAAGAGCATTGGAGAGGTGTTGGAGAACAAAGGAGAGCTAGGGGAGACTCTGCCTTGCATCTTCTAATGCTCCCTTTCCCTTTTTACTTTTTGTATGGCAAAGCCACTAAAAAGGAGGCACTGAAAAACTGCATCCTAGTACTTCCTTCCTTTATTTCCACACCTTGGCACTCATAATTAGATTTTGCTTATGAATTTTTAAGACAGATTTTATTTCAAGTTAATAGGATGACAGCCTTTAATTTTCTACAAAATATTTGTAATATTTTTGTGGCAGCAATATATAGTTGCATAATGCCGCAATGTATTTTATTAAACTTCATTCATACTTCCTTAATATTCTGCATGCAGAAACCAGAATACAGCAAACTGCTGATGGGCTGCATTTCTAAATTCTGTATTGCCTCAAATACTAGCTCAGTAAAGACTTAAAAAAAAATATCATAATTGGAAGCCCCAAGAGAACTGAGAGACTGCTATTCTACTGTTATGGAAAGAGAGATTCAGGAGAGAGATCTCATTCTAGCAGTATAAAATTCAAGAGCTGAGAAAGCCCCTCTCTTCTTTTTTCCCCCATAGAATAAAAACCATAATGCCAACATGTTAAAACAATGTTAAAAATGCATAACCAAAGACACAAAAGATGACTTGACATTTATCTGCTGAATTAAACAGAGCTTACTGCACATTTTGTATTTTTAGACCTTCTGTCATATAAATATAATTTAGTTTCAATCAATCACTTCTGTGTAACTGTGAAAGAAACAGTTCCCACAGTGAACCTCTGGATTCCACATTAATCATTGCTCTGAAAGACTATTTAATTAGAGAAAGAATGAAATACATCAGAATATTTCTCCAAAATTGTTCTGCATTCTCCCAGAATTTTCTGCCATGTTCTGTCTTTGTATGAGACCCCTTGATCCCTACTAACATTCAGGGAAGCTCTGCCTGCAAAATAAGATATGAACACAGATTTCTGCTGTTCAGACTGCCTGGTAACTGTATACACTGGCTACTTCCCCATCCCAACTGCTTCAAAGTGGTTTGCAGGAGAAAATGATAGAAACATGAAAATGTCCAAATATTTGCATAAGGAAGATTTTGAAGATTCCTTCAATTTCATTCTTCTGTATGTTCAGTTCATCATCTTACAACCCAGTATTAAGATGCTGATGGGGCTACCCTCAGCTATAACAGTATCTTCAACACATCATAGTTTCCCCCAAAATCTTAAACAGGGAGTGATCCCACAGACCTGTAGACATTGATGTAAACTTTCAACAACAAAGGACCTAAAGAGACCCAGAAACAAATGGCAGGCTTTAGAACTAGACTTTCAGGGGATTAAAGAAAAATAAACCCACTGCAACAGCTATTCCTGTTGTTCACCTATGTATTTGGAAAAGAAAGCATCCTGCCCAGCCTTTATTTTGTTGCTTAATTTAAAAAAAGCCAGGAGTCACCTATGAAAATATAGAAAGTGAATACGAATCAGAGGGCAACTACAAACTTACACTTTATTAAGTCATTTTGTAGTAACTGAATTACTTCACCACCATGAGCAAAGTAGGGCACCAAACTTACAGGTGGTACTTTTTTTTAATTCTAATTTTCAATCTAATATTTTTGCTAGCGTCATGGTAACATCAACTAATACAACGTAATCTCATACTAAAGATAATGAAGAGTACGTCAAGTTCTTATAAATCAATTGTTCTTTACATGAACTTTGTTTTAGTGGTAAACATACAATCTCAAAAAAGAAGAAAACCTCTTTATACACTGGTATGTCCTTAACAAAACGGATTGCTCTGCTTGGGAATTAAAAAAAAAAGTTACTGATTACTGTCCCCATCAGTATTGGTACAACCCCATGAAATGAAACTTTATTGGTTTCTTGCTTTATGTATTAGTGATGTTAAAATAATTTGTTGTCATGCTGAAAACAAAAAAAACGCATCAGGTTGGGTTTTACGTTAACTACATTGTCCAGTAACTATTAGATCAAGTCCTTCTCTTACGCTGCTTCTCTGCCTAATTCCTCGGTCCTCAGAGATGCTTTTCCAGACTGAAACCATGAAGTAGTTATATAGCAATGATTGACAGAGTGCTGTTTAACAAGCAGTTTCATTTGTTCAGGGAGTTTTGGTTGGATTGTTCAGTTGTAATGATGCTCTTGATGTAACATTATGGTTCTTAAAAATCACAGTTCACTGCCACAGCAGCACTGCTATGCCAATGGGATGACCATTACCGTGAAGAATTCTCCATTAATTTACAATCAAAAACAATGACAGGTTTCACTGTAGGCATCTTATAATGCCACACCAGATCTCTGAACTTGTTCCGATTCAAGTTTGAAGCATATTTTGTTTCAGCCTGCAGAAACCTTTTAGCACCAGTTGCCAAGAGCCACATTATAGCTCCATTAACAGGTATTTTCTCAGATATCATTAAGGGTTAATACAACTCTACTGCAGAAGGTAAAGCTTAAAACAGCATGCGTGCATTCATTGGGCTATGATGCATTGCTCATAATAACAAAGAGAATGGGGGTAGACTGGGAGACTTTATTGAAAACTGCTGTTTACTTCCAGGTATACTCGATAAAGCAGCAGGCCACTGTTGCTACACATAGAGGATGCAGGAGATTTTCTAAGCAAAATTGACATCTAAACACGGTAGATGTAGGCCTAGCAATCTGTGAAATGAAACACAAATATTCTTGCAGTACTACAAAAAAAGAAATGCACATACACACTATAACCTACTGCAAAATATACAAATATTTTTGTGCAGAAAGTGACCCTACTTCTGTAAGGGTCACTGGGGATGTGCGTGATGGTGGCAGCAGACGATGCAACATCAATACCTGTGGTGTAATAACTATAGACGGCTTGGTGATCATCAACTAATAGCTCAGTGTTGCCAATCGTTTCAACAGATGCCAGATAACAGCAATGAACAAGAGATCGGTGAAGGAACACACATGTCTCTCCCCATTCTTCAAAGCATCTGCTACCCAAAAGGTGATGCAACAGCCTGGGCATTGTTAGGAATACCTGCCTACGTGGACATGACCTATGTGACAGTCATTCCACAAGAGAGAATTAATACAACAAAATTCTCTTATAAACACATCATCACAAGCTCAGCAAGCATTTGTCAGGATTCACTGAAAGAACAATATATAATGTGTGCTATCTTCCTTATTCTACACCAAAGCTTTCTGAAGAGGTGTGCAGAACTAGCTAACTTTCTTGTGTACTGGAACAGTCATGCTTTCTACACATATGAGGAACAATATTTTGCTGCTTTGCAGAAGTGCAAAAATAGACTCAAAGTCACTCAGGGAATTGCCTAATGTGAAGGAGGCACCCTCCAAACCCATTTTTAGAAAACAAAAGCATGGCTGTGATTACTTTCCTCACATGGTAAGAATGACGTACAGTCTTTTTCATTTTCCCCTCTACGTATTTATTTTGGAATATGGCTTTTCATTCCCAGTTTAGCCTTTTACTGCTTCCAAAGTGACAAAGACTGTGCTGTGGGAGAAGGAGCTTTACGTTAGACTAAAATTCTGAGCCAGCTTTGCCCTTCCCTGCCTGGCTGTATTTACAGCCACACCTCACATTACTAAGTCTTAATCAAGCAAAAGTGCCTCCGGAAATGCTGCGGATTCCGAACTCCTCACATACAGTGAGACAGCCTGTTACACCCACTTCAAACAGGGGTAGGTGGCCATGCAAGACATAGCAGAGTAGCAGCAAACCTCTGTTATAATTCCTGTTATAGCTTTGGGAATTAACTTAAGCTTTTCCCTCACCCACAAGAAAATACATTCAAATCTTATGTAGTGTTATTACTCATTTGAATCAACCATAATGTTCCACCATGCCCTTCCCTAACTGAAACGTCATCTATACTACATACTTTATAATTGAGCATAATGAGTGAGAGGAATTTTTGTACAGCATTAAGGAAAATGTGACCAAAATTAAAAAGGAAGTGATGACATTCTTACACCCCTTCCTGAGCTGAGTACTGGCAAAATGCTGCAACTTCCAGGGACATCGCTCTTCCACCTAAATACCAGATTGTAAATGGTATTGAATGATGATTGATGCTTCCTCACGAGCTTAAAAGATTCTGAAGCAAGGATACAATCAGAAATTTCTGTGATGGAGCAAGTAAATGTGACATAAAATGCTTGAAGTCCCTCTGGCAAAAGAGAGAGGCAGCAGTCAGATGCTGCACACTCTGAAGGCAGGCATGGGAGTATAACAAGTATTGAGTGTAGAGTATGTTATTTTGTCCTTTCTTCCTTCCCATCATAAGCAGCCATGTTCTGCCATGCTACAAGTATCTAGAGCCACAGGGGAATCAGGAAATTAAATCTCCTATATTTAATATTCTATATTCTATAACTATTTCTGCTGAATGCATTATCTCCCCCTACACAGTATAAGGTAACCAAACTCCCGCACAGCACAGATGCTAAATGCTTGCTGGAACCTTGGAACAGAACAACACTGAAGGATAAAGGATTATCTTACCAGCACTAATACTTGTCTCCATTAGAATTAATGGTATGGAATTTTATGTTTGACTCTCAGACGATATTAAAAGCCAGAAAATATTTGAGTGGAAAACTGAAGATCTAAATAGGCAAAGAAGAAAGCAAAACCATGCAAGGAATTAGAAGCCAAAATAAGGCTGAGGATGTTAAGTCTGTACTAAGGCTGGAAAGTTTTTACTCTTTCACCTTCTGAGTTTGGGGGTAATGGAGTATTTTTAAAACTGTAAAAATGCCTGACAATTAGCCATATGACTACTCATAAAGCTTAAAAACAAACCAAAACCCATCTTCATGACAAATCATATGGGCACAGTATCCTATTAATTCCATTACATTCATATTGTGAAACAAGTCAACTCTCAAAATGTCTTAAAATAACATTCACACATCATGTGGCTTTTTGGCTTTTTGGATTAAGAGATGTAAAATTATTTCAATTGCATCTACTCACAACTTAGTTCTTTGTTTTTAAAAGCATGTATAAATAACAACACTTCACAGAGCTAACATTTATTTTCTTAGTTGAGAGAACTATCTGAAATAACTGTAAAGCTTAGTCGTTCTTTGAAGCAATGACTAGTTTCATGATATGACTGAAATGTATGCTACAGGTTCTCTAACGAACAGAGGAATAAGGATGGGCTATGAATTTTTTTTTTGGACATCACATGTCGATGAACACCAAAGACTGATAAACAATCTTTTTCTTTTCAATAACTTGCCCTACGTGCATTTGCAGTGGGTGACCTGAGGAAGCAATTTACATGGAAGCGGAATCTTGGAGCTTCCAGGGAAACAGCATCTGTAGGACAAGTTTGCTAAATGTGGCGTCACCAACAGACAGCTCTGTGATGCTGTAGAGGTTTGATTCTTGAGATCTCTGATAAGGAACCAACGTGTCCTGTGCATGCTTCGGACATTCCCAGAAAGCAGCCAGATGATCTTGCCTGAGCAGAGAAAAGACTCATGCTGGGCCCCCGGGAGGAAGGGAAGGAGTCACTGCAGGCCACAAGTCACAATGGCAGAAGAGGACCGCATTTTGAGCACTGACAGAGAAGCGATCTGTGAAACGAAAAAAATGGAGGGAACTGCTGCATTTCTAATAGAGCAAATCAACATTTTGTGCACTGATGGTGCAAGGGATTGCACTAGTGCTAAATCCAGCATGAGTGACTGACATAAGTGTGAAGTGCTCTAGCTCTAGGAACAAGATCTTGCAGTGTTCGTGGTCCTGCTCATCAAGCTGGAAGTGAGCTGGAAGAGTGACAAAACCTCTGGTCCTTGAATTTCCTTATTAGAACTGACTCAGTTTGGGTGAGATCTCAATTTACCTCAAGGCTTATGAGCCTCATAAGACAACTTGCAGGGCCATGACATCTCAAAGCAAGGCCAGGAAGGACAAACCCATTCTTGGGATCCATCTCAGCAGAAGAAGACTCACTCTAACATAGGAGGATGCAAGGTCACTTAAGAAAACACCAACCCTGTCATCTTGGTAACTACCATGAACACGTCTAAGAATGAGCCTGCAGGAGGTACAGCTGGGAAGGGAGTGGCATTTGAGCAGAGACTTCATGTCAGATACACAGCAGGAGTGAGCAAGAAATGGCTGAAAAGGAATAGAAACTGAACGTTCACGGGGGGAGGGAGGGGCGAATCAAAGCAGAATGAAAACAGGAGCCCCCTGCCCCAAACCCTAGTTCCAGCCCAGAGCACTTAAGAGGAACTGAGATGCCCATCATAGAAGTTTTGCTTTGTGAAAACGACATCTATTTATTATTATGGTTACCAATAGGACATTGCTGGAGAGTATTTCCCATGGATGACTGCACTTTTAATAGTACATGCAACAGAATATCTAGAATGCCAAGCTTTGTAATGACCACTACAAATGTTTTAAGTAAAAAACTAAAGAGTAAAAAATAGTCATCCAAAATGCCCATAACTCTGCTGACATCCTCCTGCAAATATCCACACACCACAGACAACATACCAGTGAGAAAGCTTCAAGCTTGGAATGAAACAACATTGATGGGAGAAAATAAATGGAAAAAGATGTCCTCTTGCTGTTTTTCTCCTTCACTGCTTTGGATGTACACACTGTTAGACCTTTGAGCTTTTGTTTAATTATTTTGTGCAGAGGACTGGAATCCTCTAAGTGTTTATGTGTGCATGTGAGAGTGTGAACACACGATGAAATTCAGCAGCTACACAAACAAGTTAACAGGACTTTTAAACTACTGAACTATTCCTCAGCTTCTACTGTTTTGATTCCTCATTCCTTAAAATTCAATAAATCCAATACCAAACCATTAAGCAATTCTGTATCTGCTTCAATAAACATCAGTTGATTAATGATAAGAATGACATGGGATGGTATTACCAAGAAGATCCATGCAGTGCAATATATTTTATCTGTCCTACTGGCAAAAAAATACTGTTTTACTGAGAACAGTACTGTCGAGCAATGGTAGACTGTCAGAGCGGAAACCCGAGGATGCCATTACTTTATTTGTGATCTGCGTGAGGGCTGCATAGATCTGCTGTTTTTTATCTCCCCCAAGTGGTCAAGCGAGTTTGTAAGTCCACCTTGGAGAACCAGCCTCCTCCCTCTCTAGAGCATCTTCTACAGAGTCAGACAAAAAGGCTAGTGGTGGACTAGGAAAACTTTAAAGCTGAACAAAAATTCATTAAGAGGGTTGAAAGCACAGGAAATGCCCAGTCTCAAAAGTAACTCAGTTACTCCACATATTCACATATAACCCTTACATTTAATTCCTAACTCCGTTTCCAGCATCCAAGTGACTAAACTACATCTTGAAATAATACCCATGTTTGACAGTTTACGAGTGGGTTTAATCACCTTGGTACAGATTTACTAATAATTTATAATCCAATTTGTCTTTGAAATAACTAATGTTTCAAGGACCTGACATCAGAGGTATCTGAACTAGTATAATCTCATTGCAATTAACAGCTTCAAACCATTCAATTGCAATCTGTCACTACTTCTCAAACAGCACGGATTACAGTTACGTTCCATTTTTCTTTAGTGTCTCCTGTAAATTACAGTAAATAAGCAGATAGCCTTCACACTTTTAGTTATATGTATGTTTAAATGGTGGTGAAAAGGGTATGGAAAAAGAGAAGGAAATCCTTATTGTTATTTTAGCTATAGTCTACATCTGTTACAAACATTAATGTGGCTGTAGGCCAGTTTAGACAGAATATAAACGACTGTCCTCCACTTTGCTCTTTTCGTCAATCATTAAAGCTTACTTAATATTCATGAAAAATACTTTATATCCCTGGAAGCTAAAAGCCTCTCTTTATTCACAGAACAATTACTCCTCTGGCTGTATCATAAATTACCTACATTGTCAGGACAACACACTTATAACCTTATCTGGAGGACCAATCCTAGATATGAGAGAAGAGATTTGTTTTCACGCCTAATGATCAGTAAAACTACTTTGCTGCTTATTTAAGTTATAAAGAGTGCTCTTTATTTATGGCTATCAGATATTACCAGGATCACCAAGAAATCTTTCAAAGTCAGTGAAAAAATTGAAACAGGGAATTTCCACTGGTGTTTGTGCTTACTACTCACACACACTGAATTTCCCAAGAGATATATATGCAATTTTGTGATTGATCTTCCCAAAGAAAGGTCTAGCTGGAGGCAGCTGGCTTGGGCTGGGAAAAAGCAGTCACCAAACAGGCATCTTTCTCATTATGACAGGCAAGTGTGGCATTGAAGGTGATATTAAAACACTTTTCTTGCCTTGTCAAAGCTGTCCCTGCAACTGGGATGAAACATGCACAACTTTCCACAAACTCAAGTTCAGAAGTACATCTTATTTTCTATCTCCATTGGAAAAAAACCCAACAAAACCCAAACAAACAGAGTTTTGTGGAAATGACTTATGAATTGCAACTTTGGTTTCAGGGGTAACCTTATGGATCCACTGCTGTTTTATTCCCCGAACTTTACTTTTGATTTCTCATGGCAAGTGCTGAATTCTACAATAGTTTAGACTGAAGAGCTGTTTTAGTCAAATTCCCATTCTCACCCTGAAAAAGTTTTCAGAAAAATTCATGATGTTGATTTGAATTCCAGTGTTTATCTATTTCCAAAGCAGTATTTTCTCCCACGCAGTAAAAGCAAGATCCTTCCTTCATCCACCAGTAGGGAATAAAGTAAAGACCCATAAAAACACCCTTTTGATTTAAAAAAGATTTAAAATATTTTGATCTTAAGAAATAAGGCTAAACCAAATATGCTTAAAATTTGAAAGCTGACACAGATAGAAATCTCTGCTAAGTAGTGCTTAAATGTCACTTTCTACACCAAAAATAATCTGTAGCACATACACTAGAGAGCAGTCATATGATTACTTTTAAGAGGGAATAATGGAAATTACACGTTTCACAAGCATATACCATGATGAAATTAAACATCGCTTTTCTGCTTTGCATGATTTACATATACAGAATTTGCTTTTCAAACAATATTGGCATTTGGAACTTGTTTTGATAACAATAAAAATATGCAACAATACTCCTGCTCAAGTTCCCTTGCTCTTTGTGTGTCTATACAATAACATTATCTTTGGTTTGTTGTAGTAGTTGTTGTAAAATTTCTTTGTAACCAGTTCCTGTGTAAAAGAATTAAATGCACAGGTCAAAGAACAAAACTAAAAATAAACTTCCTAACATCACTGCTGATGCTTGTTAATATGGTAGTAGAAAATAGTATTAGTACTAGCAATCCAGGACAGGTTTGCAGCGATTTCCAGTCTATGTCAACTGTCCTTCCTGGCCTTCAACCTTAAGAAAAACCAAATTTGAACAGCAATTGTTAAATACCACTAAAGAGAACTACCACCCTCACTTTGTCATCATTGCTCAGAAGATGAGTAACAGCTGCCCTTTGTGTTTCTTTTTGTGTATCACATACACAAAAGAAAGACCTAATTCTTAACCAGCTTCATGTCCCAGTATGCACTGTACAGGAGACTTCATGCCCACCACAAAATGAATACTGGGCCATGGAATTGGCTGCACAAACAGTAAGGTGGCTAAGTGGCTTTTTAATATTATTATATTGCGCATTTCTCCTACATAAGTTTTACAATGTATCTGTATACCAACTGTGTATAACTTAAAAGCTGTGCAATATAATAAAGAAAAATGCCACTTACCTGACCTTCCATAACTTGGTCTACAAGAATTCAGAGTCTCACTAGTATGCTAAATATTGGGATGTCATAGCAGAGCAAAGCGTCATTCTTTTGACAACGAAGAATGTCATGTAGCCTAAAAAAAATTAGAGGGTTTTTTGCTTCTCTAAAGGAAAAAAACCCAGACTATAATAATTTTTCTGTTAAGCCAATCAAGTTTTCCTTCCAATGAAACAGAAGGTGCTTCTGCCACTTTCTGCCACTCTGCATACAATGTCTATGTTCCTTCAAAAGAGGTCTACTAATTTTTCCTAAATGTTTTTCCTAAATGCGATTTCTCTGTTGATAAATATACTTCCAATACATAAACCACATTCTAAATCTATTTAAATCATGTTCAGGGGGAGGAACATGGGTAAGGAAGTTGAAGAAACTTCATAGGTTGACACAGAAAATTACTGTCATTAACCAAAAGAATTGTTCCTAAAACTACAGAAAATTTACTGCAGCTTTACAACACTGTTTAAGTGTTCAATCAGGATCATATAGTAAGAATACCCCACCCCCCCCACCCTGGATTTAGAGAATTCACCAGGTGCAGAGAAGGCCCGCAAGTGTCTTGACACAGCCTACCGAATTCCAGAAAACTGAATTGCAGTACGCTATCAATAAAATTCACACATCAAATTTTGTTTAAAAAAATAAAAATCACTTACCCTTTACATATGCGCAATACAAAGAGATGTACTGAAAAACTGATATATAAAATAATAGTGAGCATTCTAAGATCCTTTTAGTTCAACGAAAGCTAAATCGGTGGGAAAAGGTAGGTTCAATTTTCTGCCGAGATATAACATACATTACTCGTACTCAATGATCAGGCTAGACAGACACCTAATGCCCAAGTCTACAGCATCCTTTGATAAGGTGTAAAGAAACCTCAGGTACAGAACATTGTATGGAGGCAGAATTCATCCACCTTCTGACTGAGGTCAACTGAAAGCCAGCTTTGCAAGTGCCATCAGTAAGAAAATGAATAACATTTCTAGCCTGATGCTATCTGTGCAGTGGTGATTGTAAGATACTGTTAATTCTTCCAAAATAACAGTAGAGTTTACAATGGTTTAACTTCCTTCTGATTCCCAATATCACCAATTCAAATAAACAGACCTTTATCATGTAAAACTGGGTTAGTTGGTTTTTGAGGTAGACTATGGCAATGTATTTTCCTGTGACACTACATAGTATTCCAGTTAACATTTCTCAACACGTGAATGAAGTCCAGTTTTGGAAATATATGTGCCAGTCAAATAAAAGGCTGAACTTTAAGTTCATATACAATTCTACACAAATTCACAACAGAATTAAGAATAAAATATTATTCACTATTAAACAAGCAGAAACCCCCCATTGTGCCTCTGTAATGTCTGGCCGAAATCTTTCTGCATTTGGTGCTTGTCAACAGGAAATTTGTTACCAACGCTCACAAATTTTTAGAATAATTTGCTAGGTGTCTACTGCTTGTTAGGGTTTCCATCCCTAGAAGCCTAATGGGAGCAGAACTCCAAACTGAGGTAGGACAAAATAAACTTGTATTTCTTTACAGATTACATAGGAGCTAAAACAAACTCTTTAGGACCCTTGAGAACAAATTAAAAACTCATATGAACTTTAAATCCAAACTACTGTAAGCTCCCTAAAGCAAAGGTGAAAATCTAAAGGACATTTCCTAAAAGAAAAAACATACTCACAGCACCCAACACCAAAAAGTGTCTTCATATGAAGTGAGCCTTAAACCATATTTGTCATATATGGAACTGAAAAATTACCTGTTTTAAAAAGGCAGAACCCAAGACAGTAAGTAGATAAAAAGGATAAATGATGATGTACACTGCTGAAGTTTGTGGCAGACCAGAATTAAAATACGATTTTTCTTAACTTCTGTTCCTTGAAACGAAACACTTGGTTATCTCACAGCCTTTGCAAGTTTCTTAGATACCCAAAAAATATACATCACATTCCCACTCAGCTGCAGGGCAAAGGGTTTACATTATTTTACCCTCACAAAGTTTCATTAATACTACTTAAATGTTTTCTTCCATCTCAGGGGAGACTTTCTTTCCAGTGTCATGTTGTTCACGTTTGTTCTTTAGCCATGGCGTTGCTCTCCATGCATCCTCTTTTTGGTGACTACCATTTAGCATAGGTTACTGCAGAAACACCTATAATCAATCAAAAGTTGTGTCACAGCAGCATGGTCCTTACATGTGGGTTTCAATCTTTCAAATGAAAAGACTATGCCAACAACTATTTGTACCACAGGAGAAAAATCTCTAATTGTTTATTAAGAGGCAAGTTACAACAGCACCTTTTTGTTGCCTTATAGTAGTTAAGTGCTCTAAGACAGCTTTGAAAGAAATGTGTTCCCATGAGAAAGGGCTATCCAGTAAACACATAACTTTACCATGCCTTTGAAAACTCTGAAGAAAAGAATGCATTACATGCCTCAGCCGTTGTTTTCCAAAAGACCTCTGATGAAAAGAAAGTCTGAGATTAGCTAAGGGTTAAAACAATCAAATACTAGCACTAATAATTTGTAGAGATCTTCTAAAAAACTGAAACAAACCCACAAAATACTGAAAACAGCAACAAAAACAACCCCTGCCACATATTTTAGATAGAAAAGATCCTCTGAATCTTCCACAATACTCCTACCAAAAAAAAAAAAAACTATAATGAAATCACTAAACACTGCAGGACTATAAAGTATTTTGGACTAATGGGTCCAGGTGTCAAAGAGGCTGCAGCCCGAACTGTCATGAGGGGCGATTTCCTTCCTCCCTCTGACATGGTCCCCGTGGGAACCAGAAGTTCACCCCCCAGGGAGCCAAGGAAGAACAGTCCATCTGCAAAATACGAGGTGGTATTGGCATCCTCTTCATCCTTCCCACCTGTGCGGGGTACAGGACTTCTGCATCCCATGCCCAAGCCCTGGGATACAGAGACCCTCACTGACTCCAACCATGGAGTAACTCCTTGCTCCTCCTCCCCTCCAGAGAAGTGCTGGAGAGGACCGGTGACGGACCAGGACAGGAGTGCAGCCTCCTACAGAGCAGGGAGGCAGAAACATTGCCAAGGTGGGCTGAGCAGCACCCTGAATTGTGTAGAATCACTGACTCGTAAATTTGGTATCATTCAGTGTCCCATAAAGTTGGAATTGGTTTGCTGCCTTTCTTGGTAGTCTTACCTTCTGCTACATAACAGTAGGCTTTTTGCGTTTTACTTCAGCTAGTAATGAATGTTAGAAACAAACCAAAATAATTGTGTGTTGATATCTACAGCAGAGGAGGACAGTCTGCTAACAAGAACAGACTAAATGTTCCTAGAAACCAGAAGTTTAGTGCATTTTTGTACTTCCTACAATAGCAACCAAATGTTTAATTCTAAATATATAGTATCACAATCCAAACAAATATTTGAAAAGTGATTTTTCTGTTCCTGCCATTCCAAAATATCCTGATGATCTCACAACTGCAGATATACAACGATAGTTATTTTTCAAACAGGCCAATACCTCCAAAACCTGAATCTCAGCTAAAACCCAGTGGAAAATATTTGCAATAAATATGTTTCTAAAAATGGCCCGATATACCACCACACTACAGCACAGATTTTTACTAAGGGTGTGAGTTTTTCTCAATGGGTTATTTGAAATAGCATTTCAGCATTATTTTAGTCACAGTCTCCTGAATGTGATAATAGAGAACAGGAACATTAATGCAAGAAATGTCATCAATTCTTTCTCCTCTTCTCAGGTTTTCTGGCACGTGAAGCGTATTGTTAGCTTACTTGATCCAAAACCAATACAAATGTGACCTGGCGACACAGATTGGCAGACCAGACAGTTGGATTGGGGCAGATGTGGCTTTGTATTTCAGGACTTACAGTCTTGCCTCTTTCAGAAACCTTCTTTTGACCACAAGCTGCTCTTCCACTTTTTTTTTTTTTTTTTCCCCTGGGATTAACAATCATGCCATGAAACCGAAGGTAAAAGTCTACGTGATCCTGTGATGCAGGACTTGATAGTCTTCCCGCATCTGCGCAAAGCCCTAGCATTTCCATATCACAAATATCTGCCATTGATTCTTTTAATACAGGATTATTTCCAGAACAGATATTGCTTAAATGGAGCACAGCAACACAGAATTTACATTGTCTCCCTCAATAAGATTTCTACCAACAGCCCTGCTTATCCAATACTATAAAAGAGAAAACAAATAGAAATCTGAAACGCCCCCATTATTACTCGGAAGATAGGACACTGAAAGATTCTTTCTGTTAAATCAGGAGATCAAGCTCTCAGTTCTTCCAAAAATTTTAGATGGGACTGGGAAGTATTTCATGTTTTTTACTGCAAAGGCGTTCTGACCTGATGGTTCACAGTAGTAAGCTGTTCAACACCATTCTCTAGAGAGTAGGGAAGACAGGAACATTTATAAATGAGTGTAACAATACCAGAGGTTAAAATGTCAGGTTGAAACACCATGTCTTTCTAATACCGTATTCAAATCTACTCAACTCTTACTTTCTGTACAAGGAAAGAGATGAAACTTTCTATTACTGAAATGAGGGACATTCTGCCTAGAAATTAAAACACCCACTAAATTTCTGTCTGTATAGTACAAAAAACCTCAGATGTTAACTTCAGTAAGTATGCTTAATTGTTGCATCCATATCCCATGTTGGGAGATCCCATATCCCACATTGCATAGTTCGATGTGTGGTTGTAATACCTAGGGTAAAATTGTTATGTGAAATTGAAATTTTTCGCAAGAATGGCGGGGGTTTAAAATGTTTTAAAATCTAAGCTAATAAGTGCTAAATATATGCCATTTAACAGATCAAAAGCATACCGATTCACAAGTGGTATTAGAATTTGTATAGCACTTCAGAAGCTTCAGGCTAATAGCCATTCATACATGTAAATTGCCAAGAATGCTACATTTTATTTTTGCTGCTTTACCAAAATGCTTCAAAGAAACTTACCACTACTTCACAGCTGAGATCTACAGGAGAACTAAGGGAAAGGTCATCTCAACCACAGGAGCTTTACTCTACATAACTCAAGCCAGATTATTAGTTGAGTTGAAAAAAATCACGCTCCTCAAAGGGCTATCTGATTATTCACTCATGTTTCTACAGTTAATACACAAAGTATTATCAATCAAACCCGGACTCTGGAAGACTTCAAGTCCCTATGACTGAAAGTCAAGTTTGGAAAACAAATTACAGATCCTACCATCATGTGATGTAGATTCTAATCTTTTCACAGCACAGCCTAACTACTAATTATAGTAGGAACTCTCACATGCAAATGTTTCATTATTTAATTTACAAAGCAACAATCTGATCATGTCTCACAATGATTCAGATGAATGCTAACCTATCTCAGAAACTGCAAGCATAAACC
This sequence comes from Charadrius vociferus, assembly GCF_000708025.1. NCBI lineage: Eukaryota > Metazoa > Chordata > Aves > Charadriiformes > Charadriidae > Charadrius > Charadrius vociferus. Next base: position 392,711 of record NW_009648440.1, read on the forward strand.
ACAGCAGGCTTCAGAATCAAGCTTTTTGAAGTGTTTCAGGTCAGTTACATCGTTTCATCTGAGGACCATTCTGCTTTAAAGTAGCTGTGTTGCATCTCTGGTGCCGGAAATTAATTCCCTCTGGCAGCAGCAGGAAATATAAATTAAAAAGTGTACGTCATTAGTAAAAAGCAATGAGCAGTTACTGATCAGGAGTGACCCCCCTCCACGCGCTTGCACGTTGGCTGGGAGAAACTCCACACACTGCAAAAGCAATGGATTTTATCACTGAAGTTCATCTAGTGTGCTGGCACTGCGGTATACATCCTACCAGCACCATATGATGCGTGGCTAAGAGCAGACGTCAAGAGCAATTAAAAAAAAAAAGAAGAAATGACGAGCAATAAGAAAGTGGGTGAAATGTTATTACTGAAGACCATCATCTGTTATTTTTAATTACTGAAGCAGACTTAGCACAGGTATGCAAGCAACCCCATGCAATATCAAAACTGCCCACATGCCGTGGGGTAGCCCTGATCAATTTGCTTGCCGTGGAAGTTGAAGGTGGGTGCATACATGTGGGTGCATGCATTCCAGAACTGGAATTGCCTTTGTCTAACACCTTTTGTTACTCCTTGTTTCCAATCAATCGCATGAGGGCAAGAGGACATATCCCACTGTACATATGTTAGCTGAGTATGCAAATAAGCAGCTGAATAACCATGCCAGTAATTTTCTTCTGTACAGAGACTGGCTTGTTTGGCAGCAATGAATGCCATGGGCAGAGAACCGTGACTTTCTGCATGTGGCTGGAGATACACAAAAAATACTCTGCATGACTCTTTAGGTAAGAAACTCTGGGCCCCAGGGACAGAGAGAGTGCAAGGGAAAGATGATTGACCAGGAGGGTGAAGACGGGTAAGTGTGAAGCCCGTTAGGACGCGGGAAGCCAGATGTAGATACCAGGCAGGAGCATTCAGCTATGGTTGGTTCTTTGAAACTCCAAAGGCCTGAGCTACCAGCCATGCTGAGATAGAGGGACATGAATTATTACTTTGTGTCCACTATCAAGAAAAACCTGTCTAGCCCCACACCTAAAAGACTGGTGCATTGTCACCCCAAAATACTAATCATGTGATCTAGTTACAATGTTTTAAAATACCTCTTCATTTGTTAAAAAGGACCAGCAACGACCTTCACAGCTCCTAACATGCCACCACTACAAACAGAAACTTGACATTTTAGACATCAGGTCTGATTGGAAAAAGGAGTAGTGCATGGCTACTGCAGCTCCCGCAGAGTTGACACTGAAGCTGAGACTCTCATAGTCACACGGAATTATACAGAGAACCATGATCATGGTACACTGCATTTGCATTTATTTACTGTACTGATCTACTTCCAATACAGTAGTGACAGATCCACCAGTATCATCTTAAGCATAAATTTGTATTCATACAAGAAATGTTAACAATGCTGTTCTGAAAGTCACATTGCAAAAAAAGATGTGGTATTAATCTACGGGTGCAGGACCCAAATAGATATGCCTCACTGGGATGAGCTGCAATTTGTCATTTTTTTAATGAAACACAGGACAGCGGGTATTCAGTTTCTCTCCCCACACACCTAAGAGAAACTCCTTTAGCTGTACATCTATTCCATAACCCCAAAAGCACCAAGCCAAAATGAACTAAGCATTGCAGGTTTACAAGTATCAACTTTTAAGAACTTGGAGGCTGAATCTAATACATAAAGGTTGGATGAGAATTAAGGAGAGGAAATACAGGCCTCCAATTATTCTGCAATAAGACAGGCTATGCTTTTATTCCCTTTGTTGAAGAGACTCAGGAAAGCATTACTATAAGAACACGTTAAAATGAGAAGCAAATGGCATTTAAAACAGCTTCACTTCCTACTTAGGGTAGACCTGAGAGCAAGGGGAGCAAGCATGTAGGAAGGAGAGTTCTTGAAGAAAGAAATAAAAGCACAGTAGCTGGCACTTCTCTGCAATAATATTATCAGCCTGCTGAGAGCAATTACAATAGCACAGACAGCACTTGCTTTATTGTGACCTTATTGAATTAAGTCTGAGGAAAAAACCTCTGAGATTCAGCAGGGAATTTATTAGAAAATTTTAATGCCAACTTAAATTTGATCCAAAGGCCTCAATATTAAAGGTCATATCCATTACTATACGGTGGGAAACCTTGAATCTCTCTGTTTCTATGTTCCACCCTTTCTCAGTTTTGTTTTCTTTTATAAGAGTAGGTCAGACTCTCCTTCTCTCAGCTTTGCAGCACTCTGTATTAGAGGTACAAGTCTGCTATTTGCATTTTAAAAAGCCTTAGCCAGCAAGCCAAATAAAGAACTCCGAACTTACTTTAAATGAAAAGTTGAAAATAAAAACCAAAATCAAGCAGCACTATGAAACTAATGTGCTATACAGCCAGATTTTATCACCTTACATGGACATACAGAACATGTAACCCGATCTTCACCGAATTATCTGCCACTACTTCCAGATCAACTGTCATGGTGACAGGGGAGTCAGGTATGAACTGACTACTGACTTGCACAGACTGGCAAAAGCTGTGTAGTGTTTTTAAAACACAAATTTGTAACTCTAGATCATTGCAAACCTTTGAAATTGGAAATACCATCATTGAAGTCTGATCAGCTGAGATTCAAAGGCTCCTTCTTTGTACGTCAGCAAGCAGCACAATGGTGGCAATGGTTACTGCACACTATTTCAAGCCCTATCATTTCCCTACCCAGAGCTTTCAGCTTTACAACAGCAGATGAACATGCTAAGCACCTGTGACAAATAGAGTACGCTGTGTAGCTCATTAATTACTCCCTGAAGGAAGTATTCCCCCCACAGATTTGCAGGACAGCTACATGAAGCTACTCCTCTTTTAGCTGAAGATTTAGGAAAGAAATAGAAACATAGATGGCCTGTACTTTACCAGAAGATGAAAGAGACCACAAGGTCTACTTTTACACTGTATTGATCTTTTTTCAAATATGAAACTGTATTAAAGGGAAAAAGCTCATGTTCTCAAATGCATATGTAATTTTGGAGCTTACACTCCAGTGACTTCCAGAGTACCTTGAGCTCTTAAGCACCCATATTAGTCAGCAAAAACGTGTGAACACAAGTCTGGATCCTTGCTATCAATCTGCTCAGGTACCCTCTGAACAAAAGGGCCGTCCTCTCTTTTCAGCCTATGAGAATATACATTATGGATATTCATTACAGTCCTTACTTTCTCAGTAGTCTCAGTATTCACTTGATGTAGGATGTCTGAGGAAAGAAGAAGGTTGAAAGACAAGTTTCCTGTACCGGGCTCACTTAGATTTCAAAATATATCCCACCTGATCACCAGCAATTTCAGCCTTCCTCAAAAGTACTGGAAAACCTGGCAATTGAACTAGTTTAACCTACCGTTAATGATGGCATTAAACATATTTTTGGAGGGCAGTGAATGAAAAATCATCTTTGCTGAACTTAATTCACACAAGATTTTACATTCTTCATGCTAACTAAACTTAGTTTCATGTACATTTCAGGTATCTTAACAGGTCTGAAACCAAAAGGGCAAATACAATTTGAATGCCACTGAAAGGTCACTGCTTAAAGACTCGTGTTCCCACATTCATATACCGACCCAAGCTTACCCTTCTAGACGCGGATGCAAATGACCTCTAGCTCAGAACCTGTGCAGCAGTGTCTGGGCTGACATGCCGTATCAGCAGCACCCCAGGATGCCCGCTTTCGAAACAAAATATAGCTTATTCACACAAGCGCCCTACTGCAAAGCCCTCTACGTGCAACATGAATGTACTTAATCTGCCGTGCTAAAGGAAGTGTCGATGGTTTTGTCTTCTGAATTGCTTTACCCTTCACAATGAGATTGATTACACATCCTTGCTTTAATGCGATTTGATTTGGTAACCACGGTAATTTTGTTCGTTAGATAGCTGTGTCTTATCAGTCTTGTCTCATTCAAAAAAGGAGGAATAGGCTTAATTTATTACTGTTAACATTTGCAAGAAGTCAACAAAATAGCTGCTAGACTGAAACATTTAATATTTTAATTTTGCTTTTCATATAAAAGCTAGCCTTTATGTTAGAGTACAGACATCTCAGTTTTGTACACTGATAACAAAATCTCTGGGTCTGATTTTTATATTTTTTTTAGGACCTGGGAAACACCTGATTTCTTCAGTAAGTAAGGATAGGAATTACAGAAATAGAAATTTCAATCATGACACTGGGTAGGATGGCATCAGGCTTCATACTAGTGTTTGCCAGCCATTTTTCTCCCATACAAGTTTAAAGCAGCGAAATAAAAACTAGCAATCTATTAACAATAGTTTTCAACTAACAGTATCTTATTTGAAATACAGAGAGATACAGTATTTTAGAATACTGAGCTAGAGTACTAGGTGAGGATGGAGCCAGGATGGAGAACAAGAAAGGCAACAGGAACGGGAGTGCAGATATGTCCAATCTTGAATTGCTCAAATGACAGAGAACTTTGCTACCTGCATCAAGATTTGGATATTTAAATCAGTCCTTTTGTTTCCTAGGAATGAGACCCTAGCGAATTTTTTAGTCACCCTTTGATAAAGGGAGTTTGTTATCATCAGGTATATAAATATTCTTTTTCTAGTGTTTCAACTGATTAAAGAGGTTAGTCATATTCATTCTCCAGCTCTTTCAACTCCTCACCTGATGTTCTTTCCTCAAAATAAGGATTTATTTTTCTAATCTCATTTTCAACTTAAGCAAATGGTATATCTCTAACTCTATGTAAAATACCGATTAATTCTACAGTATTTCAGATAACATCTACTTTAGTCAACAGTTCCTTCTACAAGTAGCATTGTAAAATTAGGCCCTACATAGTAGAAAATTAAACTAATTAATTTTATATCATATTGGAGTTTAATAACATTGATGACTTTTACCTGAATTTTTTAATATATACATATGTTTACTTGAAAAACTTCAGTTCACCTCTAGGATTTCAATTAAAAAGACAAGTAGAATTGCAAAACCCACAAATAGCTGCTTCCCTACTTCTCTGTTTTCCTGTCCTGGTGTTCACACTGGCTCTCACTTAACTAGAAAATAACAGCATTAACTTTTAAGCCTTTCTTCACTGCTTATTAGGCAGGGGTTTTAATTCTTATATTGTCTTTGTTGTGGCCTATAAAGCACAGTAAGACTGACACAAACAATGCCGTCAGCACCCTGCCAGCTTTCTGTCTAAGCAGATTTTATTCTCCAGTCTACTTCTACTTGGATCTAAAGGGGACAGAGAAGAAAGCGAGGTAGATGATAAAGGGGTTCCTACCGAGACAGACAGTGTTGCAAGACTTGGAATATCATGCTTTGATGCCTGCTGTAAGCATATTTTGGGAACCTGGGCAAACAATTCAGTTCCCTATGCACCAAAGATTTATATATATGCTTAAATTTAAACAGAAGTAGCCTCCGTCATTTCCACCTCAATATCTTAAAGACAGGTATGTGGTGAAATGCACAGTTAAAATCAGGGTGCCTTGATCTCCCAGACCTACTTCTGTAAAGGAGCAGTACTACTAGTAATTCCCTCTGCCATCTGCCTCGCTTATACAGCTGAGAGAAGGGAAGCGGTCCCAGCCCTGGCAAGTCCCTTGGGGATGGCACAACAAAGGTACATGTACTGTCGTACTTATAAAATTATTAGTAATAAAACCAGCACTTTGAAAAGACTTACTTCCTTTTTTTACCCACAAAGCATACCATACACGTGGTAAAGGTATTTTACTGTCAATGGGTTAATTCTTCAGTATTATTCTACAGAATGGCTTTGCATACCAATTTTTTCTCCTCTTGCCCTATGAGCATACATACAAATCATTTAAAAGCAATTTACAACATGTCAAACTGCTTAAGGAGACTCTTAAAAATCTAATGTATGAATTTAACCATTGGCATGATTTATTATTGAAGTTCCACAGTTATAACTTGACAATTAAGAAATATTGATAAATGTAAACACATTATTGATGTCAATTAAAAAGCACAAGATTGATTAACCTCCCAGAGGTATACTGGCACAAGCAGTTAGAGAGTAATCACCCTCAATAAGTATTCACTACTGACAAACGTGCATAGAAATTAGACTGCTGTGACACAAAAAGTACTTTCAATTAAAATTAAGATCATTTGAACTCATAACTAAAGCATGGGGTCAACAACAAAATCAACAGAATTACAAACAAGATCTGTATTAATGTGAAATGCTAAGTGATTAGGTCACATAATGCTCTCATTAACTATACAATCAGACAAAAATATGGTTAAAAATTACCAAAGCAACTGCTCAGCAAGTGAATTATGCCCATAGGAAAAAGACTATGAATGTATTATTTAGTCATTACACTGCAATATTCATAACTGTCCTGGTGAGGGATAAGACCTTGTTTACAGGATAAACAACAGATCCTTGTTTTAAAGAATGTATTTATGTACATTCTACAGGTGACCAAATTATAAAGGTGAACTCGAAACTCTGATTAGTAATGGTTCACTTCCTGCAAAGTGAACCACCTAGGAAAGATGTTCAGGCAGTCCATACCTTGAAGGGGACAAGCATATACCTGACATACCCTAGAGAGAATAACAACAGGAATCGTTCAATTCGTGATTTAAATGTGACTGGAAGAGTTTGGGCTCCTTTTTTCTCCTTCTTTTTGCTTGCTTTCAGAATTAATGTACTGGCATAATGCCTGTCACCAAGATGAAGGGCACTGCAGCTATAGCTTTTAATGGCCAAAAAAACCCCAGGCTCACCTCAGAAAGCACAGAGCTAAAGACAGCAGCAATGCACCAGTACCAAGGAGACTGCGTAAACACTAATTAAACTTCTCTCTACACTCTTGTCTAGAAAACAGTTCTCCCTGCTTAAACTTCCAAGGGCTGGATCAGACATGCTGATACTGGAGTCTAGCAACTTTCTTCCCTGAAGCCTGGCGTTCATCACAACTTCACGGATCAAACGCATTTCCCTCAAATACAAGCAGCTTACTACAGAGACACTAGGCAGAATCCAAATTACTGAAAAAAAGATAAAATTGAAACATAACACATAAATGATAAACCTTGTTTGTTTGAAAGAGCTTTCTGTGAAGGCCACGCATTTGTTTATGTTTATTGTCAAAATAAAACTAGATCACTGTGAATTTAACTGGCTGGAAATTCGGTCAAATGGTATTAGTGACAGAGACCATGTTTGGTGCTATGCTAAACCACAGAGGTACTCAATGGACTCCCAGAGTGCCCAGAGTCAACCTCCAGAAGATTACAATATACATAGACATACCAGGCAGAGAAGACAGTGAAGAAAGCTTCTTTTATTATCTGTTATTCTGTGAATCTGTTTTTTCTTTTTTTTTTTTTTTTTTAATAAGGAAACAACTGGTGCCTTTGCAACTGGGGTAATGGAAGAGTTTTAGTGACTGAACCATTAGAAGAATCATGAATATAATAAGATGGGGAAATAAAACACACTTATGAAGCCAGATTTTTGGAGCAAATAGGACAAATAGAGCTCTCTGCAGGCTGGCCTTATGCTGAGAATGACAACGAGAATAAATTATTTAGACTTGACAAACTATCTGTGGAAGAAACAAAAAAAAGGCATCTGATTTAGAGTGGCAGAGGAAGATTCCACATACTGTATTTTAAACATGCTGAGGGGAGAAGCATGGCCATCTGAAAGGCCAGAAAAGAATGCAAGGAGCTTAAAGAGGAGCTAAATGCTCCCTCTTCCCTTTGATAGCTGTAAAAGGAAAAACTGTAACTGTAATATGCTGAGAGACTAATGACTGGGCATGGGGGGAGAAAAGGTGGTTAAAAAAAAACATTGTATCACAGCTACAGGACCAGGTGACTTGTCGGATAGTGAGGGCGTCAACGCCGACATCATCATCCTGAATTACAGACTGTGGTTCAAGGGCAGCAGAACACAGTCCTGGGGATCTGAGGCACCAGACAAACGTGCCAAAGCTCCTCCTGGAGGGAAGTGTGCCTGCTCAGTTGTGGTGCCATTGAACCTGACACTGTCTCCTTTCAATAAGGAATACAAAACCAGGATGGAAAGTTTTCTCTGCAAGGAAAGTGAAATAAAACAACAGATTAAAAAGCAACCAACAAACTGTGAGAGACCAAAACAGAGATCACTGTTGTAATAACAGCACTGTTGTCTCTCTTTTTTTCAGAAGACCTCAAAACAGAAATCCCTTTCTTTTCCTGAAGGTCTAGCTGTACTTAAAACTGGTTTACCCCATGATAACACCACTGAAAACGGACACTCAAGAGAGATCTATGTTCTGACATGAACATAAGTCACAATACACATGCAAGGCTTTTACAAGGCTGTAAGTTTCATAAATAACACACAAAACTGTCGTACTTCTCTTTTTCCTATTCAGGAAAAAAAGAGATCCTCCACAAATGTTCTGCTCTGCAGCAGACACCACACAGCAAGAAAGACAGAAAGTTGCTCAAATGTTAATATACTTTAGTGCTAGAAACTCAGTCTTCAAACCCTCCCTCAGTTGGCACTACTACAAACCAGATTTGCAGACATCAACTGAAGATCACAAAGTCAGATTAGAAACATGGCAGAAGTCATTGAGCTATGATCAAAACTACCAGTACTTATTTCTACCTTCCCTTGCTTGTCAATATTTTATATTTATAGTAGGACACACATACACTTGCTGCTACCTCATTCGGAAGAGGCCGCCCTGAAGTTTTGTTGCAGCAGCCACCCCTAGGAACCATATTCATTTACACACTGGGCAGAAGCCCTGGAGACATCAAACACAGGAAAGCAGAAAGCATGAAGGGATGAGTGGCAGATGAAAACATCTCCCTGAAAATGTGAGCTTTCCTTGCTTCTGGAGCTTTCTGCAGCACAGACTGGTTCAATAAGTCCCACTAACTGTTTCAAGAAGCTACTGACCAGCCAGACTGATGAAACTTACTCTTTTCCATATGGAAGCTTACACCTAGCTTTTACTTGATCAGATGTGACATACTGCCATGCCAAATTGCTCACTAGGAAAGTAAGTCCTTCTCCTGTCCTTCAGACGGCCCTCCTCTGTGCATAGCATCAGATGCTCAGAGCTCTGGATGCATTATATAACTACTTATTATAGATGATAAGGCCCCAGCCTCACTGAATTAGCCACTAAATACATATATAAAAAAATGACAGCTCTTTATGACAGATAATTAAAGTATTTTAAAAGCAGCTGCCAACACTCAACAGTCTTATTTTTTTTTAGTAAAGGTTACTGCATACATCAAATGCTGTGTCTTACACTAAGGCTCTTAGATCAGAAAGACAAAGCCTCATTCTACCTGAATCACCTCTGAATCGCCTTTGTTTGTAGCCTTAAGGTTACTTTCAATGCAGGGTCTACTTTGGTATTTAATACTGCAGGCAGAAACTGCCACTTGTAATTTAGTCAGCAGGGCAAACAGCAGCAAATCACTTGTGAAAATACAATCTTCCTCTCCATCAGGAGAGTTAAATGAAGGCCTAAGGAGTAACACTGCTCTGGAGACTCACACAGGTGTAACCTGGAGAGCCGAGCCACCTGAAGATGGGTAAAATGTCTGTTATACTTCCTGCACATTCAGATGCCAGAAATTAAGCTGATATGACAGCTCTGGGCTTTTGGCATCTGTTACAATATTGCATATCTCCAAAGCTATCCTACATGCCAAGATGAAAAAGCTATTTGAAAGGCCTGGCTGAAATGGACCTCACTCCTAACATGTCCTGCGAAGGGCCGAAGATTCACCTGGGTTTCTGTTCAAATTTACACTGTTCAAAGTCACTCCTATTACATTTTCTCTTTGTTCCTCCCCCCCCCCCCCAAACCTTATGGATATTTAGTGGACAAAAAATGTATTTACTCTCATATTGGAATACAAACCCAGTATAGCTCTGAATTTAATGCCTCCTCATTTCAATTTCAATTTCAAGCTTTCTCTTGTTTACTAAAAGACAGGTGTTATTCATCTTATGTTATACCTTCCCCCACCTGCATCTGTGTCTCTTTCCAAGTAAAAAGCACTGAAACTTAACATATCTTAAGGCTTTCTGTCACTTTCTTAATCTTCTTTGTGGGCTACTGTTATAAAAGAAGAAAAATACAAGTGTATATTTCTTGAGTTATGTTTTCAAATCCCAGGGAAAGTAAGTGCAACTTGAACATAACAAATAGGATTTAAATGACCTTGAGGAAAAAAATATCTAAAAATATCACCCTAAAGAGCTTTGGAATTAAAAAAAAAAAAAAATCCACAGAAAAATCCCCCCCAGTGCCTTCTAAAAGCCAAAGTCAGCTGAGTTAAATTCAGTGTTTGGCTTTGCCACAAGCTTCCAGTGCAATTTTGGTAAATGCATGTAGGGAACCAATCAAGTGAGAACTCAGCATCTGCTAAAACAATTAAAAACAGACTACCAGTATTGCAACAGGCTAGAAGTAAGAGAAGTGTAAGAGGATCATGCTGACCATTTGCTAAATTCTAGATGTCATTGCAAGTATTTAGAAGTGTATAGATGCTTGATTACCTTCAAAAACTGATACCGTGCAGTGACTTGATAAAACTGCTTTAATAGGATCTTTGTCCATTATTTGATTATGCCGTTCACCTCCTGTTGTTCTTCTGTGAATGAGGCATTTGAAAACTTTTTCCTGCGTCTACACTTGCTTTAACAAACTAAATGGCTTGAGAGGTAGGAATAGTTCTCTCTGTGCATAATGTTGGTTCTATCCTGGTTGGTACGTGTAGGTGCAACTGTAATAAATAGAAATAGATGACACTAGTAAAAAAGCAGCAAACTTCCAAGGACATTCCTCTTAGATAAGAGCTGTAAGACTATAAATTTTTGTAGAAAAATAGGTATTTGCCATTGTGAAGCTGAAAAAAAACCCAAAGTAACTAAAATTCAAGGAGCTTCTCAAGAGAAGTAGCAAATTAATCTGTGATTTTGAAACTTCCTTGCAGTGACAAACTTGACAAGAGAAAAGCACATTAGAGCTCCAACATAACTGGCTGCCAGCAGGAAAACCTGACTTGCCAGTATCACATCCATTCCCGAACAGCAGTGTAGGTGCTGCACCCTGTACTCAGAGTGCTTAAAGAGCTTTTCCAGCTATTCTTTCCCCTTGGCTTCAAAACTGCTGCTAACATAATCAAATATATTATACACTATTTTGCAACTTTCTTACATATTCATAAAAATTAGACAGAAATATCACTTGTAGTCTGAGACTAAATTTTCATAATGAACTTTCTTCTGCTAAGGACATGCAGCCTACAGTGTTTTGCAGGACAAACACAGGTATCATCAGATACACAGAATATTTCTTGAAGGTTGAAAAGTTCCTTGAGACAGCCAACTCTAATGTCACTCTCAACTGTGTAAATTGGTAGCAGTTTCCTAAATGCTCAACAAGATGCTTTCAGTCCAGAAATACATACATCTCGGCATTTACTAATTTACCTGCTATTGCTGCAAACCAATCACAGGATTACTAGAACTGAACTGTGGAAAACAATGGGAGTATTTGCTGATAAAAACACAAAGGATGAGCAATAAAATCCAAAGCAGGTGCAGTAAACTAAGGTACTTCTACCTTTTGTTTTTTAGAGTAACTGTAATTGAAATTTGCTTGTCTTGCTAATATTTATTAAACATGCTTTAATATTTATACTATTTGGATTAACAGAAATACGCTTCCTTATGCTGTAGCTATGTTATTACCCGTTCATAATAATATGAATGCTGTATCAGTACATTCATTCAGTATCATTTCCACTTCCATTCAACTGTTACTTGAATCCATGATACTGTTGAGATGAGATACTGCTGATGAGATACTGCTAATGAACGCCTGGCTACAAACAGCTGCACTGGCAACTTGGCTTGCTGCAAAAAAGAAAAAAAAATCCAGAAGAACTGTTCAACTGTTCTTCTTCTACACAAATTTCAAAACAAGACCATACTAATCATTTTTACTAGAAATGGCAAATATGGAGAAACACAAGGCTACGAGACTGAAACCTCACACTAAGTATGATACGAACTTTTATCAAGGCACAGTCATGAAGCACTCAATTAAAAGAAATGGAGCTAAAGTTACTATAACCAATGAATATTGCAAGGACTAGAATGTACTTAAAACATCCTCCAAACATGAAAAATGCTGCAAGTACTCCATATTTATCGTTATTAGTGGAACCTTTTTACTAGAGTTCTCAAAATTCAAACCCAAGTTCCTTCATTCTTTATGCACCTGAAAGGAACAGTAAAAGAGGCCAAGTCTGAGGAAGAACAACTCAAACTCAAAAGAAAAAGAAAAGTTAATCTGTTCCCTTAGAAAATGATGATGACCAGCCAGCTGTAAAGGAAGCAGATCCATATGTCCTGACTGTCTAACTGCTCACGGTGCATCTTGTCTCCCTTCTAAGAGTTTGTGCAAACCATGATTATCATTAGTTTGGATTATTTAAAGGGACAAAAAAGACTGTGAAATATCAAAACTGTTTTACTGAAGAGTACTGTAGTTGTATGATGTCAAAACCAGTACAATTGATACTAAAGCCTTCAGAACTGCCAGGAAAACCAAAACAATCCTTCTTAGCTGGACAACAAGATGATTGGTAGTTTTCAGCTACAACCTAAAACTGAGGGAAAAGTACTGTGGGGGAATATATAAGAATGGATGTCCTGTAAATTAAAACAGGAATTTAATCAGAGCACACAGGTCTAATATAGCCTTTGAATTTCAGTTTTATGTTTTCAGTTCAAAACTTGTGAGACAGTATGCCACAAAGAAAACTAGCGAATGCTTCAAAACACTCAGTATTATCCTATCTTCAAAGTGGCTTCTATAAATCTTCAATCTCAGCAACAGCACTAACATTTTAGGGCAAATTCTCGTACTGCGAACATATTCCAATAGTGATGGAAACTTGCAAATGAAGTCATATTAGAATAGCTGGGGAATGGCTGTTACGATAATCCTCAAAGGACCTCCAGATCTAGCCTCAAAACTTTTTAAAACTTTCTATTTCAACCTTACTTATGACAATGCATTTCTCACAATGCCCTCCTTTACAGGGAAGACACCACAAATTATGCTGTTTACACAGTAAAAGCACACAAAAAAAAATCTTCACAGTGTTGAGAAAAGAATCAGAGTTGTTCCTCCCTTTAGCCAGACTATTTTTAAATCGAAACCAGTAACAAGCAGAGGAGGACTAAGGCAGAGATTAATGTTCCTCCATGCTTTTCAGCTTTATAAAGCTACTTTTGTAACATTCAAGCAAATTGTACAGTGACTGACATGAACAAAATGACAGTAATCTGTCACTATTTCACATTTCCCACTAGGCTGATTCAAATAGTTATTTATGAACCTTACACTTCAATGGCCACTTTGATGACTAAACCATAAATTAGAATGTAAAGTGAATATAAATTTGATTTTAGAGCAACAACAAATTGTCAGCAAAGTGGGATATTATTTAATTTCTATCGACACACTATGAAAAAGTCAGCAATACCAAGATGTGCTACATCATAATAAACCCCAAACTTAGCAAAAAAATGTACACTAGATCTCATGTTTGCTTCAGTGCTTCTGCATTTAAAAATAAAAACACTTTATATTATGCTTGGTTAGTTTTAAATATAAAGTCTTAATAATGTCAGATGACTTCATTACTTAGATCTTCAATTAAACAAGGGAGCAAGAATAAAATTTTTTCCACAGAGCACGATTGAATTTGACAGCAAGTAAATATTAATATGAATTTAGCTGCTAAGGTTTTTAATAGTCCTGATGAAGTAAGACAGTGCTGCTATTTTTCCAATATTTATCTCTTGCTTTACAGCTGAAAGTGAGATGACAGTGAAGCATAGCAGAAATTTTGCTAAGAACAACAGTTCTCAATTTTTTAGAAAAAGTTGGGTTTTTTTGGGGGGGGGGAGGAAGACTCAGAAAAAAATAAAAAGCCTTATTACTCAAACATCAAGTCCTACAGGGACTCGTGTGTCAAAAAATTATCTTGATAAACTAATTTTCTGTTATCACATTATTTCCTGTTAAAAAGTTCCACTGCCTATTATGTTACTATGTGTGTTACTATCTGTTACTCCCACCGACATGTAAGATAAACACATATACTCTTCCAAAACTGAATGCAGTGTGATCATACTTTGCCTGAAAAATTTCTAGAAGTGTGACATATAAGAGATACTTCAATGTAAGTTTCACTGTTTTAGCAGTGTTAAAAATGGGAATTTGTGTCAAACTCTTAACTTTCCTTACTTTTCAATTATATTTTTCCTGAAATTCTAACATGGAATGATATCAAAATGTGATCCAATTTAAAACGAATTTAGCTTTAGCTTAAGAAACCCCTTAAATAGCTGAGATTTGAAACAGCAAACAAACAAACAAAACCCCTGCAGATTTAGCAATAACTGAGGCCATTCAGGATTCATCTGATACATCCCAGTGAAAAAGATACCCTCCAAGTAACAAACACATAACAGAAAGATAGGTACTTAATGTTGTTTGCTTGACAACAGTTTGATTATAACATATTTAAGATATTTGTATTAAACACTAGTTTTCTGTGTTTGCAAAACTAAAGCATAAGTGGAGAGATTTTCATACTCTGAAAATTCAAGCAGTGGTATTCCAGGGAACTAGAACCCTGTATGTCCTTTTTGCTCTGAGCATCTTCCCAGCTGAAAAAGTCACGCCCACATATAAAACATTTTAAAGCAAGATTTATGTATTACATAGTACAGCAAAATGTGGCTCTCAATGACTTCTTGAGTCAAGAAAGTTTCATGGCAAAACAGTTACTGTGGTAGCCTCACTAATGTTTTCCTGATTTATCAAGCATATAACGTTTACATTCTTACTTACAACCATCAGAGAGCATTTTCTGACATGCTGATAGGAATTTATCACAGCCACAATCTATTAGAGTTTTTCTGTAGTGTTTTACTATGGGAGATCCCATGTCTTTTGCCACCCTCTGTGACAGATGCACTCCTTCTGTTTGAACTAACTGAACTTCAGTCCAGCCAGATGCTCAGCAAGTTGACAAAACTGAAGTTAATCCTATTGTGTGAGGCTATCAGTGAGAACTCAGCACTAAACCCCCCCAAAAACCAGTTTGGCTGGAGTGTGGGCTCATGAGTGGCCGAAACTGCATTAACACAGCAGAAAATCTGACTACAAATCAACCACTTTACACTATAAATATCTGCTGCCGTGAGGGTCCATTGAGCTCTCCCTCCATGGCAGCTGGATGCACAGCGGTGGATCTCCCTTTGAGTAGGGGGACGCCTCTCAGGGTTACCCCTCAACGTTAAGAGATCCTTTACTTGACACTGGACATCGATGGGTTGATAAGTGACATCGTTTGCATGCATGTAACATTTAAGATACATATAGTAAGCTTAAGTGATACTCTTTGTATCACATATAACTTTAAGTGTAATAAAGTAATGACCTCCAGTCCATCTGTACTTATTAAATATTTTACGTACCTAAATTTACTGATTAGAACTCAATAAACTAACTACTAGCTCAGTTCTGTCTGAGTGATCTCTGACTCTTCCACTGTGACACCCTCTCCTTGATTGTCTTTTCCAGCCTCTAATAATTCCGTGGGGAATATCGGGTATCAAGGCTCTCCAAGATGAAACCTCAAAAAGAAGAGCTGAAAATGCTACTCATCACCTACAGACATGAGAAAAAAACACTCCAACATTTAAATAATTGCATTGAATCAATCCACTCTGAATTGCTTCTTTGAGAAACATGTTTAAAATACTAGAATAGCAGTGTTTGGGTTAAAAAAAGATAGCAAAGCTATGGTAGCACAAAACAACACCTGTTCCTGGGAGAAGAAATTCCAAAGAAGTAATTTAACTTGCACCAAAATATTCACACTTAACTGTCAGATCAAAGGGCTCAGCTTCCTACTGAAATAAGAATCCAGTCAACTGACCTGCTGGTTGTTAAAAGATTCATGTTAAAACAGACCATGGAGGAACAGGCGCACATATTCATTCGATATTTAATAAAAGTACTACTGAGTTCTGACTGGTGTCAGTACGTGCAGATTTTGGAAGGAAAGACAGCTTAAGCATTGAATGTGCCCTTAGAGAGTTCAGGCATAGAAGCTTGCTTTCTTCCAATTTCCAGTGGTCACTGTGGATAGACAGTGGGTATGTATGAGAAGTAATAAAGTATCTAAAGTACAAGGAAGTATAATTCATGTCTAAATAATATGGTACCCAGTGGAAGGAACAGAGATGCTAAAATACTACTCAGACAAGGTCAGAGACTCAACTTTTTCCAAAGAAAAATCTATCACTGTGCTAGCATTTAGCCAGCATTTACTTAATTCACTTTAGGATTTGCCTGTTCTGCTACTGTTCTAACATTGTATCTGGAGGTCGGGGAAAAACAAACACAGAAGGCAAGACTATTTGGAGTGACTGTCTAAACCTGTGGTGGAAGGATGAAAGCATGAGGAAAGGAATCTAATACACGTGAGCTAGAGGAAAGAGAGGCAAAGGAAAATCAGGGCAGAACAGAGAAGCAGAGTGAAGAGACAGTAAAACAAACAGCAGAAAAGATACTGGAAGAGCATATAAACTTTTGACAGAAGGCCTGTTCCATTTAATGGAACAAACATCCCTAAGTCCCCTATTACAGCCATCATGGATAAACCGTTATTTCCCACCCTCTCAAACTGAGACATACAGAAACTATTGTTCACCCAGAGATGTTTTGAGCAAGGATCTATTTTTTCTATCTGTAGTGGCATAAGACAGTTAACTGAGGAGCGTACAACTCTTAGATATAACGAGAGAAATAAACATACCTGCCGATGAATAATCTCTAGGTTTGCTTTGGCTTTATTCACTAGTTCTTCTATTTTTTCAGAATCCTTTATATTCTTGTTTTCTCTGAAGGCATCTCTTATCCTTCTGATGGCATATGTTCTAAACACAAACAATAAGAAGACGTGTATTCATAGACGTGCCACAGTTTATGACATTTCAACAGTCTTTAAAACATGCTGACTTTTTTTAAAAAGGATACATACACACACATATATATTTTGTCCAGTTTTATACATATATCTTATTATTCAGGGTCTTATCTTGCCTGAGCTGAAACAGTGACCAGATTCTTTAACTAAAACCAGTGATTTTACTGGAAGTTATTGTAGAAAAATGTCATATTTCAGGTTATCAGTCCAGTCCTTACTGCTTGTTATTACTGTAAACATACTGTTGGATGCCTGGCATGGATACTGCAAAACTCAAGAACAAAACAAAAAGCCTAAGAATGAAAAAATCATCTTCCCAACTATTTTGAATCAGTGCAACTATTCTTATTCTACATCCTCTAAAGGTCATTGAGCTAACCACTAAATACATTATATGTTATTACCAGTTTGTAACCTGGCAGTCAACAAAGGCGGACTGACGGATCAGCTGTAACAAAAGGGCTTCTTCCCTGTCATCCCTTCCTGTCCTGACAAAGTATATTTCACCCCTCAGTCCAACACCTCCTCATCCATTTCTCTGCTAAGCAGCAATAACAGGACATGATCTCTGCAAGCAGGAAGAGGTTATGATCTCTGCTTTCAGAGAGGAAGGTCTAAAGCTGCAGCTGTCTCCAAATCTCTCCCCTTTCTTTTCAACCCAGTAAAGAACGCTTATGCAGTCTGTAGTGTGATGCTCCATAAAAAATAGGACCAATTTCGATATTAAAATAAAATTTTCAGACTGAGCAGTAGATACTTTCATTACATGTGTGCTTGGGAGGGGAAGGAGAAATGGCAGTAAACTGATCCTGCTCAGCTATCTTGATAATGTCCCACTTCTCTACCACCACATCACATCAGTATCATTTTTACTACAGAAAGTAAAACCCAATGCACGATGCTGGAAGGAAAAAAGGCTGCTGCAAACACCACAAATAGTGTAATATTTCAACAAATGTTTTCAATCTTGTATAAAAGCGAAACACGAGACACAAAATTGTCTGAAACACGATCATAAAAAAACCTCCAAAGACGATGTTGGAAAAATAAAAATATTGGGGGAGGAGACTAAGGAGGGGAGAGGAAGAAGAGGAAAGATGAACAGCCAGTGGCACTCCGTACCGTTAGATGGTGCTATCCAGCTCCTAATGCAGCCTCCACCAGCCAAGCTGCATATTTTCTCTTTGAGCTCATACATAATACATTTCAATCACAGGAATCAGGATGGTTACGGAGTGCCACCCTGCTGCTGCACACCGGCAGATGGTGCATGCTCTTAATTAGGGCCTGTTCACCTATAATGTGACACTGGGGTGCGTGAGTGAGTGAGTGTGTGTGTGTTTCTATGTGTGGAGTTAATAGAATGTATTAAATATGGAAGCTCATTCTCATCTGCAGCTGCTGTCCTAGCAAGATTTGAAGGGGAAGCTGCTTATTTCTTCTAGAAAAGAAACAACCCCAAATCATTAAGTAGTAGTGTAATTTTGTTGCTTGATAATGGATGGATTTCAAATCACCCCATATAAATACGTAGGGTTATACTGTACAGAAACATATAACATTTTTTGCAAGAAAGGAAGGGTTTCCAAGAGATGCAAAGACCTAATATGTATCTATATTCTTAGCTTAAAAGAAAAAACAACAAACAGCAAGTATCCATTACTGGGTACAAGTCTTTCAAAATGCAATACAAATGAGTAAATGCTTTCTACATAAAAAAGATAGACGGGACTAAAACAAATTCTTGTTCAGTATAACACCTACAGACTGGTTTTTTTGTTGTTTTGTACATATGGTGCATTAATTGTTCCATTTTCTCTTTCTTCCTCTCATTATACCCAACAGTTGTTCAGAAAGAAAAGATATGTACTTAGAGAACATCAACAGACCAGTTTTTATCTATAGTCAGAAAGTTGCACTGTTTTTTCCTTTTATGATTTCTTTAAACCTTTATGAATGTTAACACACAAATGAAGCTATTTTATATAGGCTTTAACACGATCTTAATTCTACAGCTAAATCAATACATCTCCAGTATTCTCTAAACACACTTCAAAGACTAGCTCTATATCCTGGTACTAGTCTTTACTAAGGTTACATTGAGATTCAATATATCACTTAAAATAAGGATAAGCTGAACTCAAAGCTCAAACTCAATACCATAATGACTGTAAAACATCCTTTCTTCGCCATTGAGAGGTGCCAGGGGAACATTTCGCCAACACTCAAATTCTTTCAAAATTATGTAAAAAGTGCTAAGTCAAGATATAAACAAACTGGCAGTTTTAGGGGGTGTGTGTTTGTTTGTTTTTTTTTTAAACAACAGCTTTTTATATCCAATAACAGTTGTGAGCCGTGTAAATTCCAAACCTGAATACTCTCTACACTGTGAGAGTTTCTGAACTGAGTATGTACTAAAAGATAGTACTAACATTAGGTCTGCGATACTGCTGCAAGTCCATGAACAACCGAGCTCTTCTGAAGGTACAGTAACATGTGTAGCAACATGTAGTAAAAATACACATCTATGAAAAGAGCTTGTTCATTCGGACATGTATCTGTTGGTTTTTTTAAAGAGTACTACTCCAAAGGTCTTCTGTTTGATGAACAGACTGGTCAGCTGATCAGCTACTCTAATGGAGTGCATTTTCAGTTCAACACGCATAAACACATAAACCAATCACATACCATTTGAAGTTACATCTCAAAATGCCAGTGGCAGAGAATATATGGCTATCTTCATAAAACTTTACAACATTAACCTAAAAGAGGCACTTTTTGAAGACAGAGCAACAGACGAAAAGCATAGTGGCCAAGCGAAATGGTTGCTGTACCTTATGGATCATTATTTTCCCAAGCCGGCACAACGGAACTGAGGGCACACGTATGGCAACAAGTTTAAGCCAATGTGAGTGAAGGGGAGCTGCTGCAATTTTGCCTGCCTCCTTCAGACCACCACAGCCAGTCTGATATTTGGCCTTGAGGTGATCCAGTCCAACTCAGTAACCTGACAGAAGGCCAATCTACTAAGAGAGTGAACTACTTTTTTTTATATTTTTTTTTTTTCTGTTAGCGAGCTTCATTGGCTCTGCATGGGACTTGATGAGCATTAGCGCTGGGGAGGAGGGAATACAGCAGTACTGATTTAGATAAATACAGTTTGTGATAGATCCCACTCAGAAAGGCTGAGCAAGTCACGTAAACAAAGGGGACTCTTCAGCAAGAAGGTACCAAGCAAGCTCTCCAGAGAACAGAATGGCAAAACAATTCTGCATACGGTACGCTCAAACAGCTCCTATAGACCTTTGGGAAAGGTCCTAGGAATGCAACAGCATTCATCAAGTAACATCATTGCAAATGAAAACTCAAACTGCATTTCACAATCTACTACTTTTCATACCATTCTTTCAAAGCAGATACTGAAAAATGGCTGAAAGATGCAATGAAGCATCTTCTTTTCTTTTTGTCATCCACGCATCCTGAAATTTTAATAAGAGAACACCTTTGATTTTATCTTCTACAAAGACCTTCTAAGCAAGCTAGTGACAACAGGACCCAAGCAAGAGGGCACAGCTGAATATATTCACTCAGCGCTCACTTACATATGCACATTCAAAACACTTTTTGTGATGCCTACTTACATGCATCTGTCACACAATTAACTCCCAATTAAACCAGAAGTATGTACTCAATGGGTAATAGACTCCATGCCATAACTTCAGACCAAGGCCACTGCAGGTGGATGGCTAGGTGAGGTAACAGATGCACATCAGTAGAAAATAGAAAGAGTGGTTGGAGGTTAATGTGAGAACAATGCCAGGGCCAAAACATTACCACAGGCTCACAGGGAATGGGCACTACCTGCTAATGTTAAGAGACAACAATGCCCCCAAATAATAGTAAAAACCACAGAGTTACAGTTAGAAAACACTCTTTTTCCTAATACTCAGTCGTTCACCTCTACCTTCAAAGAGTTCATCTTTTTCCTTCCCTGAAGCACAATCGAAAACCTAACGTGTCCTCATAAAAACGAAGCCTACAAGAAGCGAAGTCTGAAACAATGGCTATTAAGGAAAAATGAAATCGCAACAGAGGTACTTCAGAAAATAATAGCTGCTTGGGGATTTAGATATTTTTATTTCAAAATGTTTACTTATGTCATGCCTGACCAGAAAATAATAAAAAAAATCAGTTTCCTTTTCAAGTCTTCACTCTTGTATCTTTATGCTCTGCTAAAATAGAGTATAAGAAAACAAGCTGCAATACTGTGCAGATATACTTGCTTTTAAGTACACAGTAGCACGCCTTCCAAACAAACCCGGCCAAGCAATGTTTTTCTCAGCGCCACTTTGCATTTACCGGTATCACAATAAGCTAAAGGTTTCAGTCATCCTTCCAAGAGCTTTACAAACATGTTGACATCTTGTCTTTGTGATTATGAACAAATACAATGTATTAATGGATCACATCACAGTCACAGGCAACATACTATGAAAGAAAATGGCTATTACAAACTGTAAGTCGTTGAGCACGTATGCAAAGACAGAAGAGGAGGATTGTGGTACACAATCTGTGCAAGCAAAACAGATTACAAGGGAAGAGGCCAGCAGGTTAGAATATTCCAGGATTTCAAAAAAGGTAGTAAAGTAAAAAGCATTTTTGCTAATTAGTTTAAGTTGTATCTACTAAATTAAGGCAAGCAATCAGTAGCCAGCCTCTAGGAAGCCCGCTGTGGTTAATAATTCTGAAATGAAGTGCATGATGCTTTTATTTAAGGATACAATGTGCAAAAGTGAGACACTGATTTACAATACAGTAATATTATATCAATGAGGGATTCTTTTTGTAAAAGTTCAGTTTACTTTCACTAACTATATTTTCTTACCATTCTCCCTTCCAATTAACGTTTATTAACTTCAGATAGCAACAGCATGAATTTTCAGAATTTCCCATTATTACTAGCAAAATGTGCACCAGATGAGATTTCCCTAACTGAATTTTCAGAATTACATATAATTTAAAAAAGGAAAGTTTTTATAATAAAAAAAAATCTACAGAAAAATCATTTTAGCTTACCTTAAACTTTTACTAGCATTAGCGAGGATGTCTCCATGTATCGAATTACTTCAGAGGAAATGATTATTTATATATATGCGCACATATACATATTTCCATATATGTGTATGTATTCACATTCTTTTTTCCTCCATAAAGGTTTCATGAAAATACACCAATAAAGATGAAACAAAAGCTGCATACAATTACCATTTAATACTAAAAAAAGAAACATTTGACAACAGATGTGTGTTTGAGACTGAGGCAAGTACTTCACAGAGAAGTAGTTGTGACTTGTCTAATTAAACACAGGACCAACAGAAGCCTGTGGATGCAACGTTTTATCAGCAAGGTGTTCCTCAAACTCTATCACTAGATGAGTTTCAGCACTGCCACCTCAAGTTACAGCACAACAACAATGATGCCTGCTTGTTTTCTAAAATCAAAGCAAAGCCTGTTCTTCAAACCAGGATTTGCTTGGGGGAGTGGGGGTGGTGGCTGGAAGCTGGAAGAGGAGGACAGAAGAGTAAAGAAACAGAAAAATTAGACTGTTGGTTAAGCTGGTATTATTTCCTTTAATTTTCTAATCAGACAGAGTCCCGAGACAGTCTTCACAAAAAGCCTATAGAATGAAACCTACAAGCCACGACATGGTTTCTCTGCTAATATACAAAATACGAGTTCCAATGGAATTGCCAAGAAATATGTCCGGAAAAGAACAGCACTAGAGATACTTTATTAGAACAGATTAACCAAAAAGAACAGGAGAGGGATAAAAATTGATGAACTTCAGAAAACACACTTGAGAGCTGGTGACTGGGACCCAGTGCATACCATATATGCTGTATGATCGGATGCAAGGATTTGTAACTTATTTCTAAAGCACATCTTGCTACTTTGTGTCCCATATCTCAAAACTTCTAATAAAAACTTGAACATTCTAGATGCAAGTTGCCCGAGATAAGAAAAACTTCTAATATGCATGCCTATTTCAAAAGAATTTCCTTTCATTTTCTTTAATCAATCTAAAACCTGAAAAAGCCTCCCCACATTTATATATATACATACACACACTTGTGGCTGTTTTTAGGAAAGGAGGACTTTTTTTTCTGACTGTATCCTTTAATCAGCTTGTGTCTGGACCCATTTCAAAAAAGAGAGCATGGATGACTACCTGAGCAACAGGATTGCAGGATCATTCACGTTGGAAAGCAGCTCAAGAGGTCTCTAGTCCCACCACCTGCTGAAAGGAGGGTCAGCGATGGGATCAGACCAGGCTACGCATGGCTTTGTCCAGTCAGGTCTTGAAAACCAGGACAGTGACCAGACCACCTCTCTGGAAAACTTGCTCAATTGCTTGGTTGTCCTTGTGGGGAAAAAGCTTTCCCTTACAGCCACTCTGAAAACCTCTCTTCCTTCACTTTACATCTGCTGTCTCTTGTTCTCCTGTGTCCTGGTTTGAGGAACACAGGACTAATTTCTCTTCTAATGCTTAGGAAAACCGCCCTTTTAGAAGACTCTAGTGTCTGAATTTGTGAAAATACTTACTTTACAGTCAGCTATGGTGTGTGGGTTTCAAAGCCTCTGTGTTTTTGAGCTCACCAGGTGAAGGGATGAGGAGGAGCAAGACCTGGGCACTTGACCCAAGCTGGCCAACAGGATTATTTCATACCATGAATGTCACATTCAATATAAATTAGAAAGTTTGCTGCTAAGTTCGCTCCCTCCCTTGATGGCTGCCATCCTGAGAACTTCTTGCCCCGGTGCCGGACTCCTGAGGCCTTCTCCTCCTCCCGAAGCCATAGCGCTCGCAGTGTCCCGCATTTGCTGTCCACTGCTGGGAGTGCAAAGCTTCCTACTGATAGAATTGGATGAGTATAATCCTTGTAAATTTTATATTGATATCAGGATCAACATTGGTTCTTTAGTATTATTGCGTTAATTATTTAGTCTCATTCTATTAAATCTGTTTATATTTCAAACCTCGGGTTTCCTTGTTTTTTCCCCAATTCCCCTTCCCTGGTGGGGAGGGTCATCAGGTGACAGAATAATGGTCCAAACGACAATAAATTGTTGTGGGTTTCTCAAACCAGGCACCAGGTGCCAGGCACCTCTGGATACTTTGAGGCACTGGCTGCTATTAGGTTTCCTGAATGTTGTTTCTTTTTCAGGCTGAACCATCCCAGCTCCCTCAGCCTTTTCTCAGAGGGCAAGTGTTTCAGCCCTCAACCACCTTGGTGGTTTCTGCTGAGCTTGCTTCAGGTTATCCGTGTCTTTCCTCTATGGGGGCTGGGGTGGGGGCAAGACTGGATGCAGTACTCTGGATGCAGTCTAACAAGCACTGAGTAACGGGGGATAATCACTCCCCTCAATCTGCAGACTGAGCAACTGTTGATACATCTCAGGATGCTCTTGGCCTTCCTTGCTGTTAGCTCTTCAAGTTAAATCTTTTCTCAAAAAAAATTTGTTATCCCTGTTAATAATTGTCCATGACAGTACATCAACTGTGGTAGATGTGGAAGAGCAGCACAGATAAGCTTTCCTGGTTATAAATATTTGGGGCTAGACCAATGCTAAACTTAGCTGCCTAAAAGTAGGCAGCGCGGTACATACCTCAAGGCCCGTGGAACGAAGCCCAGAGAAGCACAATGCACTGAGGGTATTACTGCAGTTATGTGGAGAGAATTAAGTGCTCCAGAAAGGTGGGCCCAAAAAATGGTAAGCTGAGCAAGAAATACATCTAGTACTAGTTGGTAGAAAAAATTACTAGCTAAGCATAAGTATGCCTAAAACGCCATCCCTTAAAGGCGCATGGCTGTCCACCCATCCAGACCATAACACCCCAACTTGGATACACAAAATTTGTGGGAGTCGGTTTTGACAGCCTCCTTAAAGTAAAGGAAAGGACATCCACTGCTCTCCCCTTGTTCACAAATCCAGGCACTTATGTTAGTCAGGCATGATTTACCCTCAGTTCCCGAACACCTTCTTCATGGTCCCAAAATACTATCAGTGCTATTCATAGTTAACTATGATTATTTTTGCAGTTCTTTGAAACATACATTTTTGTTGTGAGAATTCTAAAAATAAAAAGAATTATTGGCTTAATTCTAAGCGTAAAGAATCTCTGCAGAATGGAGTGCTTTTCAGAAGGTCGGGGTTAAAAGAAAAAAGGGGAGATGTCCAAATAAAAGCGTTCTTTTAATCTTAATTGGAGTTGCAACTGCAATGTTATACTGCAGAAGAGGTTAAAAAAGAGGGTTAGCAGTGAAGGACCCAATCGAACAAGTTGTTCAGTTAACGAGGCACCGGGCAAGGATGTACTGCAGGAACTAGAAACAGAATTTGCCACAGATGAAAGGTGTCCTGACAGCCCGAAACAACGAATAGCTCTCTGCTAAGCTTTCACTGCCAAGACCCTGCCAACTGCTCACCAGGACATTCAGGTAGCTCAGCAGTCCAATTACCAGGTGGGGAATGCCTTGAAACCACAAGTTCAGATCCTGACAAGGCCAATTTCTCTCTTCTTCCTTTTGAGGCAGATATATACTGTTCCATTTGCTGTGCTGCTATTTCTGAACAGTCCTTAAAAAAGGCCTGGCCTGCCATGAATTGCCATTACAAATTCCATTATACTTTTCTGGAAAGATTAGAGTTTGAGTCCAATGCTGTGGCCAAAATTTCTCTCTTCAGCATGGCTAGGGGTTACCTTCCATTCTAAGAAGAGATGTAGTTTAGCTTCTGATTTGGGTACCCTGAAAAGGGCTAACTGTATTGCGCCTCTCGAAGACAGTAATTGTTCATTTAGAAACCTACTGGGTGCTAAGCAGTCTTGCTGGATGCAAGTATTTCCTGCTTGTTAGTGGAAAATTATTTGTCTTTGATGAAGCAATAGTGCTTAGGTTTTTTCACTTAAGCAACAAGGCATACAGCCATGGGATATTCTAACTTCTTGGACCGCAGCATGGTTGGTCTGGATGATGATGATATTTTGATAGGACATTTCTAAAACACAGCATTATTTCTGAAACTAAAGATTTAAATTTAGTAAATATCTCGTTACGGTACGCAAATTATTCCTTTAATATGGAAATTATAAAAATGCCAGTTCCTTAGAAAAGGGATTAAGTATCAGAAATATGTTGACAGCACACAGTTTTAAAATAATAACTGAGATATTTTGATGTAGAAAAGACTTCAAGAAATAGTTCTCTGAAGGTTATCTGAGGTGAAACTTTGTTGGTCATTTTGACAGGCTAGTAATTTTGAGCATACAAAACAGACTCATAACAAAGTTTTACTTTGCAAAAGTGATCCTTGGATTCTAGTAATAAAGATGATTAATTTTGCCTCTTGATTTTTGCTTAAGCAAACCTGCGCTTTTTGAGAAAGAATTTAAGCATCATAGGTCCAAAATGAATCTAGTAAAAGAAATAACATTGAAATTAGATCGGATCCAGTTATTTCATGACAAAGACAACAATAAACCATAAATATAATTTATTAACAATCCATATGAAGTAACAGACCACCTGTTCTTTCTGCTTATAGACAACACACTAGAAATAACAGGATTTCGAATACTGGAGTTATTCTCCAAACTTTATCCTCTCATCCATTTCTATCAGCTTTACAGCTTATCCAAAAATCTTTGTTTCTTGTAATTCAGTCAGTAGAGACAAACATCCCCCACTGGACCTGCCATCACCATATGGCTCAATGACCTTCCCTCATTTACAGCAAAGCACTGCATGTTTAGTTTAGCAAATTTGCAACATCAATTTTGACAACAATGATGGATATTTGAAATGACAATGTAATACTTAGCAGCACAGAAAATTCTAACATATGCAAAGCTTATTAGTCAAACCTAAAGCCTGAAAAAAAAATCAATTTGGAATGCATAAGACAAAATCACTGTCCTACTTTGTGTGTACAACTAAGTACTGAATATTATTTTTAGACATTTGGGATTGTAAATATAATGCCTTTGGACAATACATGAAATGTTTTAGGAAGCTGAGACATAGACTACTGTGATTATGTTACCAGAGGCTCAGAAAAAAATAAATGCAGGTTGTTTTGTACAGTATGAATGCTACCTAAGGCACAGCAAGTCAAGTGAACTAGATCTTTCCTTCTGTATTTTTTGTATTTAATTAGTTACAGGATATGGAAGTCTTCACAAGCTTTACCAATGATAACGCTAGCACAAAAGAAATGGGGGCTGAAAACCCCAGCCTCAGCCAACAGTGTAAACCAACAACGCAACGGGTACAAACTCTGGGTGTCACTTCATCCCCACAGGAAATCAGATGCAGCTTCTTAGCGGACAAAAGAGCAGAAACAACCACAGGTGAAGAGAGGCAACGTTTGAAGGGAAAAGAATATTCTGCTTGGCAAAGCTGAGTGACTGGTTCACTCACAGACCATGTCAGAGAGGCAGATTTGAGGGTTTGAGGCTGGCACAGCTGATCTTCACATAAATTACACAGCACCTCTATGCACCAGGCATAGTGTGCCAGAAATACCCACCATGGCTCTCCACACTGCACAGCTCTCCATTCTTTGTACCATCCGGGTGTTATCATAACAAACAAGTATTGAAAAAAGCCAGACCCTTTGCAGGCTAGTAGTTATGGAACAATATGCCCACAGCCCTTGATCTTTGGAGTATAATGATGATCAGCTAAGACATACCTGAGACCTCTGCTAGCTCCAAATTCAGCTTCTTGGGACCTCTATATCCTACATATCTTTCTGGAGTCCAGAAGTAACACATGAATCAAAGTAAGACTAAATCCTAAGTGAAGTAATACAGCATTCTTGAAAGCTACTTCACATAAAAGGGAAAAAAAAAAGGGAAAAAAAAAAAAGTGTTACACCCATTTTCCTATTATTTTTCCATTTAGATATCACAAAAGGTTCTGCATTTTAAGCCAAATATGTGTTACAAAAAACTCCAGGTAGTACTTAATAGCTAATTAAAAGTCACAAGAAAATATTCACTCACGTGAGTGATGGTAGCACATTTTGTCCTTTATCTGCGAGTAAGAAAAGAAAAAACCATACAGCAAACACCAACTGCTTTCCCTCCCATAAGCATGCAGCTGTAAGGAGAAGTTCTTCTCAGATAACAATTACTCTAAATTGAGAATTAACATCTGGCTTAAAACTCAATAACTCAGATCAGTATTGGCTAACGTTACCACATGAGATATTAGGAGAGGAAAAGAGGTATGAAGAGTGGTCTATTTATCATAACAATGTTTTCAGTATAACATTTTATGACCAGGGCAGATTACCTTCCCTTTGACACACGACATGACCTTCCATTCCCCAGGGTAGCAGAAAAGGTTTCCAATCTCAGAACAAATTACCCACAGAAGTTGCAGAAGTGCCAGGTTCCTAGCTAATGGTAGCAATAACTTGCACTGATAGAGAATTTCCCCTTCAAGGATTCCAACAAATTGTTAGGAAATAAAACCCCACAATCAAGCCTCAAAATCCATATAGGTTAGTAAGTACTGCCACTAGTTCACAGAACGAGGAGCTCTTCATAAGTATGTAAGTATAGTATACTTATTTGCCCAACTCTGCATCACCATAGCTGGTAGGACTATGTTCATCCTATGTTCCCATTACTTTTGGAGATGATTGTGAAGGTGCCACCACCAGTTTGATAAATATTAATCTTCACATTCAAAATCTGCAAATAATAGGCAGCAATTTTTGGTATAAATTACAAACTGAAAATAATAAATTAACAAATTTAGTAAAAAAATGTGCTCAATAGCTCTGGAAATCAGGAAACCTGTTTAGAGGTCTACACAAAATAAATTTCTTATTGTTTTGCAAACAAAACAGTCGAACATTTATTTTCATAATGTAAATTAGACAGATCAGGGGAAAAGCATTATGAGTGAGACATCTAATTTATTTTGGACAGTGATAAAACTACTTAAATCAATCAATAAATGTTCCTCCCTTCAAAACTAGTTTACATACGAAGACCATTAATTTGAAAACCTATTTGCTATTTTATTGGACTAGAAAAATGCTGTGATATTTTAGATGAGTGAAAGATGTTTTCCGAAACTTTGTAGCAGGTTAGTTTCAAGGCAACACAATACCCTTGTATTTGACATCCAGAACATAATTCAAGCTATAAACTTTTAGGATGTACTGTGGCTTGTACTATGTCTTAAGCACTTCATTTGAGCTGTATTGACTTTAAAACATTTTCCTGAGAAGGAAGCAGTCTGATGTTATTTAAGTAAATAAAAACATTGATTAAGTGGGGAGGCACATTTTGATGAATGAATGAATTATTGTTTCACAAAGAATTCCATTAGTGATTCAATCAAAAACGTGACGAAATGTGATGGCTTGCACCTAGCCCCTTCCACTCTCAGTTCCCCTATTCTTAACTGTGATTAACAATGCAAATAAATGGTGACTTCTGAACGACCACTACCTTCCTACCCCCCACTACATTTAACTCTTTCAATGCTATTCTAACACAGTCTGCAGAAAAGTGTTTAACATTCACTGAATGTGTAACCACCAATGGTGGCTATCCATAAGATAAACTGATTTTCTCCAACAGCAAGGCTCTGAGGAAACCTGTGTCCACATTTCTCCTGCTTATGCAAACAACGAACGGATGTTTACATCTGCCTGTGACTGCAACTGAGCATTGTGATAATCTGTATGTTTGTTGAAGAAACAAATAATGCCAGTAAATAAATAGTACCAAGCAAAACCACCATGTAACCTGCAAGCAAATACTAGCTAGAAATAATCACATGCTGTGCTAGACAAAGATGGAGACAACTCTGTAAAGGCTGACCTCACAGAATACAATAAATTATTCTCACAGGCACTTAAGTCACAGAACAAAGTTCAATTATATAAGCTTCAATACCATAATGGATTAGAGATTATTGCCGATATATTAGAACCGATTATAGCTTCAGGGAAAGATTTTATTTTTTTTAAGCACATACTTCCTCCGTCAGCAAAAATAAGACAATCTTACTTTTATACAAGCTAGTGATTTAGAAACAGGTCTTAAATGATTCCAGACCAGGATATGCCAGACAAGCAGACTCAGAAAGACTGTCAAGACATGGCAATGAAGCTTGTGGAGAATCTGACTGCTGTTATATTCAGAATCCCACAAGACATTTTTGAATCTCATGCTCATTTGATGTAAAATGTTCATGCAGCTGTATTTATTTAAATACTAGTTTCTAGCAAAGTATATTGAAAATACAGTTAATTATGTCAATTTATAAATCAGCATTTTCTAAATTTAAGTTAAACATCTTTTGATCTAAAAGCTATCGAGTTTAAGAAAAAAGCAGCAGCACTGCAATTCAATGGAGATTCATTTGTAATAAGACTAACACACCTATCATACTTCCTCTAGCTTCCACAATGGCTTCATAGCTTCCTTTAAACAGGAATTTTGAAAAAGGATTACTGGAACGGAGCAGAAATGAATTCCTGACTCTTGATATCAGTACATTCATACATGCATACACACACATAGCACTTACTTTGTGCATAGGCTTCTTTTCTTTAGAAGACTTAAATGTGATTTAACCAATTGCTGTTTATTTTAAAAGTTAGAAAAATATATATAAGCAGCAGCTTTTCCCAAGACTTTACAACAAACATGATATGGAAGAAAGATCTAGACTGAACTATTATGAGTCTCTGAATACCAGCCAAACCTGGCATTTAGCCATTCACAGCACAGGACCTTCAAATTTTCCTGAAGAAAAAAGAAAAGATTTTATTTTACACACATTCTATCAAGGAAGACAGAATCTGAACACAACTGCATTATTTCACTATTACCATATTAAATATTCCGTTGTGCGTTGTCCTGGGAAAAATGTTAGAATTTTATACAGAGATCAGGTGAAAATGAATAGAATAGAATAAAAAGTAGAAAAAAATGTAAGGGAAAGAGGCCATTGTCCATAATACCATCCTAGCCAGAATATTTTCTGAATGATTTGTGGCATCTTCATTCTTGAGAAAGAACTATAA
This sequence comes from Charadrius vociferus, assembly GCF_000708025.1. Classification (NCBI taxonomy): domain Eukaryota; kingdom Metazoa; phylum Chordata; class Aves; order Charadriiformes; family Charadriidae; genus Charadrius; species Charadrius vociferus. The sequence goes on from NW_009648440.1 coordinate 423,978, forward strand.
TATCAAGAAGAATCCCAAAAAAATATTCCTCACCAAGGACATCCTCTGTACCAAGTTCCGTGCAAAACAATCATGGAACAGCTGGCCCAAGTATTCACACACACAAGAAAACAATCAAGCACATTTTCTTTTCATGCTCATTTTTCTTGGAAAAGCAGACAACCATGTACAATCTAGGACTGTACTTTCTTGGTCAGCAAACCCAAAAAAACATGGGAAGAGCTTTATCAAAGAAGTGGTTCAGACAGCATCCTTGCTATCTGTTGCTGCAGCAAGTGGTTCTAAACTTTGCCTGATAGACTGCAGTTTCTTTTTTTTTTTTTTTTGCAAAATTACTTTGCTTTTTTTTAAAACCCAGAATGCAGATCTTCTAAAGAATACTTCAAATAGTAGCCTGCGCCTACTGTGTCTTGAATAAGTCTTGATGTTATGAGGTCAGCATCTTTTAATCATGGGCAACATACAAATGGATACAGTGAGGATCTAAACGTTAAAGCCGCATCCAAGAGTAAGCAAAGGAGGAGGTGAGCAGGGACGGCATTTCAATACTTAAAAACTATTACTAAAATACAAAGTGTTTTTATCATTTACCAGAAGTCATATGCATGTGTCTATCAGCACGAATCCCTGCCAGAGGCAGTAATTTTTCTATTACTCTCATTAATTCTCAAACAAATTCTACTGGTAATTAAATCTTACGTAAAAAGAAAAATGTTGCTATTCTACCGTGCTATACAAAGAACACAAATAATGTCTTGGATAACCACCACATCAGATTTACTCAATTTGGGTGCCTTTACTAAAATAACAAAGTCCATTAATCACTCTTTTATGGAAGCCCCCACTCATTTGTCTTCCAACTATAAAATTTCAGGTTTTCCAGAACTCTGTATGCCATGTATGTGCTCCAAACTCTCCCTCCAAAGTTATTACTATTCAAAATTCTTCTGCCAAAAAAATAAAGGAAGTCAAGAAAATTACATCAAAACCAATGCTCAAATAATTTATTGTTATGGAAGAACATAGTTTTACAAGGGTAAAGTGAATGTATTTGGAAAATTACAATGTCTGCTGTACCTTTAAATTCAAGAAAGCAACTCCTAATGAACAGGTTCAACGGAACTTTGATGCAATGATTTTCAGTTGGGAAATGTTACTTTTTTAAAAGCAAAACATTTGGCAAAATTGTTTCTATTTGGTTTAAAATTTCTTTTCAGAGAACTATATTCTGATGGTATCTAATGGTTATGTTTTGACATTTTTGGAACAGAATGCTTTAGTTGTCTTTCCAAAATATTTTACATATGGAAATACTTCAATACTGTCAGACCCAAAGTCTGACAATCCAAAATGATGTTCTTATGCCTCTAGATTTTCCCTCTTCACATTTCCCGTCCTAATCAGCAGATTAAGCACCATCCAGAGCTCTTAAAATACTGACATCTCTATTCAAGCATACATACTTCTCATAGAATAAGGCAATATACATAAAAGACTCTAAAGTAACATAATAGCAAAATATCTGCATGCATGTGGTTACCAAAATAATGGCCAAAATTTAACTCCCCAAAGAAAGAGATATTAATAAGGTCAACCACAAATCTGTGTGAATGCTCTACAAAACTGATTTGCAAATGCCTAGTGACCATTTGCCCATGATTTTGGGTAATGCAGCTGCCAGGCCAAAACAAGTGTCTGCAACAGCACAGGATGGAAACCATCCTGCACTCCGGGCTCAGGAACACCACAGCTACTTGCAGCCCTGACTTCTTTCATACTTTTCAAGTAGATTACAGAGATAGCCACGTACCCATCATTTGCGAAATTAACTCAAAAACTCCTAAAGTTTATTGTTACTCAGAACACAGCCAGCAATTACATAGAGAGAAGGAAAAACGTTACCCACTTTCTGTGCACAGCCAAAGAGATACGGGTATTGTAAAGCTGCAGTTCAGTCACCTTACTCTTATAAAGAAGTCAGACAGCTCTGCTGCTCAGAAATGACAATTTTATTTTTTTTCCAAACTACCACTTCGGACAGAACACAGTACTTTCTATAACATGGCGTGTCTCTATTTTCTCATTATTGTTTCAGATTTCTTTTTTTTTAAAAGAAAATAAAATCACCATTTAGTCTTTTTTCCTCCCTAACACACAGAAACATGATACCAAGAGCTGACAGTCTGATGGCAGATCTTGTCAATCACAAAATTCATTGGGAGAGCCAGCGAGAAAAAGGCTTATTCTGCTTGCATAACCATCACATGTAAAATTTTAATGTGGTTGTTAAGATACGTGAGCGATAAAAGTGCAAAAAGAACCTGTGACCAGCTTTTATATACCAGGGACTAAAAGCAAAAGTAAGACTTTACAATTAAAGTGACCAAATAAGCTATGTTGGGAGGAAGAGAAAGAAACCCATGGTGTGAATTATGTTGTCAAAAGAGTTGCTACAGTAGGCTCTTAAAAGCTTTATATCTCCTTGAAGAAGAGGTCATTATGCAAAACATGTCAACTCAACCAATACTTGTGCAAAAATCCAGCCTCCCTTGTGAATGCTCTGAACTGGCACGTGTGCACCTGACCGTTCCCACAGCCCGCTCCTTCCCTGGTTTGAGGAACCATTGAGACAGGCACCAGGCAGAAGTGGACAGCCTGAATTGCTACGGCAGTAACAACTCACTCCTGGACATCCTCTTTCCTACTGTTACAGCAGTATGAGAAGACATCTTCTGAGCAGCTCCCCTCCTTTACATGGGCCCATTTATCACGGCCAAAAGAAGCCTTTGATTAAATCCAAGAGCGTAAACCCCTCAGACCATAGCCCATGAGCAGAAAGCCCTTGCAGCCTCGCAAGTTGACCAACTTTGATCGGCTCTTAGCAGCCCTTTTTCCCAAAGGAATGGACTATAGGCTAGACTGACATGCAAAGCAACACGAGAAAAGTTAGTCTGTTAAATGGACAAAATGAAATTCCATCTAAGGACAATGATTTTATGTCATATAACCACTCATCCAAGTTTCTACATCAGGTACGTTGCAAGAGGACCCACAAAAGTCCTATATATTGAATTAAGCTGCAACATGTAAGAAAGCTTCCAGGTCCTATAGGTAAGAACAGGATCAAGGAACAACAGCAGTATACTGATTGTGCATTCATGCTCCACCAAAAGTCTGCCTCATGCCAAGTGACACAAAGCATTAAGTCGCTAGATGCAGCATCAGTGCCCAGCTCCAAGGAGGAAGAAAAAAGGCTGCATTCATTCTCAAACAACTAATAACTCTCAAACAACTCTGACACTACAGAGGCAACAAGATGAGCTTTTAAGAAAAACACAAACATGTGGAAGATAGATAAAAACAAAGAAGGCAGAAAGCTGAAGTAGGATTTAATACAGATGTGAAATGATTTTTCATGTTGCTTCTTAAAAAATAAAGATTTGGAATTCCATCTGGGAAATGAGAGGACGAACATGGTTGTGTTTTTTTTTTTTAATATCTTGTGTTAAATTTATGTTTAAAGAGTATCCTATAGCAGTTTCACATCTTTCTCCAGAGCATAGTATCTAAGAATTTTGCCATTAAGCATGCAGACAAATTAAAATAACAAAGAGTATGCCAATATACTGCTATGTCCCAGTTACCCTTAGCCTAAAAAGTTGAGAAACAATGAGAAATGGTGTATTGCTAAACCAGACCTCTTGTCCAAATGTTCAAGGATGGCTCTTTGTTTATTTCTGTGTTTAATCAGGGGTCACTATAAATATTTACATAACAGCAGCTGGCATCCGACATAGTTCCTCTTTCCATTTTCCTATTTGCAAAAAGTAGACTAAATCTTGCATACACAGCAACGATCATCAGTTTAATATTTTCTTAAACACAGATCAGCTTATTTTTTTTCTGTATATCAGTAAGAGTTACTGCCTCTACACATACAGAATACCTGGCCATCCATGCCAAATTAAATGACACTGACTATGATTTTTTTTTTGCAGACCCATCTGGACTTATGGGAGTAGCAACTCATTGCCACGAAGAAAATAATAAGCATTTTATTTTAGTGATTATCATTGTTCTTTACTCTGATTTTATGCATGCAGAACACTTCAAACTGTAGAAATGCAAGTTCTAATGTTAAAACTTTGCCTCACCAAAATTCTGCATTAAATTCAGATATTAAGCTTAGTGAAAAAACACAGGAATCAAACTCTTTTTTCAGAAGAACAGTTTTAATGCCAAAAGACTAAACACAACTTAAGAACATGCTCTGACCTGTATAGTGGAATCCTGAACTTTTACTTCCTAAAGTTTCACTCAAAACAAGAAAGCTGCATTTATCATAAGCACTTTGAGATTTTTAAAATGAAGATTTTCTACGCGTTGATAAAACCTTTCAGAGAAAGGCTAAACAAAATTCGTATGAAGTTTAACAAAGACAACTACACAGCCCTCCACCTGGGAAGACATAAACAAAGAGCCCAGCACCGGCCAGCATCTGTGTGGCTGGGGAGCAGCCTGGCCAAAAGAGACCGGAGGGTCCTGGTGGACAAAAAGATGAACATGAGTCAGCAGTGTGCCACTGCAGCAACCAAGGCAAATTGCATCCTGGGCTGCATCCCCAGAGGCATTACTAGCAGAGGCAGAGACATGATCATCCCACTCTACTCAGCGCTTGTCAGGCTGCACCTGGAGTACTGTGACCAGTTCCGGTCCCCACAATCCAAGAAAGATGCGGACAGACTGCAGAGATCCAAAGGAAGGCCACAAAGATGATTAAAGGGCTGTAGAACCTGCCCTATGAAGAAAGACTGAAAGAGTTAGGTTTCTTCTATCTGGAGAAGAGGAGGCTCGGTGGGGATCTTGTAACAGCTTTCCAGTACTTAAAGGGCAGCTACAAAGAGGACGGAGGGTCTCTCTTCACAAGGCATCACATGGAGAGGACAAGGGCCAACGAGTACAAGTTGCACAGGGAAAGGTTTCATCTGGACATATGAAAGAAATTTTTTATGCTGAGAACAATTGGTTGCTGGAACAACCTCTGCAGGGATGTGGTAGAGTCCCGATCACTGTAGATTTTCAAGATGTGACCATACAGGGCACTAGATAATCTCACTTAGGCTACCTTTCCCACGAAAGGTTGGACCAGGTGATCTTTGGAGGTCACTTCCAACCTGGGCTGTTCTATGAATCCCTAAAATCAGATCAACAACTGTGTCATTCAAAGCAGGAAAAGCAATTGGCACTGAAAACAAAAACAGTATAACTTGTTTCATTCAGTCTTGTTCTTAGGTTAGCAGCAATTTGCAAAAATCAGATTTACTGGTTTTTAAATCTTGAAGGACGTCTCAGATGAAACTGCATGCATTCAATTAACTTGTTTCCAATGCAAAACCTGTTTTGACAAATTGCCTTCCCTGATTCTTCTATATTCTGGGTAATTTTATTAATTAATCAAATAACATTGCACATTCTAGTAGAAAAATCAAATGCCATTAAAATGTAATTTACACAGACAAGAAAAGAATATATCTATAAATAAAAATGTAATATCCACCAGTTAACAGAGAAGATAATGGATAATGGAAATAAATATACACTAAATCAAGAAATACCTTAAAAAAAACATAAAGAAATTATTTGCAGAAAAAATCCAACAGAGAGACTTGAAGCTTCTGACATTGTTCATAACTACAAGAAACTAAAGAATTAGAAATGAGAAGCATGTCATATGATATTTCCCAAAATGTATTAGCCAGTGTTAGTATCTTTATAGGCCAAGGAAGACTGGGGACCTGAAAATCATAGTCATGTTGGTTAGCTAGAATCTCTGGAGCTTATCCAAGCCAACCTCTCACTTGAAGTAGGCCTACCCACAACAAGGTCAGGTCAGCCATGGTGCTGTTCAGTTAAACTTGTCATGAAAACCTTAAAAAAATGGAGATGTCAAAATCTCTCAGGGCAACCTGCTCTAGTCCTGCACTCCCATCCTAGAGAAAACCCTCTTCCACTAGATTGCCATGCGTTTTGACCACTGAGTTTCCGTCATGTTAAACAAACAAGAAACTTGAAAGTTCAAGTTATCCTCATCTGCAACCAGATGTGTTTTAACAGCTTTCACAAATTTATAATTTTTTTCTGTACCAAAAGACAGACACAACATAAAGCCATTATTTAAATCACAAATGAAATTCTCTTTAGAAATTATCCCTTAAATCAATTTAGTTCAGACTGTAATCTGACATGTTATAAACCAGAGGATCCACTTTTGTCAAGCAAGCAGAAGAAAACAGTACGCTGATTAAGAACCACCTTTTTTGACTCAAAACCTAACATCTTCCCTCTTCGCATATTGATCTTCCTCCAGTACAAATCACTCTTCCTTCCTCAGACTGTCTGCACAGGTAATACAGCAGACATGAAATTACTTACAGGCTACTAAATTCTCTCTTCCTACTGTTAAAACCTGGCCTACACATCTGGGCCTCCAAACATTCCATAACGTTTACTGCAGGACTCGGGAGATGCTCCTGTGTGTTGTTATTCTGAAGGCTGTCAGTGGTGACCTCATTTACTCTAAAACATGAACATTATTCTTCAGAGTTATGGCACTAAAAGTTCTTTTGGGTGGTAGAAGAAAATTTGGTACTACCAGATGACATATAGAATATATTTACTAGGAAAGTCACAAATAAAACATATTGAATTTTCCATCACAATCTATATATACACATTTAAGAGAAAAAGCACAGCAAGCAAATAAGGAGACAATAACCAGCTGATCATACTCCAGACATACACTTACAAATACGCATTGTTTGCAATAATAAAATATTCTGAAATTCTCTAACTGAAATCATGAATCAATAAGATTAATCTTTAATATTTTCTACTTTGCTACAAGTTGGTTCTTTACAAAGTCATTAGGTTTACTCCAGGGTATTACCGTATCACATTACAGCAGCCCTGAGGACACGGCAGGACTGCTTATCTCGGCACAGAAGAAACCAGCGGGGTGTCCATTTTAGCTATGGGTGCAGCATAAGCAGCAAGGCAGAATTGTTGTGGTCCAAGCAGATCTTTACATATAATAGCTGCTGATTGTTTCTTGCTAAATACTGCTATTGCTTTTAGTGCCTACAAACGTGTATCACCGCAAGATTTCATACAGTTGCTGATTTTATAGTATCTGAGGACAGGCCCATCAAAAACTGAGATCTTTCCTTTAAGGAAAAGGAAAACTTGCACTATGATATGGTGTAAAAAAAAAAATCAGATAACCAAAGTAAACACATATCTTACAATTTCGATCCTTTAAAATTTGCTCATATAGAAACACTAAAAGAAACAGAATGAAAAGTTTTACATTGTGTTAGGCAGAAAAACTTATTGGTGCACCTACTGTTGTGTGACAGTTAGCCTTGCCTTAGAGCTGCATGCCAAAATTTCCATAGAGAAGAGATGACAACAATTTCCCAAGTCCCTCGCACTCCATCAGCAAGGGACTGGGCAGAGGGGGGGTCTACATGCGGTCTGTGAGGTTAGTACCACCAATTACTGGTACAACCAGTAGTGAGGTGATGCTGGCTTGCTTCCTCCCACTGCTGTGCACTCAGCTTCTTCACTGATCGCCTCCCAGCACAAACCCATTGCTGAAAACAAACTGGCCCAGACAGGAGCTACATTCAACTGTTCACCAACTGCACATCTCACGGGCCTCAAGCCATCCCCATTAAATACAAACCTCTCTTCATTAGCCAAAATAATGGCAAGCTGGGATATTCACGACAGCAAAGAGCAGGGGGAAACATTGATAGCAGGGGAACTAAATAAGGAGGAGGGGAACATGATGCACACACACGCTGCTGCATGGAGTTAGCAATGAAGGCTCATTAGCTCCAGCTCAGTTTCAGCCCTACAGCCTTTCTTCTCAGGGCACTCCCTCACACATGAGGTTTGAGGAATACTTATGCCTTGAAGAGTGCAGAGCTCACCACAGTTATGCAAGTTCAAAGGCTTCTGTTCACAATTCTTGCCAGGCTGGAGATGATTCACAGCAAAGGTAGCTCACGTGTCCCTGCCCGAGGTCCAACTGAGCGGTAAAGTGAATAAACTACCAGTGGGTAATACAATTTGCCAGTGCTGGTGGGGAGCACCCCCTGCGAATGCAGCAGATATCTAACGGAGACCAGGCCTATGCCTGTCGTAGGCAGGCAGTCAGGCATACCCTCTGCCAAAAAACAGGGCATGCCTTTCACTAACAGGCAGAGAAGGCAGCCAGCCACGCAGCACGGCATCCTGCGCGGCAGGACAAGTGAACCCTGCTCCCTCATCACAGCCAGCACCCCGCGCTTGGGCACAGCGCACGGTGCCAGGGTTTGGCAGGGAAACCAGCCTCCTCCAGCACAACCAGAACGAGAGGGAATGGCTTCAAGCTCCAACAGGGTAGATTTAGACTGAACATTAGGAAAGAATTTTTCACAGAAAGAGTGGTCGGGCATTGGAATAGGCTGCCTAGGGAGGTGGTTGAGTCACCATCCCTGGATGTGTTTAAGAGACGTTTAGATGTGGTGTTGGGCGATATGGTGTAGGGGAGAACTTTGTAGAGTAGGGTAGATGGTTGGACTCGATGATCCCAACGGTCTCTTCCAACCTAGACAAACCTAGGATTCTATGAACCAGGGCTGCAACCCTGCCCCCGGCTCTCCTCCCAACCAGCAGAAGGGCAACAACCCAG
>NW_009648440.1:433527-476290 GCF_000708025.1 Charadrius vociferus
TCGCAGCCTCGGCCTGCCCTGAGGGCGCTACCGCCGCTTCCCCGCCAGGGCTCCGGTCGGCCTCGGTCGGTGCGGCCGCGAACGCGCAAAGCGGAGGCGGAGCGGGGGAAGAGGAAGGCCCAAGCGGTGGGGAAAGGGAAACCGGCGTTCATACAAACTGGTCGGTGGTAGCGGTGTGTTGGTGTGTTTTGTGGGCGTGCTGCAGCGGGAGGTGGGTGCTGGCGCGGTGGGGCTGGTGCAGGACCTGGGAAGGAGCAACAGGTAGTGTGTGTTTGGTGATGGCGGTCACAGCCCCTATTTAAGTTCGCAGTGTGTGTGCACCTGTGGCAGCCGACCTGAGGTGCTACAGTGATGTGTGAGTTGTTCCTCTCTCAGTATCCTCATTTAAGATGAATTCTGTTATTGACACCAACCTGACCTGTGTAGTCATAGTTCAGGTACTGGTTAAGTTAAGCAGGTTTGCCAGGATTTCTTTGCTTCCGTGCTTTTATTTTCAATGGGAAACCTCCATTTACCATTTTTCTTACTCTACCCACAGCCCTGAGCAATGACTACATGTTTATCAGTGCCCTCCCGTGTTGCCTGTTCACGCAGGTTTTCAGAAAGTGAATAATTTTGAACTCTGGGTGAATTTAACACATAGGCCCGTGTGTGTTGAAACTGGCCTTGAAGAGGGCAGTCCCCAGGTAGGATTTTGCATGTACAATGCCTGTATGTTGTACAGCCCATACAACAGCAGGTTACCTGAACCATTTAAAAAGTAGGTTCTGCCTGTTTGTTTGCTAAATCTTGGCGTTTTTTTTTTCTTATTGGTTGTGAGGCCGGGGCTCTCTTTCTACTTAAGTTTCTCTTTCATTGTTTATACCAGAGGCCTCCTAATCTGTTGCTGGAAACTTACCTATCATCCTCTTCTGCTGAAAGTTTTACCACTCCAGGATAAACTTGACTTTGAAACTTACAGATATGATGCCCCAGCTGTATTTAATACTGATTTTTAAATATTATCAATAATATAATTTATTTGTAATCATTATGTGGTTCCTACAGAAAGTATGTTGTGTATATAGTAGATGTTTATATGCATTCTACATGTCTCTGGCAAAAGTGCTTCAATTGCTGCTGCTAATTGAACTCATTTTATTTTATTTGCACTTTGAGTATTATTATTTGTCTCAGTTGTACATGGGATGCAACTGACAGTTTATTGCATAGAACTAAAATAGTTCTATGCTTCTCTGGGTAAACAATGTAGACACACATGGAGCTATCTCAAATTCATCTTTGCAAGTATGTTATATTTTAGCAGCCCTTTTAGGCTTCTGGAAACTGAGATTTTCCATACATAGCAAACTTCTTGGGTATTCTCTTTGTCAAAATCAAAGCTAAAAATGTTAGAGGAAATGTTGCATTTTTGTAGAAAAACGTAAGCAGCAGACGCTGAGCAGCATGTTTTTGAGGCCTTCCCTTGTAAGTTACAAACCAATGTGTTTTGACCTAGCTTTTGGCATTCAGGAAACCCAAACAAGAAAACATAAGGCAAGCATGTCTTTAGTTACCTGTGGGACCAACCAAATTTTTCATGTAGCTCAGGCCATATTGTTGACACAGATTGCCGTGCAAGAAGTGGAGTCCGTCTGAGGTTTTGGTGCTCCCCTGTCTTTGTAGCTGTTGGTAGCTAGGGTGCTTAATATGTGTGAAAGCAGAACTCTTGCTTTGTGTCTGCAGATTTATCATCTTCCCTGAAAACAACAGTGGCAACCCTGCCCTTTGTCTTGATTGTGGGCTTCAGACAGCTGAAGAGATACTGTTCTGTCATGTACAGAGCAAAACCTAGCTGTAGGACTTTAGCAAAGTTAGGTAACATCATTCTGTAGATGAATGTGGTGATTATTCCATCTATTTTTACAGCAGCCCTCTTTGTTATTGTGAGAACTAAAGTTTTGATGCTGCAATCTTCAGCTCTAAAAGATGAGAGAGTAATTGGGAAGAAAGCCCCAGGTGCTAATCCTGTTCCTAAATCTCCCTGACAATTTCTGTGATTTTTTTTTTTTTCTAATTTCTTTAGATAACCATCTTTTTCTCTTAAAGAAGCATGGAAACCTTTTATGTTTAGAATAAGCAATAGGCATATGCAGTGTACTATCAAATGCAAAATAAACATACCAAAGGAAAAAAAAAGTTTTTCCTCTTGTCTCCCTTTCCTGGCTTAGTATTTATTATGCTCAAGGAGGGAAGAACTATTTTTATCAGAAACTTCTTGACTTTATACAGTTGCATTGGTGCTGTTGACTGAAAAGATTAATTATTTTCTTTTGTATTTTATTACTGTGTTTTCTTGGAAGGAATGGATTATGGCCTCAGAAGTCCCATCATTCTGCAGTAAGTGGGCATTGCCTCTGCTGTGACTGGGGTACATGTGTTTCTGTTAACCTTCTGTGTACGTGCATCACTGCAAGCCTGCAGAGAATTGGAAGGACAGACATGGCCCAAATGACCACTGTTGTGTCCTGTGACACTGGAGCCTATGTATGGGGAAGCTGTAAAGGCCATTTCATTGACTGCCTCCTCCTTTCCTTGGGGGGAATCCACACCTGAATTTAATCTAGACACCAAACCAGAACCAATCAAGACATGGAAGGATTTTTTTTTTTTATTTTATTTTTTACCCCTGAATTTCTCTGTTTTAAAACTGAGTGCTGTTTTATTGTTACATTTTGTGAGGATAGGGCCAGAGATATATTTTCCTTAATTGCAGTGATACATATAATCGTTGTTGAAGGGGGTTGGTTGGTGTTCACTTGTAGAGAAGTCTTTGCATTTGGCATTTAGTCTGAGGAAGGAAGGTGGCCTGTGCCTTTCTGCATCTCTTGGGATAAGTAAGCACTTTGATATAATAGTATCAGTATCTGGAATAGTTGCTAATATTTTAAATATGTTGCTGCTCAGAGAAAAAAAAAAGGGGAGAGGGGCGGGGAATTTGGATGAAATACCTGCAGAGACTGTGGACTGGAAACAGCTGTTATATTCTCTGGTACATATGGGATGTTTTGTCATAAGTTGCCGAATTGTTCCTTGTGGTACACTATTTCAGCTTCATGACATGGCACTCAACACTTTAAGAGAGCATGTGCTTTCCTGTTATGCTGCTGTTCGTGTTCATTTTTTTTCTTTGGGGGGTCAGAATGATAATTGATTGTCGTGATATTATCATCTCTTTTAATTTTTTTTTGTTAATGTTTTTCAGTTTGTGAAGATGTGCTAACTTTTCCCTGCTGCAGTGGTGTGGTTTCTCTCTCTTCTTCCCTGCTGTTAGTTCTTGATGGACAGTGTCGTGCACAATGAGATCCTATCCAGTGCACAGTAGAACCTTTAAAATAAGGACGATAAATCACAAAATTGTGGGATTTCAGTCACAAATGTAACAAACTATAATTTAATCATTCCCTATATTGAGTAAGATTTCCACGTTATCAAAAGGAGGCCTTGAATAACTCTGCTTTTAAAAAAAATTTGCATTTATTTCGTTGTCCTAAAGAAAAAAACATTTTTAATCAGCAGGAGAAACAATTTCCATGTTTCAAATTCAATTATGCTCCTAAATTGTTTGTGCGTTTAGGAAAATTCTACATAAGACTTCAGAGGGAAGAAGAAACAGGGACAACATTCTTTTTCTTCTCAGTCATTTTTTGAGAGTTACCCCATCTCTTACTGAACTGAATTGCCAAATGTCATGTATTGTTTAAAGTAAGACTGTAAGAATAGTAATAATAGGAAAAAAAACCCAATCCAGTAGTGCGTTTTCTGTTGTAATACTTGGTTGTGTAAGGGAATACCTGTTTTACCACTGCTCCTAAAACTTTGCTGGTTCATGATCTTGTGCTGCAGGCATCGAACTGAAAGAAAAGCTGAATTTTGTTTTCCTCGTTAGCCTCAGTTTTAATCTTCTAATTTCCGGTGGCCATGTGCAACACCAGAGGATTTCATAGGCATCATGTTGCCTGCTAATTATGTATCATGTTAAGCAGCTGGACAGTTCAGCAATTGTGGGATAACATCTGGATCAATGACATGCGATGTTGATATATACCTTATTGATTTTGAAAGATGTTGATAGCAGATGTATGTTAGTAAAGGACTTTGAAATGCTTGAAATAAAATGCTATAGAAGTCCAGAATTAAAAGGATAATTTTGTGTTACAGCAATAGGCAAGGGAATAAGTAAGAAGGGATTAAAATTACGAATAATGCTTAAATAGTTTAGTGTGTAATAGTTGCATCAAATGCAAATGACACTTCTAACCTTAATGCTAATGAAATCCAAGGTATTTTTTGAGACAAGAACCCAACAATAACTGAATATATTTTTGCTATGGTTTTTTGTTATACTGAAATTTTACTGAGAAACTTAATCATGAGAAGCAGGAAGGACAGTATTTATTAAGTGTTCTCATCCATGAGCTCATCTATTCAGAAAAGCTTTTATTGCTGCACTTTCCAGTGTTTTATCTAATTTAGTCTTAAATAACTTCCCTTTCCATGGGAAAAATATTCTACTTTATATTGTATCTTGCTGTTATAAGAAAAGTTTTCTGACACTTAGCCTATGCCACTGTCTTTCCTAAGTTTATCCCACACTTCATTTATGCGCCTTAGAGTCATGCTGTGTAATTCCTCTCCCTCCTCCATGATTTACATTATCATGTTATTTCTCTGTAGCTGTCATCCAGCCAGGCTAACCTATTTAGTTATTTTGGATTTTTTTTTTTTTTCCCCTTCCTTTTTTCGTGGATGTTGAAATTTTTAGCTTGGAAAGCAAACTTGGCAGGAAAACAAGGACTGATGATTGTGTTTAAGAGCAACTGAAAAATCTCTTTGTGGCCACTCCTGTATCTTTTTTTCTGACTTGTGATTTCCAGTTTGCCAGCTTGGTTACGAGGGGTACTGGTAAACTTTTTTGTTAAAGATTATGATTGCATTTAAAATGTCTTGCTAGAGCAAAGTTCTTTCTTCTCTCGAATTTATTTTTGACGTATATGAATGTGTATGTGAATATGTATAAAAGCATGCGTGCAGTCACGTGGTGATGGTGAAGGTCAGGCTGTTCATCCTGGATTCTCCATGCTGCAGCGTTGGGGGTTTGTGCACAGCTAGCACAGTGCTGTAGGTTTTTTTTTTTCTGGTTAGCCAGTCCCGTGTCCCAGGTATGGGAAATCAAAGACAACCTGCTGCTTGAGTACATCTCTGTTCTCCTGCTCCCTGCATTGTGGGCACGGGCCCTCTTGCGAGATGATACTAGAGGCTAGCTCCACTCAAGTCATGGGCTATTGCTTAAGTCCTTCCCTGAAAATCCGCTTCACTGAACATTTTCTTATAAGTACTTGTTGTGTGATTATTTCCTGGAAGCAATTTCTAGAGCAAAGTATCAGTGGGGTAAAAGTATCGTGTTCCTGTAAGGTAGAGTGGAGCTCGTGTAAGAAAACATGTTATCCAAGGTACAATAAAAGTGGAAAGTTGTTGTGTAGTATGTTGAAAAGGTGTTATTGGGGAAAGGTGTGACCTCTGAGAATGGGACATGTGGATGACACTAATTTTTTTTTTTTTTTTTTTTTTTTTTTTTTTTTTTCTCCCTTCCCCCCAACTGACTACAGCATAAAACAACAAAGATTAAGTGGATTGTAAGTAGGCTATCTGTTTATTTTTCTGACTGTGTGATGAGTGGAGGGGAAATACGACTTTCCACTTGTAATGCGTTTTCATTTTATACGATGCTATGCATTCAGATGACTTTTTGTTCTGGTAGCTTGGACTTTTGGTCCAGAAAAATATTCAACAGTTTAAATATGAAGCTGAAACAAAGAAATCTAAAGAGAATGTTTCTGGAGCAGAAAGGAAACTATGAGGCAATGTTTTAATTTAGAAGAGGAAAACAATATACCTGTATTACTGAATTCTAGTAATGGTGGAGTTTAAGATAACTTAGTTTTGCATGATCCTTGACCTTTTTGATCTTTCATCTTGTGTCACTATCAGTTTTATGTCCCCAGAGCTGTGGCCACTATTCATAATAGTGCATTAGGGACATATTTCTAAATATCTCATGTTTCTGATGCATTTGTAAGATGAATTGTCAGTATTTCCTACATGCCTTCATGCTTCTAGACAGAACTTTCTTTTAATTTTGTTTCTGTTTCAGTTTTTTATATCTGAGGTGACTGTGCCAAAATTTGTCTTTCCGCCAGTCCCCAAAGAGAAGAAACAAAGCGTTGATTAAAGCTAATGCGCAGATGAAGCAGGGCTGAGGAAAGATTATCTCTGGTTGCAGGTAAGTAATTACAAACAAATATAGCTTTCTGAATCTGTCTTTGATACCAGCACTGCCAGCCTTTTTAGGTAGTAACGAGTTTTCAGTCCTTCTCTGTTAATTAATAATAATAATAAAAAAATCTTTCTTCACCAACTGTTAAAGACAGGTATGCTAACTAAGTATGCTAGGTATCTAAGTTTGCTTTCCATATAGAATTCATGCATTTCCTGACTCCTAATACAAAGACAAAAAGAAAAAGAGGCTTGAGATATAAAGATAGATAATAATAATAATAGGTGGATAGGTAGAAGATAATAATCTTCTGAAGGACAAATTCAGAAGGACAAATTCTATCATCTTTATATTGGAATACATCCATATATTTAAATATAATCCCTTTGAAATCTGTCCAACTATATAAGTAATAAGTTGCTGTTCGGTGTGAGAACAGGTGGCAGAATTAGATTCTCCTTACTTTACAAACCGCTTATAATTGATGCAACTTAGAATCCAGCATAGGATGCTCTGGTGAATGGGGAGTGAGCTTTTGGGAGAGGTGACAGTTATGACCTTAGAAATGCTACCACCCCAAATCCAGTCTGTTATGTTCCTGTCCTGGTGGCAGAGTAGGCTAAAAGGAACGTGTGTTTGTGTCTCTTCATAAAGTTTTGTGTCTTAGCTCAAACTGGGGTTGAGGGTGGATTTATGTGGGAATGCAGACCGCTGAAATGGAGCTGCCGTCTTTCTTGTAGGGATGGGTTTAACATGCTGCAGAAAGGTGGGAAAGAGGAATGGGGGAAGAAATAGCTTGAAGTACTGTTCTGCCACGATTTATGAGTTCATCTGTCTGTAGTCCTGAATTAAGTATCTCCGTGTTCTAGAAAATCTGTGACTAGCTTTTTCAGGTATGCTTCATAGTCTACGATCAGTGTTGCCTAAGATGCGGTTGGTTGTTTTTGTTTGTTTGTCTTGTTTTGTTCTTTCCTGGCACTATGCACATGTTGTTTCCTTTCATTTATTTTTATGCAGGTAATTTTTCATGATTGTTTAACTTTTACCTTTTTTGGAAATGATTCCTGGTGAAGTATCTGTACTGTATCTAAAATGGAAAAAGGATGGATAAACAGAGCAAATTATCATAATCCTTGCAGTTTTAATGGTGCTTCTTTTAAAATAGTTTTGTATATGATTTCAAAATTGGTTTGACTTTCAAGACAGTGTTCAAGATCTTCATTGAGAGTGTTCTTATTTTGGGGAATCTTGGCATAATCTTTTAATTATTTTCTTATTTATTTTGGCTGTAAACAGTGGTTTTTTTGCAGCATTTATTTTTACTTTGATTTTTATTATACCAATTACTTTCAGGGTGAAAAACTGTATAGGCCATTACATCAGCTATTCCCTTGGGAAGATAATGTTCTAAAATGCACAGATACAGTATTGCACATGTAAAATTATCAGATTTTGCAGAGGTAATTAAATATCAGCTCTATATAGGTTTGTTGAATTTAGAAAAGCTACTTGCTTTTCATGTTGGCACACTAACTTTGTTGAGTTTTGTGGAAGAAAGCTGATCTAAACAGATAGAGAGATGTTGCTTGTTAAAGATTAGCTTTTTCTTTTTCTGTTTTCCCTTCTGTCCCTCTCCTTTCCTGTGCAGATTGTGTTTCTTATTCCCCCACTCTTCCACCCGCAATGTATCTCATTCTGGTACTGCCATTTTTTCACTGTTTTCTTGTGGTAGGTTATATTCTTCAGATAATATTCATTCTACAAACACAAATTCTGCCGAATAGATGAAGACTTGAACTATGTATGTGGAAACACTATGCTTGTTCTAGTTTCTTTTATCCAACTCCTTGTGTTGTTTTTTGAATGTGTTTTTTTTTTTTTTGTAAACACCATTTAAAAGACGTTGCAGGTTCTACCAAATCTTATTTCCTCACCTGATACTAGTTCATTTGACCCCAGTGTCCCCTGACTGCTCTCATTCCAGACCCCGCGTGACAGAGCCTGCTGGGTCTGTGTGGAACTTGATCTTTCAGCATGTTGCAAATTGCAATTTTACAAATAGTTTTAAAGAGAAAAATAAGAACAATTATTATGTTTTGATTCTCATAGTATCTAATGGATGTTGCATGAACTGAAGATTGTTTTGTCATATGTGACCTTGGGCTATAATAGCACCTTATTCTTCGTTAATAATAATTTGATTCTTTCGTGTTATTATTTTCTTTTTCCCCTAACTTGTATAGCTTCTTCCACCCAGTCACTGTGTATATCTTGGCTCAAAATGCAAGATGAGGGGATGCTGCCTGTGTTATCTAAAGATTGGGCTAAGAAATACTTCTGTGTGCCATAGTTTGAGTTGTGTATCCTGAGCTCTGTCTATGTTTTCTTTCACTGCGGCTTGCTTTGGAGGGAAGTGTGATTTTTCAAGTATCTGGTGCTACAGAAGAGTACTCTCATGTAATTAAAATATATGGCTTTCTCAAGACCTTTCAAACAAAGGTGTTCTTTTGTTCTCTGTGGTGTGCTTTATCTGGAGTAAGTATATCAACATTAGCAAGCTTTATAAGGAGATGTTACCTTGTAACATTAAAGATAATAAAGCACAAAGCTGCTTGCTCATTATCCTAAATTGCTGTAAGCTATGGTCCCAAATATATCTATTTGCTAGCATGAATGACAAAAAAAAATTAGTGATACTAGTGTTGTTCTTTCTATTGTAATACTCTCAAACTTTTTTTTTTTTATCCTGTAGTAGCAGGACTGGATAGAGACATAATTTAGACCTGTATTTTAAGTCATACTTCCCTTGCTTTTCTTGCTGCAGAATATCTTGGAACTTGTTCTTTAACAAGTTATAGATGTCAACAACTCTTGGACACTGTAAAGGTAATAGTCTTCAGGCATGGTCAGTGCTACTTGGTGGGTGTGCCTGGATAGATACGAAAAAAAAAAATAAATTAATCCTAGCTGTAAACTTTAGCAGAACCAGAACACAGTTGTATCAGGAAATCAGAACAGGATTAAGCAAATCCATTTAAAACTTTGATTTGTATTTATTTGAATAGGAAGAACTTTAAAGAGAGTGATTTTATAATAAAATTTCTAATTAATATTTCTCAGCAGCATTATCTATAATTCAGTATCACTTGTTGCAGTGAAAGTATTTTTAAGGAAGAAGACCCTTAGGCTTTAAACATTGTCAATACATGTATTTAGCTACAGTTACAGAAAATGTTTCATAAGTAGAACATTTGCAAATCGTGTTTTCTGTCTTTTGGTAACCTGTATACACTCATAACTGTAAAATACACAAAGTAAAATTTTTAAGCTTGTTAATGGAGGTTGGCTAGGCAGCTAATTCTTGTGTGTCTTTGTGAGTACGCTTGTTTTCAGGAGAGCAAAGTCAGTCTTTATTTTGAAGCCCAGCAAGGGGTTGGAAGACTGATGAGGCAGCTCAGAGGCTTGATAAAGTCATGTGAGATTTTGAAGAAATACATTATCAATTCACCTGTGCTAAATTTTAGTGCTGGAATCAAAGAAATAACACCACAGTAGTTAAAAACTAGATCTATCTATATATAATAAATAAGTTTGCTAAAAAGACCAGGGTAAAGGAAACCAAACTCAAAATATCTAGCAGTGCAATCTTACTTCATTTTTGGTTTACCATCTGAAATTTTTATTGCTGTGAGACCAGCCGTATTGAGACAGATACTGTGATTGTGTGAGACTTGCTGGCAGAGCTGTCTGTATTGTTTGCGAATCCTGCTGTTTGTGTGCATCCAGCATTTTGTGTAGGTTAAATGGGTTGGAATGAACTGGGTAATTTAGAAACTTGTGTGGTAGGTTGTTTTTTTGTTGGTTTTTTTTTGTTTGGTTTTTTTTCCTCCTTTTACAATATGCCAGTCAATACCACACTCTGTGCAGGCTAGCTGCTTTTTCCTATGTTTCCCCCCCCCACCCCCCCCCCTACTCATTAGTATCTGGAACACGTGATTTGGGATTGAATGTAAATGATGATACAGAGTTTCTAAACAGATTTTGTTTGCTGTAACACAGTATGTATTTGCAATTCCAGCCTAAGACTTTGAGTTAATGGTTCTTGTGAGATGAAGGGGTCTTCTGCTTCTAAACCCCATTAACAGTAAGGGAACATAACAGCCTAAATAACTAGCACATAAATGGAAGAATAAAAAAAAATCTGGTCATTGGTTTCTATTTCACTCAGTCAACAGAAAAGAGCTTCAGCGATAGGGAATCATACCAAAGCATTAAAGGCTTTTGCATTATAAAAAAAAAAGTGTTGCAGTAAATAGCATTTACTTCATAGTACAACTTGTAGGTCCCATTTACACATTTCAGAGAGAATGGGCCCTTATTAAGGAGAATTAGCTGACAGCAGTGTTTTAAAGTAGAAGAGAGTCTCTCGTGTTTTTCAAGAGCAATATTAGCACCTGCGTAAATTTATAGGAAAAATTTTTTACTCATTGTATCTTAAACTGTAGTTGTCTGTTATTCTGCACCTGTGTCTGTACTCAGTCAGCAGCTTAGTTTACACATTTCTTACATGTCTGGACCCAGTCAAAAAAACCTGGTAGCATCATTTCTAATTGGATGCCTGTAAGTGGCTCTGCAGAAATATTCTCTGGCAAAGCAAAGCAGAAGAAAGATGGTAGAAATTTCAGTCATTGTTTTCTGATACCTCTCTCCTTTAGTCTCGAACGGGGTTTGAGCGAAGAGGGGCAAGCAGACTGGGAGATCATTTCATATTCCAATTCTGGATTTCAGGGCTCCATGAGGGATTTTTTTTGCACTGCGTGGGAACAAAATCCTGCTGCTCTGACTCCCTGGTCACCAAGGTTCCCTGTGGTGCTGCACAGCCGTTCGGGGCTTCTGAGTAGATACAGTAAAGGAGACCTGAGGTGTGGTAATAAAGGTTGTAGTAACAGCATTCCCTTTCCGTTGTTTTTAATGTGGTTCTCTAACATGAAATAGAGGGAGGTATGAAGAGTTACGGATTTGATCAAAGAAAATGCCTTTTCCAACAGGCAGTGCTTGAATTCTGTCTTAGAGGTGGAAGGATGTAAGGTGGCCAACTACGCAGCATTGGATATACAAGTTTTATTGAAACTATGTCTAAATACCATTTTTCATTGAAGCTTATGTCCCTGTTTAGATGGAATGTGAAGTTTTAGGCACAGACACTATTTCTTCTGTTGAAAGCAGACAACTTCAGTTTTCATTTAACTGACTCTTGATTCTTGAAGATAATTTTCTATGCAATGCTCATTAGATTTAAGACATCGTTTATGTGATGGCTAATAGCAGTGATGCATATATTGGATTCCCAAATAAAGACTTTACAGTAACTCCTGTCCAGCTCTGCTTTAAATGAATGAGAGCCTTTAGGCTGGTCTGAATGGACATCTGCTGACACCCTGATTACAAAGAGAGCGAGCTAAGTATCTGTGCAGCACTGGGAGCTGAGTTTTGAGGTCCTGAAATTAAATTCTCATTTTTAATAGAAGCATTTGGTGAAAAATAAAATGTGAAAAAACATTGTTAACAAGAATTAAATTGAAGGTTATGTAGATAGGTTTCATAATGTCCAGTTAATGAAGTTGTCCAACATTTGTGACATTGCATTTCAAGTGTAATTAAAAATAGATATTTATTTGATCTGAACATTCATTCTTTATTTCTTTAACTTAAGGTGTCTTTAGTTTATCTTTCTGTTAATCTTAGGAAGCCTTTTAAATTTTGTGCTCTATTTCCAGTACATTGGACTGACATTTTCCATGCTAGATATGACAATATATTGCTGCAGTGGTGAACAATGTGGCACACAAATAAATTTATAATGAGGGTAAACCTGTATGTGAAAGAAATAGTTGAGATCTTTTACAGCTATTGATGTAACAATAGCAGCAGTAATCTCTTTTCCTTCAAAACCTGGAGTAGCCTCTAATATAGCTTTATGGAAAAGATTACTTAATTGTATGTAATGTAGTCAGCTGTCAAATAATTAATTTAAAATTCAGATCTGAGGGGAGATACAAAATTTGTAGACTCATATGGAGTCCTCTTCACTTTCACACTGTTGGAGTGCTTTTGATAAAGAAGAAAGAGGATGGAGCAGCAGCTAGCAGTCTGGAACTGATCCACAGCTCATTGAATTAAGTGGGAATTTTTTTCATTAACTTTGATCATCCTTGGATTGAACCTGTATGCATATGATTTAATTAGTAGCAAGCTTGGGTACTGCTGGTATGTTGGCTTTTCTGGTGTCTTACCTATGGCGATGGTAATTACATAAACCAATATATTTGTATAGCTATGATATAGCAAGTGCAGAAGTACCCACAGTTGGCTTTCCTAGTGCTGGACCTTCATTTAAAAGCTATAGACATTTTCCTGCTTATTCTCTTTTTCTGTCTTGATGGTTATAACATCATATCTGGTCATCTTATATTACATACAGAATAGATCTATTTCTATGTCATCGAAAATATTTTTATGCTGAGAAGGGGAACAGATTGTAACTTTATATCTAATTTTTAACAATATCCATGAAATAACTTGTTACATTTAACATTAAGGGTTAAAAATACAATCTTTTGATAGGTTGTCTTTGCCTGAGAACAAAAAGAGGTTCTCTAGTGTCAAATGGTTGGTTGTCAAATAAAGTATGTTTTCATCATAGATCATGTTGAAGGTATCTCTAGTAATGTTGTCATTTTTTTTTCTGGGTTTTTTTTCTGTGGTTTTTTTTTTTTTTTTTTAAATTGTGTAAAGTGGTGTAGCTTCATGTTGGGAGGTGCCTTTACATTTTACCTGAGGGGCGACCAGGGGAAACCTCTCTGCATAAAGCCAGTTAGTAGGCAAAGCCATTGCACCGTCATGGTTCAGGATGGCCAAATGTCTCATCTGATCATTTGAAGCATTTTTACATTCAACCAGATTTCTATCGCGTTAATCCATGCTGTGTTGTGCCTTATCAGGTGAGCTGTCCTAATGCCTTAGCTGTGGCAATTCATGAAGTTAAGATACTGTTTGGCTGAGTGGTGGAAGATGGCTGTTGGTATTGACACTGAACACAGAGATTTCATGTAGATGTGTCCTGCGTTTGCTTTGCAAATATTGGCAGACCCTGTTGTGAGTCTGAATGATTTACAGCCTAAGAGTTCATGAAAGCTACCAGGCTTTATATGTATTAGTAGCATAAATGGGAATAGTAGGTATAAGTACCAAGGTAGAAAGTAGGGTGTTAGCTTATAAGTCGTGTAACTAGCTATAAATCTGTCACTTGGGTTTGCTTATACTTTTGACAGTTTGCGCCCAATTTTTAGCACAATAAATAGGGATTCTCTAAGGTGTCCGTTGTATACCTGTCAATGAAAACTAACCTAAAAAAGTTAGGTCTGTGTCAGTCAAAAAATATTGAAAGGTGCCTTGATTTTTTTTTTTTTTTTTTTTGCAGGGGCATTTAGGAGTTACTGGAGCAACATTAAATATTATACCAACAAGATGCTGAGGTTTTAGGTTGTGTTTTCTCTGCTGCTTTACAAGAAAAAAACTTCCATAGCAACTGCAACATAGCACAGAACATATGGTACTTTTGAGGCAGATATTACCTTCTTAAATAAGCACAACATATGCTCAGGCCATGCTGATGTGTGATTGTGTACCATCTACAATGATTTTGGGGGACATGTATTACAAGAATATCTCTGTATGATTTAGGAAATGATCCAGACCTCAGAAAAGGAATGGAGTAGGTGATCTAAGTAGTTATTTTTTTGGTCTTTAGCTGCTGTTTGATGAGCTTATATTGCTACTTCTACATTTGCATTTGAGAAGGGACCTAGGTAAGCAAATGATTTTTCCATTTGCCTTTGTTTATCAAAAAATTAGTAACTTCTTTTAGAAGGAGAACTATATTTTTAAGGTATAAATCTGAGAAACAGGAGAATGAAAATGTATACATTTTCTAGGGTTTTTTTTGGTGTCAAACGGGAATAAAAGCAGAAAAATATTGTTTAATATTTAATATTATTTAATGTATTGTGATGCAAGATACCATATCTTACTTTTTATATATATTGAAACAGCATAAGTATAAACATGATAAGAGTATTATTGTACAAGTCAGGAAAACTTCCCTTGCTCTGTCACAAACTTGCTGTTCAATGACTGCCACAAAATTTTCAAGGATATAATTAGAGAATAGTTATCTGAACTCTACTGATTAGGAATCGGGTTTTGGTTTCTTGTGTTTGAATATGTCAGTTCATCAACTTCTCTGGCTCCAATGTAGCTTATTGTTTCCGTGTAGTCTACTGTTTTGAAAAGTTATCATCATTGCTGTCATACCTCCCAACACCTTTGAAAAAACAGACCTTTAAAAAACAGTGACACTCAACCTTCTGCCCAAGATCAGCCACAGAGAAAC
This sequence comes from Charadrius vociferus, assembly GCF_000708025.1. Taxonomy (NCBI): domain Eukaryota; kingdom Metazoa; phylum Chordata; class Aves; order Charadriiformes; family Charadriidae; genus Charadrius; species Charadrius vociferus. The sequence goes on from NW_009648440.1 coordinate 448,296, forward strand.
GTGCAATTTGTGTTGCATGCCCCCCCTGTGCACGTATGGTTTGACTCTACAAAGTCTCTCTGGTAATCCCTGTCCATCTACAGTGAAATGCAATGATGGCTGGTTTCAGATTTCTGGATCTTAATCAATCTGTTCACACTTAAACGTGTTGCAGCCCGGTGAAAGCAGTGAGTATCCTGGATCAATGATATAAAATAAGTGAAATGGATGTACATAAGTGTAGTCTGTCCCCAGAGTTGCAGGTTGCCTGTGTATTCTTTAGCAATGACGTTTATCAGTGAGAATAGACTAAAGTATCATTTTTAAGAACCAGAGCGCTACTTTCACTTAAGCTGTTACTGGGTGCTATGTTTTGCTGTTCCTTTTTGAAGACACTGTTGGGTTGAGTTTAATATTCTTAAAAATACCAGTTTTAATCATAGATTCCTAAGGAAATGAGGGTTGCAAGATGGTATTTTTACATCTGTTGCCAACCCTCCTTCTTCCACTTATCTTCAATCAAATTTCACAAGGGGTGTCCAGATCGCCACACACAGCAAGTTGCAGGTGGTGTGTGAGAATAAAGGGCTTAATAAAGGAGAGAGACCCTATTAATTAATGCCTCAGCTAAAGCAGAGGTAGCAGGATGAATTCATCCCTTACTGTTGAATCTGGAAACAAGTTTTGCCTCCAGACACAGAGGAAATGAAGTTTTGCTGCTCCTGCTGCCTGCAAAAAAAAGAAATCTTACTCTAAACTGCTTTCCCTGAGGATGAATTATGTTCCATTGGCTGACACATCTTACGGACGTGGAAAAGAGAATAGTGCTGTCTGAAATATTTTGAAAGAATTGAGAATGGATGCTTTATGAAAAAGAAGTGCACGTGTTGTCTTTCAGACTATTTTAGAAGAATAGTGTGTCTACAGGAGAAGGCTTGAGACAGAAGACACTATTTTTCCTAGTCTTGGCGACTGTTAGCAAATTTTGGAATTTAGTAGAAATGATAATCAACTGTAAATGTAAGCTGTTAGGTTGATGCAGACGGAGAAGGCTGCTTAAACAATAAATCTTACAGTAATGTGTCTACTTCTTTTAAAGCTGTCAATGTGTTGCCATCATCTGGAAAAGTGCACAGTAGCTTGTCATAAACGTATCAACTTTCCTCCTCAGATGAACATCTCCGTTGGTGATATACGAAATCTTAAATGAATTATTTTTAAATGAAAGCTATTCTCATTTTGTGGTTTTAATCCCCCTTGCTACAATTAAATTCTGAAGTAGAAATATTTTAGATGTTTGGAATATAAATAGAAAACTAAGAAAAATAATTTTACAAACATAAGTCCAAGAAATCAATTAATCTTTGACTTTTTTTAAAAAAAGAAATTCTGGTTGGTTGCACTATAGAAATCACAGTGTACTCTTCGAGCATATTTTGGTTTTTGTCAGTGCTGTAGATAAGCAGCTCTGCAGGAGAACTCTCTTGTCTTTGCCTTAAGAGTTCCAAAGTCCATCAGTATATTGTGTTGGTAGCTAGGTGCAGAAAGAAAAGAAAAGGCTGGGCATCTGTGTCTTACTATACTTCACTCTTTAAATGTTTTATCATATAGTGCCTAAAATTTGCAGCTGGCAAACTGTACCTGTTTAGGGCATCACTAGTCACGTTTTATAAAGATCTCATCGCCAGATGTGAATACAGAATTGTTAGAAAACCTTGGTGATATTTTCTACTGATGATTGCTAATAGAGCATCCCTACCGATGGCCTGGCCAGCACCTTTTGGTATTTATAACCTGTGCTTTGCATTTGGAACTAGGCACTCTAACTTTTACACTGATAGGAAGCCAGAGCATAAACAGAGCGAGATGTGAAGCATCCTTTCTGTAGGAAGCTGTTTATGGTAATTCTTGAGGGTTCTCTGTAAATCCTGAACTAAAATCCTAGATACCAATAAACCACAGCCTGGGGAATGAATGTGTGCCAGACGCTTGTGATTGCGATGTAATGCAAGTGATCTTTGCATCTTCTTGTTGTCATCATCATCATGTCTTCTTATATAAGGAAATAAATAATACAAATAATTTTAAAATTCTGATTCTTGAATACTCAGGGGTAAAGGCTCTGGGCTGACTGTTGCAGCTAAGACAGCTCTCTGCCATTGCTTAGTAGCAACAGGTTGTCTTACAAGTGGCATAAAAAAATGAAAACCTCCCTTTCTTGGCTCCTCTAGATGCTATAGAAAAAAGATATTGTTAGGTTTATTTCATGCCTTTACTCTCTTTTTGATTGTTGCAAGGAAAAAATTGCACTATTTATTTTCTCAATGAAACACTGAGTACTCCAAGATGAGATTAACTCAACAGAGGAATGCAAAACCTTTACTACAATGAGCAACTTTACCCAGATGACTTATTTGCTGAAAATAATTAAGAATGTTTGGGTAGCTGAAAACTTTCATCTACTGTGCACCAGAAGGAGCATCTGGTTTGTTTTGCTCATTTGTTTGCTTTGCCCATAGAAGTTTCCTCATTTTCCAAGCCAGCCAGGAAAACCAGCAGAATTATTTAAGCAAAACTCCCTCTAGCATGCTATGGTAAGGCCAAATAATTACATTCATACCCTTAGAGTGGATACACAGAAGAGCTTAAAACCAAAACCAACTCCCCCTGATTCAGCTGACAAGTTATTTTCTGGTATAGGAGGACAGAGTACAGAGTTCACCTGTCTGATAGTAGGCTGGTTGCACTTCGCCAGCTCTAGGACTGTTGTCCTAGAAAGACTTTGGTGTTCCTGAGGCAGAGTGGGAGCTGAAATAACCTGGTGCCAGCATTAGCAAAGATTACATGCATTTAATTTGTTCTTCCAACATGGCTGAAACAATTCCATTAGATATGTCCACTCTCTTAGGAAGGAATCTTTTTAAGCAGATAAATAGAATCACACAGAATCACAGAATGGTCAGGGTTGGAAGGGACCTCTGGAGATCACCTAGTCCAACCCCCCTCCCAGAGCAGGGTCACCTACAGCGGATTGCACAGGATGGTGTCCAGGTGGGTTTGGAATGTCTCCAGAGTGGGAGACTCCACCACCTCTCTGGGCAGCCTGTGCCAGTGCTCTGCCACCCTCAAAGTAAAGAGGTTCCTCCCCATGTTAAGATGGAGTTTCCTATATTCAAGCTTGTGCCCATTACCTCTTGTCCTATCACTTTTTACAAAGCTGTAACAATTTACGGTTGCTATGTAGAGTAAAATTTTGTCTCTAAGAGAAATCATAAGAGATCAAAACCTGAACCTGTGTCCACTGGGACAAATAGAAATGTGTCTTCCTAGGAAGCTTTTTTGAGCCCAAATTCTAAAATGCTGAAATATTTTCACGTCTGGGTAGAGTAATTCTTACTAGCTATTTGTATTTAATCAAATGTGAATGCAAGGCAGATTAGAAAAGTAAAATACAGTGTAAAATTAAGTCCCAGAGACTTGAGTCAAGTTTTGTTGCTCCCACACACATCTGCTTTTTAAAGAAAATGCTGAAATTCTGTTGGTGGGTTTTGGTTTTGGTTTTGGTTTTTTTTTTTCTTTTCAGGTTTTTATGAAGGTGAAATGTTTTTGAAGGTTAAAATTTAGGAATGTATCTGCTTAGGTGATTGCAGTTTCTTCTTAAATTAAGTGTTATGCACACTAGAGGCAGGATGCCATGCTCTGGGATGAATCTTGTCCCCACAGGACTGTTGTAAAAGAATACAAAATGGTCTCAGTGGGCTACGTAACTATAGATCAGTGATACCGCTTATGGGTGGGATTTTTTCTTTCTCGTAATGAGAACAATTTAGTGCTTGATAAAATGAGAAAATGTGTTGTATCTTTAAATAATTTTTGGTTTATACTGTTCTCAGAGGTGTGAGAAGCCTTCCACAGTGGGTGCAAAAGCCATGTCCAAGGCCTTAAAAAAACTTATTTAGCTGTGGGCACTAGCTGCATCTGTTCTTGTAGCATGGGCAAGGTCTGTCTGCCACAGCAATGTACCTTATTGATACCATTTTGAAACACAGATGTTTTAAAAATAAGATGCTGTAAGCTAAAGGAGGAAATAGAAGGAGTATTTTGCTACTAATGTTGGATGATTAACATTATAGGAACGTTAAATTTTCTCCTGATGCATTTTTATAATATCTAAAAATTAAGGATGTCTGTTTCGCATGCAAGTTTTCAGTGATGCAGGCTTTGCTCCAACTGTTTCATAAAAATATTTATTTAAAAAAAACAAACAGCTGTTTTTATTGGAATAGAAGGGGGAAGCCACGTGAATAATGCTACAGTTAACAACCTGTAACCTGACCTCAAGAATTTATTTGCTTTGGTGAAAGGCTTTGTTAATTTGGATTTAAACAGTCTTCTGTTTGGCATTGTAGCTGAGATTTCTCACTCTTAGCCCACATTATTTCAAAAAAGTGTGGGCCAGTTCACGAATGAACCAAACCACGTTAGCTGCTTTTTATTACTTGGTCGTGGGTTGATGCTAATGCAGGGAATACAAAACAGTGGAAATAATGTGCACGGCTATAGTGTTGTCTTTCGTGCTTCAGCTGGAAGAGCCAGGTTTTGCAACTGGTGCTTGGTGAAAGTGCTTGAGATTTTAAGAACCAGTTGGTCAGATTTTTTGTAGCTCTGGTTGAGGTACAAAATTTTGAAGACAACCAAGTTTAAAGGAATTTACACAATCAGCTTTAATTTCGAAGAAGTGAGTTTCCTGAATATTAAATTGAACACACAAATAAGCTTTCAGTGGTGCATAGCTTTTCTGTGTCGCACCCAGCGAAGTATCTGTTTTTTCATTTTAGTATGGATGGTTTTTGAAACTGCTATTTGGAAGTTTTGAAAAATCTGTTCTAGTAACTGAAAGGAGCTCTGCCCTCCTGCACACAGACATACACAGAACTTTTGACAGTGTAGGTACGTCTGCTCACATTTTGTGATTTGTATTTCATCAAAACTGCTTTTTTGTGTTCTTTTTTCTCTTCATACATGTTTATCTGAACATATTTTGAGTTTAATTCTGTCACGTTTTTTGCCATATGAAAAGCAAAATTTAGCATGAAACATTTATGCATGAGTCCTTGTGTAAAGGTGTCCAGATTTGAGGTAAAACAGGACCAATTTTGTTCAGTAACTTTACTTTTTAGCTAGGCCTCTTCTAACTAATGAAATTAACAGCAATTGTGCAAACACTGTTCTTTCTCAGAGCGTAAGACCTATGTTTATAGCTGATGCCCAGCCATGGTATGCAGAGAGGCTCTTGCTTAGACTTATTGCTGTAACACCCAAGGGCAGATAACTTTGTGATTTGCCCCGTTGGAGGGTCGGAAGTGGAAATGCATAGAGGGGTCCCACCTGCGGGGAGGAGCGGACAGGACAGGTGACCCAAAACTGACCAAGAGGGTATTCCATCCCATCTGCCTCATGCTCAGTATAAAAGCTGAGGTGTCAAAGGGTCAGCCCGCTTTCTTCAATGGCCGATGTCTGAGGAGAACTCTGTCTGTTCGTCTGTCTTTGATCCTGAATCCAGATCTGGAATCCAGTTCCTGTCCATCACTGAGTCCAGTCTGGGACTTCCCTGGTGCTTGCCGGTGACGTGATTGTCATCCTGAGAGCTTGATAAGGTTTTGTATATATTTTATTATTTTATTTTTATTTTATTATTAATATTTCATTGAAGTAGTTTAGTTCCTTCTAAACTCATAAGTCTCTTTTTCCTTCCTCTGCCTCTCTCTTTGAAGAGGGGTAGGGCCAGCATCTGTCGATTCCATCTGGGGTGTCCCACATCCCCAGTAGCCAATTCTGCTTAAACCATGACAAAAGGAAACTAAAGCAGTATGATAACTTTGTATTTGCAAAGATGGTTGTGAACATATAAAGGCCTGTCCTTTTCTGGCTAACTTTCTGTGAAACCAGACAGTTTTATGTGATTGAATTGCTTTTACTGAGGAGGTAGAGTTGATGATGTTAAATAGAACAGGTGGGTTTTTTTCAGCTGCATGTCATCTATGAAAAATAAATATACCTCTGAATCAAAAGGCAGCTTGGAAATATCTCAGTCCTAGCTTGAATTTCTGCTCCAAACTCTTATGCCTTCATTCATTGTGAAAACAATGTTAGTGCTAAAGAAGCAGCATTTTGCTTTCAAACTCGCAAAGGCAAACAATCCTGTATGCTTTAGTTTTCACTTCAAGTTCTTTGTGTGGTGGTTTGAGAGACGTGAGCGTTTCTCATTCCACCCTCTGCCATCTCTGACCTCCTTTCTCAATGCACGCTTAGAATCGGCAGAAGGACGATAGTCGTTGCCACTCAGGGAGGCCAGCAGAGGAGGTAAATTGAGCTTGTACTGTGGTTCTTGTACTTCTTTTTGAGTGGAGATGCTTCCCACTGCTGTTATCTCCAGTTCTGAACTGCGCCTCCTGTTTAGGGCTTTGCCATCAGTCCATTCAGTTGGCCAGCAATATCTTTGTAAAGACATTGTGAAGGCACGGATAGCTACAGAGCTTTCCCTTATTTAAAAGGAAGTTGTTGGAGTTTTCTGTTGTTGTGAATTCTTGCAGCTGCTGACTTGCCACGTACTTCCCAGGGTCGTCTTAAAGCATTAACATGTTCACGGCATGTAGTTGTTAAGCCATGTAAGACCCAAATAAATATTTTAAACAAACAAGTCTGCTGGAAGCATGTGATTAGTGCTTAAGGGATTGTATTCTTTTATATTTTTTTCTAGTAAAGGATATTTATTAATGTGAGCAGATGGGCACTACTCATTTTTGGCATTCATTGATAAGCCTGCTACCTCTCCAGGTGGCTCAACAAAAATGATAACACTGTGGCTCTGCTCCCATTTTATTTTTATTCCTCTCAGACTAGTTAGTCACCTGTCTCTGTTCTCCTCATTTGGAGCCATCTGCTGGATTTTTTTGCTTCCGTGTTTGGTTGTTCTCTATTCTAAAGTCACCAAGGGATCTCCAGTAGGGGCTGATGCAAAGTCTTTGCATGTTTGCTGAGTACTGGACTCAAGGATATCTTCTTTTTGTCGTCTTTGTAGCCAGCTTGCAAGTTTTATTTTCTCCAGCTTGTCCTTATGAAGTAATTGACGCAACACTAAATTATGGTTGTCCTTAGCGGACTGTTCTACCACTTTTCATTAACACAGCAGTTCTCTTACTTTTTTTATTTTGAAATATGAAGAGAATGAAGAGCAAGTGAGAATCCATCCTCTGTTGTGTTTGTTCTCATCACAAGCGAGCAGAACAGAAATTTGTCACACAAGTTATTAAAACACAAGCTTTATCTATATAAAAATATATTTTAAAAAGTTTAATCAACAATTTTTCTTCTCTGAAGAGATGAGATAGGGAACATGCTTCTAAAATGGAAAACCTTTTATTGTGAGTGTGTGAAAATGTCTAGTCTGTGTTAGAGCTAACTCTGTATGACTAACCCACACCTGTCCTGAGCATGCATCTCTGAAGTAGGTCAGTAGCTTCTTTTCCCTGCTCGCTCACTATTCATGTTGAAGTCTCCTCACTTGGGTATTTTAATTATGATAAATGTACTGCATTTTTTTAGTAAGTCTTTTGAATATATGCAGTTTTCCTGTGTATTAGTTAGAAATTAGTTTAAAAACCTGGTTGAATTTGAGAATGGGATCAAAAAAAGGCATGTGCTTGATACTAGACCAAACCACACCTCTGGCTGATGGGTCAGGCCATTGTTTCAGAGCTCTGTTCCCCTGTGCTTTGCTGCTCTTCTTTCCTTCTTTGCAAACTCATCGTCCTTACCTTGCCTTGGAAGGCAAAGCTGCTTCAGTGTGGTGGGGAGTGGGAAGCCCTCTGTACTTTTCCCCTGAAAGACCCGTGAGGATCAAGCGGTACATGCAGACCAGGACTTATATGTTGTTCTTTTTTGAATGTGTATGCAGCATTTGGCACAGAGCCACTCTCTTTCACCCATCTTTCTGTTGAGTCCAGCCCTATTCCTTGGTGGATCCTATTGAAATCAGTGGACCTTCTTGTGGAGTGAGGAGCTGTTATTTGGTGTGTGTAAAACTGCTCTGGTGGGAACCATAGAGATAAGCAGTACTTGTAAACAGCTTCCAAGAGAGCTCAGCTTCCGTATCCCTTTGGAGAGCCAGTACTAAGCTATGGGACCTTGTTCCCAGGTTTCCATTTGCGGTTGAAAGTTTTATTCTCCAATATGTTATTAAAACTGATACAGGCAACACTAGCAGAAAAGTCAATATAGATGAACATGCAGCTTAACTTTAAGTATTTAAGTACATATCATGTGTGGCCACAGGTATAGGAAAAACTGAGGAATTTGATCATACTGAACACAGAATTACTTGTTTGTTACTTGGTAGTCATTAAGATTATTGTGTCATGTTGTTCTTAAGGTTTGGGAGCAATGATCTTACTGACTTGTGGCAGTACCATAAAGAGTATGTAGTTTGAGTTTCAGTTCCAATTCCTCTTTCTTGAATATGTTTACTGGAAAAGAATAGAAATGGTGTTCCTTGCAGACATCTGGGATGTCTTTTCCTCCTTTCCCCTCCAGACATTGTACTGTCAGCACATCCTTTTGCACCTCTTGCTCCCAGCTGCTTCTATTGGGCCACTGAATATTACCAGATCTTTCTCATTTCATGGCTTGCCCCGACGACCATTTTTTCCCACCCTCTTCTTAGTTGTATGATTCCCCCTACCCTGTACTGTATTTTGTTATATGTAGCTCTTGAAAGAGTTTCTGTTGCCACCAGCCATCTATTTAAGGAAATGTCTGAGCATCCCGTTATCCTCATTATGGTTACTGCATTATTTTCTCATTACCTATCCTTAGGTCTATTCTTGCTTTGCTGTTTTAATAAGTAGGCATTGTCAGTGGTGCAGAAAGGACAGAGAGAAATGACAGATGATAGATTTGCGGAGGTAAAGAGTGAAGTTCTACAAATTAGGGGTTTTTGTTTTGTTGGTGTGAGGTTTTATAGTTCATTTTTTCTGAGTGGTAGTGTAATATCTATTCTGGGATTTATACTAATAATAGATTATTGTAATCCGTTCAATCGGCAATGGCTTGAGACCGCTGAGGACTGATGTAATCCACAGCGATAAAGCTACTGGGTAATCAAGAGTGAAATTTATAGATATTTACCTGCATTTACATTTTTACACTGGTGAATGACTTATTTTATCCATGGCTTTGAACTCTTAGTTACTGTTATTTTCTATGCACAATTATTCTGTTTGATGACTTTGCATTTCTGTAATATTGAGCTTTAAACTACAGTAAACAGACTGAAGTGATCATAGCAGTAGTTTGTCATTTATGATGGAGAACCATGTCAGCATAGTTGAATTTAGTTTGACCTCAATGATTTTTTTCCCCCCTTTAAATGTCAGTACAAAAAAAAATGATCTGCATGTTTTCAGAAGGGATTCCTATACAAAAGGGAGTCAACCTAGGTGATGATCTGGACCAGTAAGCAGTGATATATATTCCATCTGTGTCAGTCGGAACTGCTTAAGGGAGAACCTGTATATGTTTCATCACTGGAGTCCATACTGTTTTATTTCAGTAGTTTAAGTCCCTCATCTCAAGTTCAAGGTATACTGCTGATATGGAACTAACTCTGAAATGAGGCAGCACTCGACTCACAGAATGGATAGGTAAAGAACAATTAGATTTTAATCCAAAAAAATCGAAATGAATGTGACAGCTGAGGACCATGTGTGTTTCTCATCCTACTTCATTTCTTGCTATTCATTTTCTATTCCAACTTGAACCTGTAGAGAAACGTGCCTACTGGATGTAAAATAGGCCATCTTTTCGAAGAGGGTGGAAAGTGGAGACCCCAAAGCAATGACTGATAACAGGTGTGTCCCTTCCATTTTAAATCACAGTACAAATGGCCCAATATCTAATGCAAGGCATATATAATGAATTATTTCCTTGAATCACAGTTGACATATGTAGCTAAGAACACTGAGGCATTCCTACATTCGTTTATTTAATAATGTGTAAATAAAAGTGTTTTAAGAGAGTAATAATATGGTCAAAGTGTAGGCATTAACCAAGATGTGTTGTGATTGAGCATTTTTAACAGTTTTTGTAGTGAAACTTGCTCATTTGCCTCAATGAGGCAAATGAGCCCTTCAAATTGAGGCAAATTTGAAAGAGAGCGTCTGTCAGTTCTAAATTTCCCTTGCTGCTGTTGCACATCTTTATTTATGTTTAAAGTGTTCTTGTTTGCTGTTAGTCTTCTACTTGGTGCTTTTTTTAAGCAACTGGGCGCAATCCTACTGTCAGTTGTGCCAGTACAGCTACATGAAACATCTGACCCATAGGGCAGTGTTCTGTCTTTTGCTCTCATAAAGGACTGAGATACTGATATTATCATGTACAAAAGAATTGCAGTGTGGTGGAGAGGGGATGGCATGCTAATGTGGGAGATCTTTGAAAAAAAACTCATGTCTTTTTCTAAAGGAGAGGTGAAAATAATAATAAATAAATAAATGACTACTAAATGTTTTAGCACTTCACCCTGCTTGGAAATTCACCTTAAGGAAAGTCATCTAGAGAGTAGGTAAGTAGAGGGAAATGCACATGAACCGTCAGTTCTATAGGTCCTTAAAATATGTTTTTCTTCTCCTTGTTCTTGTTTTTAATATACAATAGCAAAGTTCAACCATTACTGATATGAATGTAGGAAGGAACATTGTACTATCTAGATTGATGGTGTGAGTGGGACGATCAGAGGGAATTCATCTATTCTTTCCAACAACTTCTGGCTAGGGTAGGACATATCTTTCAGAGAGATGTTAAGTTTCAGTCTAAATACCTCAGTTAATGGAAATTATATCACACATGTTCCCAGGTAATTTCGAAGAGAAAGAGAGATTGGATAGTAGTGTTCCTCAATCAACTAGAGAAAAGCATAAATGAGTAACAGCTTTTAATCAAATACATATATATAATTTTTGTGTGTGTATGCACTTGTATACACACACATGTAATGGCACTGACATGAATGATTATCCACTGCAGCAGATTTGTTACCAACTCTTAGGTTGATTTATCCCAAATCGGGGCCTGTGATGGAATAGAGAACAGTTCTATCTCAACCCTGTTCCCTAGCCCAACTTTACCCAAACTAGTAAATACATTCCTTTACAGATGTGTCCCTTTCCACAGGGGCTTGGGCTTTTCTCACCTTTTCTTCTTTCCCCACAGATGTTGAAAGGGATCAGAGTGCTGCCATATATTCAAACCCAGATTACAAACCATACATCTTTCATTTCCAAGAAACGGAAGCAGAAATTAATAGTGCTTCCTATTGTCCGAACTTGTTCCTTAATTCATGTGTGGTAAAGCTAATTAGATTATACACTGATAGTTTCAAACCATGATTTATTTTTCTGTGTATTTGAAACGCAGTGTTTATGTTGGTGGTTGCAGTTGCCAACCACCTTTGTTGTTCTGGGCTTGGAAAATTACAAATTCACATTTCTAAGCTTCTTCCATAAGGCAAGTATTCTTATAAAATTAAAGCTCAGTTTCTACTCTCATCCTCCTATTCCAGAAGCTGGAGACATTAAATAGAATGCCAAGTGATGTGAGATGCTCTATAAAAATGGGATAATGAAAGGACAGGAGTGGATGGAGACCTCTGCTTTGTTTTTTGACTTTGTTTTCTGGATTGGGAGGAGGACATTTAGAGCAGAGCAATTTTTCTATCTATGCATCACTAAAATAGTCTCAAAAAACAGGAAGAGACCAACTTACTTTTACATGCCTGTCTTCTAGCTGCTTGGTTTTTTTAGGGGTGAGAAGAAAAAAATATGTCCAATGAAGAAAATTTGAATTTTTTTTCAGCCTCCAAATATCACAACGAAGTACTCCTCTCTCCCCAAACATAAACAAACAAATCAACAACAAAAATTCAGCTGATTTTTTTTTTCTTTTAATCTCTACAATTATGCCATTTTATGCCAGTGTGTTATCAGTGTTTGTTCCTTCTAAAACATTACAGACTCTTTGAAGTAATCAGAGAGTTTAGGGGACACAAGCATAGCTACTTAAACTGTGAATTATGATGGAAGACACTTCTATTAAAGTTTATGGTGTGTAGATAAAGGCTTGTAAGATTTTTCAATTAACTTGAAGGATTAAAGCATTACAGCTATTGTTCCTGCTTAGTCAGAGGTGAAAAAAATGGTAACCTGCTCATTAGATATGGGTAGTATTTAAGCAGGAAAATAGTTCTTTTTTTTTTTAATACTTTGAGAATGAAATTACTACTTACTTGTGGGTTTTGATAAACTTCTAAATAAAAGGAAGAACAATAATTAACCAGGACCTGCATGAAGGCTACTGCAATAAATAGAGATAAGTATCATGACACTGGAAAACAGACGTGCCAAAATAATGCTGATTCTGGTTGATCATGCATGTGGTGTGCATTACAGGTTAATCTGAGGCCAGAAAGCCAGGAGGATTAAATCTTTGGGTGCTATGGAATGACAGAGCCAGAACAGCCTTGTAGTTTTGTTCTGGTATTTCATTTTCTATTTTTTTTTTCCTTAAAGTTATTTCAATGTATTGTATGTGAGAGTGAATCTTCTCCAGGGAGTGATTCGGAGCAGGTGCACCAAGTGAAAAAAATCTTCTGTTTAGTTGATAGACAGACAACTTTGGTTCTTCAGGACACTGAGTGTTCTCTGACCTGCTGAAGCACTTAAGGAGACGTATAATTTAAATTATTATGAAGACATTGAAAAGTATAAATGCTTTGCTGGTTTGGCATCAGATCACACAGTGACTTACAGGTGGGGAACTAGACACTAGAGGAAGATTGGAGGAGTGAGAAATATTTATTGTAAATAAATAATAAAAAGCTGTGGCCAGAGAAGGTAAGACGTTTATGAAGAGTAGAAGGATGTTGATATGTAGGAGAGCGTACTCACATATGCCTACGGCTGCATATGAGTTTGTTGCATTGAGAGGGAAGGAAGTAGAACACGGAGCATATGTCTATCAGATTAAAAGGTTGAAAAGAAATAATGACACAAGAGGACAGTGTAAAACTTAATATATTTTTTTTGAATATTGGCAAAATGCTGTAGAGGAAAACCATACAAAAAATGGACACAGAGTTGAATAGGGCGTTGAAAATGTGTGATAGATATATAGAGGAGATGGAGTGGGTTAGAAAGAAGGTAAACTAGAAAATGGTTTTAATGCTGCAGAAATTCTGAGAGGAGTAAGTGAAGGCTTTGTCTCCTTTTTAAATGTTTTCTCCATCCCTTCCTATTCACACCTCGCTGCACTGTCTGCTAACACCCTCTAGATGGTGTTGGGTGATATCGGCATGTTGAGTTTCTCCTGACTCCATGAATTAGGATAGATATGTGGTGGGGTTTGGTGTTTGGTTTTGGGTTTTTTTTTACATATATATATATATATATAAAGTTATTTTTGACGAAGTGTTGGCATAATTGTAGGTGGTGTTTGAGCCAACGTAGATTTAAACACTTAGATGAGGAAATCAAGTACAGTCATGAAGAAAATGCTCTGTTATGCTTTACAAAACATTGCATGGATACTGTAGCTTGTTATTTCATAAGGAGTTATGAGTATACAACAGAGTATCTTTAGGGAACCCATCTCTGGTGGGGATTATGTAAGTTTTGACTTGGCTTTTCTTTGGGTTGCATTCCTGTGTTTCTCAACAGCAGGATGCTGTTTCAGAGCTCCACAGTTTCCTTTTCTTAGCACAGCTAAGAGCCGCTACCTCTGCTCTCTGGTAAAGTGCAATTAACACAGTCCTTAAAGAAATTACAACGTTCTCTTGTGTGATCTGCAAGTAGTTGCAGCTGCACTGTTGTTTGGAAAAACTAAACAACCCATCACCCCCCACATACCTGCTATCAGAAATGGAGTGCCATTGCAAGAGTATTTTTGGCTTGTCATATATAAGAATGGAAGTCAGTGTGTTCCTGTTTGCTTGGGGTTTTCTTTTGCTTTTCTGTATGTTTTCTTTGAAAACAAAAATCTTAAAAAATTATTTTTCAAAATACTGAAAGAACAGAAGTGAGTAGTCATCCTTCCTCTTGAAAATCCCAAAATATTTTAAAAGATTCTACAGGACACAAAACATATGGTGTCGTCTCTTTAATCGTGTTTGTGTAGTGGGAACATGCTGCTTTGCTCTCTGTGGAATTCTGAGAGGAGCGTATTAAATATGCTGTTGTTGCACAGGCTTAATGTTAACCATGCATTAGAGGAAATAGTGGCAACCAAAAAAGATTGAAACCTGATTATTGCATCATTATCCCCATATTTTCATAGTATAGCGCAGTGATGCTGCAATCCCTTTATCATCTTTGTGGCCATTCCCTGCGCTTCACTGAGAGGCCCAGAGCTGGACACAGCACTCCACGTGTGGCCTTACTAGTACTAACCAGAGGGGAAGGGTCACCTCCCTTGACCTTCTTTTTACAGTCTTCTTAATGCCGCCCAGGATGCTGTTGGCCTTTTGTTGCACGTGATTGGTTCATGGTCAACTTGTTATCCATCCGGACTGTCAGGTCCTTTCCTACAAAACTGCTTTCCTGCTGGTCAGGCCCCAGCATATACTGGTGCATGGGGTTGTTCCTCCCCAGGAGCAGGATTTTAGTCTTCTCTTTGTTGAACTTCATGAGGTTCCTGTCAGCCCACTTTTGCAGTTGGTGGTGGTCTCTCTGAATGGCAGCATGTTCATCTAGTTTATGAACCACTCTTCCCAGTTTTGCATCGTCTGTGAATTTCCGGAGGATGGGCTCTATCCCATTGTCTAGGTCATGAATGGAGATGTTAAACAGTATTGGACACCGTATTGACCCCTGGGGCACACTGCTGGTGACCAGCCTCCAGCTGGACTTTTTTCCAGCTGATGACAATCTTGAGCCTGACAGTTCAGCCAGTTTTCAGTTCACCTCACCGTCCACTTATCTAGTCTGTACTTCATCAATTTGTTTATGAAGATGTTATGGGATACAGTGTCAAAAGCCTTACTAAAGTCAAAGTGAATGGATCCACTACTCTCCTCTCATCCACCAAGCCAATAATCTCTTCGTAGAAGGCTAACAGGTGGTTCAGACGTTATTTCCCTTTCATAAATGCATGCTGATGATTTCTAATTACCTTCTCACATTTTGGAATTTCCAAGATGAGTTGCTCCACCACCTTCCCAGGGATGGAGGTGGGGCTGACTGGCCTGTAGCTCCCCAGATCTTCCTTCTTGACTTTCTTGAAGATAGGATTGACATGTTTTCTCCCATCTCTGTTTTCAGCCGAACTTACCTAGAGAAGACCTTTAGGTTGTAGTTGCCTTTTCTTGATGTAACTTGCTTGTTATTTTTGTACTGTTCACTGAATTTAACTTTACTATATGTTGATCAAATCTTCACCTTACACTTGGAAGCAGGTTAAATTTGTACTGAATATAAATAAGGTCGTGTGCTAAAAGTAGTGTAATATAACTTGTTAATTTTTTTTTTCCCCTCCCTTCCACTTCATTAGCTGGAACCGGCCCAGGTTAATTGAGAGTGGGAAGTCTATTCCAGACTACCATCTTTAGAGAATAATCAGTTTTCCTGAGAGTGTCAGGAGGAGATTGTTAAGGAAGGCACTCATAAAGGCTTTCCTTTGATGCACACAAGAAATCATTTATGCGAGCTACCAGCTCCCTACTACTCATCACTATGAAGCTTAGTAACGTTCATTCTGGTCATGGAAGGGGAAGCTTGTGGATTGGTGGGACATCAGTCAAGCTGAATTGATTTAAATCATAATTAAAACCGGATTATTTAAAGGAGTAGGGAAGCTTTTGTGCATTTTATGTTGTTTTCCTTGAAAACGCTTCGTTCTCACTGGCTGGCAAAAAGTGAAATAAGTTGTTTGGTAGTGCTAGTCCTGTATGCTAAAGTAAGTACTGACTTTGCACTTCTAAGCAATTATACAACCTAACACAAATATAGCTAGTTTCTTAATATTTACACATTCTTATTTTATAAAATAATGATTGGTGGATTTCCTGCTTACGAGCTAATGATTAATTTTGATTTGGGACATGTACAGTTGCATTTGGATCGAGTTTTTAATTCAATTAAAAATACAGAAACCTAACATTATACATTTCCCCCCCAGACATATTCCACATTTAAAACTAGTGGAATAGACTAAACAAAGTCAGTATCTTTATTGAATGAAGCAGGTTGTTTCTGGATATCTTGGTCTTAATGGACATCATCTTGAGAAGGAAAGGTGCAGGTGGCTTTGTTCTTGCAAGCCCGTTATGGTTTTCTTCTGGAAAAGCTATGCATGGAATATGGTGACAGCGCGGGTGCGGTCGGCGCGCTTCACGGCGGTACTGTAATCGCGTCTTCATAGCCCTTTATCGGTGTTACTGTTTTGTTTTCACCTTCCCTTTTGCTGCTCTGTTAAATTGCACAGTTTTAACCCATGAGTTTTGCCCTATTGAGATTTTTTTTTTTTTTTTTTCCCCGCGGCTGTGGGAGTGGAGCGAGCGGCTGCGTGGTTCTTTGTTGCTGGCTCAGGCCAAACCACGACAAGGTGTTTATATTATCTCTCGTGGTTTTTTAGAGAGTTATTCTGATCTATGGTTTATTACAATAATTAAATTTTCCCAGATGTTAGCAGGTGCTTGTTTTACTACATGGAAAGTTAGTGTCCCCCAGCTTTGTTCCTTATACAACTTTGCTTTGTTGCTGGATTTAAGAATTGAGTGCATAATTTTTTTTTAGATCTTACTCATTTTGACAAAAGAAAAAAAATAGGAGGAAGCTTTCCATAAAATACCTGTTTCTTGGTTTTGCTCCTTTCCATTTGGTTGTGGGTTGTATGAGATGAGGACTGCGTATGTACGTGCAGAGCTTAGAATATAGCTCAAGCTTCAACCAAGGCTTTGGTCCAGGCTTCGGTCCAGGCTTCCTCCATAACAATAATAATAATTTGCTCTAAGTGAAGGAAGAAACATGCCTCAGACAAATTTTTATCTAAATTCCGCCTTGCCTGCTGTTCTCAAGTAAGGAGACATCCTTATGTTATTTGGGTCTGTGATGCCTGGGCCAGCAGGTCCCTCCTTTCAGGTTTGAGGTGTTCATCCCTCAGCCTGCCTGGACACGTGGCAGGAGTGTCTCTTCCCGTTACATCAGGAGAAAACAGAGGCTACCTCAGACTTGATGACATCTGAAATACAGACCAGTGCATTGGATCTATTTCCTGGGATGCATTGTGTGCAGTCAAACCCCAAGATGATCCGACTGTCAGTAGGAGTTGGTAATGACTGAAGCAAATGGTTGCGATGACTGTTGCAACATGATTGCCTTCAGTGCTGTTTTACTGCCTTTCTCTGACAACGAGTTAGGCCTAGGATGCGTAGGGGCAAATAAAGAATAATGGACTAAAGTGTAAATGTATGACTGTATAAATCTACCTCAGAATGTGCAGTGTCTGAAAGGTTAATATAATATGTAATAGTTAATGTAAGTGCTGACAGGTCATGTACTAAAGTGGCTTCTAAGAGATAGCTACAAACTTACTTACATCGCTAACCGAAAAAAATCTGATTTCTGTATTTTGATTAATTTAACGTGCGAGTAAAATTAAGATATTTAAAGAGACAAAACTTGTGGTATTTGGGTTTTACTACGGGAGCCCTGTAACCTTTAAATCAATTTAATAGCAGTATGCAATAGCATTTGCTAAAATGGCATGTATATTACATGCTTATGCTTAGGGAGTCTGGTTCATCTAGGATACCTTAAATTATAGGGTTTCCCAGATTTTTTTTTTTTTTTTTTTTTTTTTCCAGTGGTGGTGGTGCCCACAGCATCTTCTAGCTCTGGACAAAGCTGTTACATATGTGCAGGTTGTTGTGCAGCTGTTACATATGGTCAGGGCTGGAAGGGACCTCTGGAGATCATCTAGTCCAACCCCCCTCCCAGAGCAGGGTCACCTACAGCAGGTTGCACAGGATGGCGTCCAGGCGGGTTTTGAACGTCTCCAGAGTGGGAGACTCCACCACCTCTCTGGGCAGCCTGTGCCAGTGCTCTGCCACCCTCAAAGTAAAGAAGTCCTTCCCCATGTTAAGATGGAGTTTCCTATGTTCAAGTTTGTGGCCATTACCTCTGATGAAGTTTTTTGTTACCTCGGCAGTGTTTTTCTTCTGCTTTGAAGTAGCTCACCATGGTTTGAAAATGTGTACTATGAGCATTTCAACTTCATTGTTAAATGAAAAAAATATTTTGCACCTTTTTTACTTTGTGCTTTTACTCAGAATTGAATGAAACAGCCAGTGAGTTGTTAGTTGCCAGAAAGGGGAAGATGACTCTGCAGTTCCTAAGCTTTCCACTTCTGTCTGAAGGCACCTGCTTTACCCAGACCTGTGAAGTCTATAATTTTTTGAATTGGAGATTTTTGTCAAAGATTTTTTTTTTTGTCATGAAGAAAAAATGATCATTCCCAAAACAAGTTGAATCATTATCCTTTCAAATTACTTCTGAATGACTCTGTGTGCATGTGTGTACAGGAACATATCAGTTGGCATTCATGCCTGTGTGTGTTTGAATGATGGAGATCCTGAGGGGAATGAGGACTTTTTTTGGGAAGTGATTCTTAGAAATTTCTGGACATGTGGACTACAATATTATGTAGGACCTGTTTATTTGGCTTCCTCTATAAGCAGAAAGCCTATGGATTTGCCAAATTCTTTTATTAAGCCATTAATGCTGTAAAGCAGATATGTCTTCTAAAGACGTATTCAAAACTGATGATACCCGTGTGGCCAAATCTGACACATGGGAAGACCTGAGCTGATTAAATGAACAGATGCCTTTCAGATGGTAAAAGACTGTTCTAAACTCTGCTCTGGCGGTTTTCAACAAGTGCATGAAAAAGGAAATGAACATTTTATTGAACAAGCAGTTATTCAGCTTTTAATATAAATGGTTATTATTCTGCAATACTACTGCTGCTTCATCATCTGTTGGTAGGTCTTTTGGGGGCCAGGTTTCTGCAGTCTCAGTAGTGCTGCTAAAAGCAATGTCGCCTTTCTGTGCTGTTCATTTACACAAATAAAGGAGAAGATGCAAGAGGAGGAAGAGTGACTGTTTCATCAAATGAAGGCTCATCGCTTTCCCTTGTTTCTCTCTGATTCTTGTTCTTAATTTACTTTAAGAGTTGACAAAAGAAGGATTTTAATCGAACTTTGAATTATTCAATTATTACGCAATTTTTAAAGGAATTCACCAGGCAGAGGTTAAAAAAAAAATAATCTGTATATCACTTAAGGCAAAAAATTGTGGCAAGATGATTTTTTTCTTTCAAAAGAGAAGATCCCTGTCCAACATTAGATAAATTCCACAAAGTGGCAAGTTTCATCTGGGAGTATCCATTGCTCCATAGAGTCCACCTTTGAAAGGAGAAATGCTTTAGGAGATCTGCTGAGAGTCTTTTTCACTTAAGGTTGCTGTAGTTATGGATTGGTATTCACAGATGAAAACAGCTTTTCCCATTTTCCACAAACCCTGTTTTAGGTGCTTCAAGCATGGACAATTATTTTGCAAGCTGGTGTCGTCCTAATGTGCAGAGGAAATTAAGGGTTTCGAGTATACTTAAAATTGTGAGAAAATCTATTTTAGGTTAAAATCAGTGGATTGTTCATTTTCTCACCCTTTACTATTGACCTGAAACTCTTGCTTTGCAGCCAAGTCATATGGTTTAAGTTGTTGTGCAACATGACATTTGAGGATGTGAATTACTGTTAATTTCCACTGGGTTATGCGCATGCTTACAGCTCCAGAAGAGGATTCAATGAAGTGTGGTGGATCAGAGAGCACTTGGCTAGCTTCAAGTTTGTGCTTGTGCTCAGATTCCAGTGGAATCAAGCATGAGTCTAACCCAAAGTCCAGTAATTAAAATACAGTTGAAAGACTGTGAGATGACAAGACTTTGGGACAAGTCTGAAGTTCTTTGGAGTTTCAGTAAGTTTACAGATTGTACTGGTACAGCCTCATTTTTCTCAAATATGTAATTAGCTTCATTTTTACCCTGTGTTAGTACCCTCTGCAAGCCCAGGTAAGGGTCTCATGCATTGAGATGCTGAGCAGAGCTGAGTGAGTCTAAGCTGAGGGTCTAAGCTGATGCCAAGATAGACTTGGCAGGGAGGAAGGGAATGGTTGTTGATTATCAAATGGAAATTCAGGGATATTTGAGACCCTGTATGACCTGTGAACAAATGCCGCAGCATTATGTATGTGGGGCAGTGCAGTGTTAAATTTTAAAGCAAATATCCCCAAGTGTCTGTGTGCTTTTATTAATTGTATAATCAATGGAAGTAAGACATTTAAGATTTTAGTCAGCAGAACTGGTGGCTTATGTCGTAAGGTATAAAAGTTTTACCATCACGTCAGTACAGTAGTTTGTATTAGTATGGCAACTGTTGTTGTTTGCAAGTCACAAGTGGTAATCTTAAGATCATGTCAGTAAAATTTTAATGCTGTACACTCACCATTGTGTTTGATATACAGTACACTGAAAATGTTTTACAGGAAATAAGTTTATATACTAACAGTTTAGAAGGTTTTACATTTTTATTGTAGGTAGTTTTCATTTCCCTCATCTGTAAATCTACTCTTTAGTTATTTCATTGCTGTATGTAGTTGAGAAAGGAAGATATTTTAATACACATATAAGAAGCCTGTAAGAATTACTTGTAGTAAAAGTCAGTATCTAAACAAGGTGCTCCTAAGATTTAGTACCTTGAAACTTTCTGGGAAGTAAACACAAGTGCTTTGTAGTGGATGAAAGGTGATAATCTACCTTTTCCCATATGAAAAAAATGAGATTTTTAAAACAAGTTCATGATTTGTAATGTAACGTTGCCTGTCCTGCTCCAGAAGTCAGAATAATTCTGGAAGAGGAAAGCCTTAATTTTTGTGTTTTTTAAAAAAAGAGAAAAAAGTGAGGAGTGGCTGTCTTGTCATGATATTTACATAATATGATTAATTTATTTGTACCTCTGTGGGATGAACTTTATTTGAAGTAGTTTGAACACCTAAGAGGATTTGGAAATATTATAGATTTAATTGGTTTCCAAGAATCATAGCCTACATACTCTGTTGAATAAAGATGTTTGAGAAAGGTGGATGAATAGGGCTTTCAGAAACTCATGTTATACAAAGCATGTAAGAGGTCTCACCTGAAATTACCTAATGGAGACGTCACACATTCACTTCAGATCTGTATTTGGGTCAGAAATCTATTTAAAAATATCAAGAGCATTGTCAGTTCTTGTATTGTCTTTGCCTCTCAGCTTTAAAATACGTATCTTGGATTACTTATTTGGTGTAATTTAAGCTAGTTGTGCATTAGTAAAGTTTAAAAAAATGAAAAAAATACTATAGGGTTTACTCAGAGCAGGATTAAGCGTGGTCTGGAACATATTCCTCCAACCTAAATACCCCCTAATTCCTTTTCAGTGTTTCCTTTTGATTGACTAGATGTTCCATACCTGCAAGTAACCACTTTGATCAGAGGCAGAAGAGGAAGTGAGGCCTGATGAGGCTGCAGCGCAGTTCTACAACACTGCCATTAGATCTGTAAGGGGAGGGAGAAACAGACGTGTGATTTTTACTTGTTAGAGTAGGTGAGGAGCTTCATCGGACTGTCAGATCTCTGGAGACAGTAGATCTCCATTGTGCTAAGGCTGTGGTTAGTATGCTGTGCACAATGTCCCATCCTGTCTTTACATGAAAATTGTATGCAGCTTTTCTACACAGGGTATCCACAGTCTTTTCTGGTGTGGTATCCTGTGGGACTGGATGACACCTTGCTGCTAATATGTTTGACTTGACTATCAGTGATTTCTAGGTTCCACTTATTTTCTTTTCTTTTTTTTTTCCTTTGTCATCCCAAGTGAAGGCTCTGTCCTGAAAAAGCATTAAACCCACAGTTTGTGTTCAGGGCTACTCAAAAAACATCGCCCTTGGAGACCATGCTTCAGTCTTAACACTTGCTAGAAGCAGAGCAAAGTAGGATGCATTTGTTCTGGCTGGAGTAGACTTGCCACTGAGAACAGTGACTTCAAAGGAAAGCTTTTTTGGAGAGGGAGAAGATTTTTTTTTGTTTGTGTGCTTGTATTGTAGTTCTTGCCTGAGTATATTGGGTACCTGCCTGACAAAGATGGATGTGTTAGAACCTCAGAATGATGGGATGTTACAATAAACAAGAATACGACCTGAGGAATTACTTTAGCAGTCAAGAAGCAATCTGCTTGCCAAGTGACTGCTTTTCTATCGTTTGTATATGCAGTTCAAAAATAGACTAATCTTTTTAATATAACTGGTAGAGGGGAGGAGAGAAAGAGATTGTTTTCTATTCTGAAAGTATTTGCAAGGGGTACCCTTTATCCTATATTTAGATTTCTGATGGAAAGATCGATGGGAAGTCTACCAGGAGAAGGGGCAAAAACATGTTGGAAGGCATATTGGAAATGCCTTTGGTGTGGTGGTCTTTGCATTTTTAGTTTCCACTTAACCCTTCCTTGAATGAAGCCAGGTATGTGTGCTAACATTTATGTATTTCATCATCAGGTCTGCCTTGGACCTCTCTGTCCTGCAAAATGCATTAAATAATCATGTGGGATTTTTCATGATGGGCATTTAAAATTTTCTTCTGTATTTGGTTTGTTTATTAAAAAAAACCCATGTGATTTCAAGCTGCTTTATAAGAGGACCAGACTGTTTCTTCTCACAAATAAGCTTACTTTTCCTACTGTTGTGTTCATTCTATAATTACTGAGTAGTGCAATGCTCTAAGGTGCCCTTTGTTGACAGCTGATAGGTATGTCAGACTCATTCAGACGGCCTCTAAATGTTATTGACCTCCACCTTTTTTTTGCAACAGCAAGGGTCTACTTGAAACAGCCTTTTTCAAGGAAACAAATACAATATCCTATTCTTTATCTTGCCTTAGCCTTCTCCACCCTTATTGCTGAGATGCTAAATTAGTAATTTTACTCCTAGTGTAGTAGATTTTGTTATTATATAGAAGTACACCCTGAAACATATTCTGCACTAGGAAGAGTACTCTATGGTGTGCAGTGAGAAGAATTCCGCTTTCAGAATAGCATTTTTAGGTTTTTCAGTTGTCCTGCTTAAAATTTGTCATCAGATTACTTTCTTTGAATGTTTTTGAAACGCATAAAAACATGAAATGCATTGGCACATGCTATATATCTTAGATCTTGTATGACTTTTTCATGGTTATGAGCATTTTTCAATAGGAGGCTGCTGTTACTCAAGTGATCTATCATTAAAAAAAAAAAAAAGGCTTTGCTAAATACCACAGGGTAGATAGAGGAAAAACAACTACTTTTTTTTTTCTCTACTTTTGCCAGTGTTCACCTGCATTACCTTCTTTTGCCATGAAATAAAACAGTATTGAAAGGGAAGCATCGCTTCTGAATCACTGGGGTGTGCTCATCAGACATAGCTAGTTAGGAGCCACTGTGGTTCATATTTTATAGTGATGAACAAAAGTGAAAGCTTTGTGATTAAAGTTCAAATGTGTTCCGTGTGCTTCTGTTTGAATCTGCCTAGGGGTGTTGGAATAACAAACCACAGATTAAAAATGTGTTGCTTTAAGACAGGATAAATATTTCATTTTTAAGTTCTTCAAGCAGTAAATTCACAGGCATCATACACGTTCATATTGTGCTTCATGTTTAATCTCACTGTAGTCAAGACTGTGGCCAACATGAAATGTAAGTAAAGAAAAGAAAAATGTTGGCGTATGAGGAGGACATGATCTTCCTGAAGTTATTGTATATTTCAGTGATACCAGTTGAAATATTGGATATTGTATTCAATTTCAGTCCCCTTATTCTCTAAAAGGAGAGATGTAAGAGAAAGCAGTAGAAGTTACTCAAGAACCTAAGTGATGGAAATTATGACACCCATATAAAGGAACACGAAAAAAAAAAAATTAAAAATTGCAGTATGTACAACTGCAGTTTGAAGAGTTGAGTAAAAATAGTATCTTGTTAGCTTAATATAATTTCCACAGATGTTTCTGGTGTCTTTCCATTAGTTTCAGTGGGAGTTTGTATCTAGACCACCTAGAATGGAAAGCCCTAATCCAAATGGATTTTTCTGCCTATCCTGTGCCATGGAGCAAGATGAAGAGCGTAATTGAAATACAACCATAATACATTTTAAGTAAATCGGGTACCACTGTTGCAGCGTACAATTAACAGGTGGTGTCTGTTTGAACAATCACTGCAGTTTGTCTACCGTTGTATTTCCTTCTATAAAAAAAAAAAATGCTGAGAAATTGTGTTGCAATAGGAAAGGAATATTGTTGTGTTGTTTACTGATAGTACACAGCTAACCATGGCTGTCAGTGAGCACTCAAACTTTCTTTTTCAAAATTGCTGTGAATGTTTGTACTCCTGACAGTTAATCTGGGAGTAGGAATGCCAATGAAGAGAATAAAATATGGAAAATAATGCTGTGTTTTATATAGCACCTGCCATACTCTAGAATGTTAAAGCACTTACTAAATAGATGCTGAGATAGATGAAATATGACAGTGCCTATAAGCAAATACATCACCTGCTAAGCTTTCAGCAATGTAACTGGCATACAGCCATAAGCACCATTAAAACTGCTACTGAAAGCAGGCCTTGGCTAGACCTCTAAGGGATAGCCCACTGTTACGTGTTTCATTAAAAAAAATATAATAATGATCACAGAAATTATAACATAACAAACCAAAACAAGACTGGAAAGACGTTGAGATACTGACTAGTCTGTTCTTTGGCTCCCAAAGCAGGTTGAATTTTATACCTGTTTTTTTTTTTTAGCACAGCTGTTTAGAAATCTGCATGAAATAATAAAACTACAATGGGCTCTGCACAAGCCTTCTCTTACAATATATCACTCTCTTTGTAGAAAGACTTCTAATAACTGATACAAATTTTTCTAACTTTGGTTTCAGTAGGTGTATTGCTGCTTGTCCTAGCCAGGGTACAGTGGAAAAAAGGTTATTCCTTAGAGTGTGCAACTTTCTTTCAGATCTGATGATGATGATAATGCATTTAAATTTTTCTTCTCAAGTCTAAATAGTCCTAGTATATTCAGTCTTTCTACGTAGTTCCTCCTTTGAGACTTGTGGTAATTTCTGTTACTATCTTTGGACTCTTTCCAAAATTTCCATTTTTTATAAATATTATGCCACAAATTTGACTGTCTTACTCCTTCCTGCTAAGCAGAAGGACAGAAGTGCTTCCTATTTTATGGAGTATATAGTCCTGTTTATATTCCTGTATGATGATTTCTTTTTGTTTTTGTTGTGGTTTAGGCCACATCGGCTACTGGGGACCTGGGGGACCCCAGATGGGACCGACAGATGCTCTCCTCTACCCCTCTTCAGAGAGAGGGGCAGAGGAGGAAAAAGAGACTTATGAGTTTAAAAGGAACTAAACTACTTTAATGAAATATTAATAATAAAATAAGAAAAAAAAAAAAAAAGAAATAATGAGTCCTCCTCAGACGTCGGCCATTGCAAGAAGAGAGGGAGATGACCTTTCGATCCCTCAGCTTTTATACTGAGCATGAGGCAGATGGGATGGAATACCCTCTTGGTCAGTTTTGGGTCACCTGTCCTGTCCGCTCCTCCCCGCAGGTGGGACCCCTCTATGCATTTCCACTTCCGACCCTCCAACGGGGCAAATAACAAAGTTGGTTGCCCTTGGGTGTTACAGCAATAAGTCTAAGCAAGAGCCTCTCTGCATACCATGCCTGGGCATCAGCTATAAACATAGGTCTTATCACCCTGAGAGAGTGAACAGTGTCTGCACAATATGCTGTTAATTTCAGTTGTTAGAGAGGCCCAGCTAAGAAGCGAAGTTACTGACCAAAATTGGTTCTGTTTTACCTCAAACCAGGACAGTTTTAAAATCACATTTTGAACTTATATTCAGCTCATGGTCTGTTTAAACCTCTGATCCTCTTCTGAAGAAGCTGCCATCTAACCGCTTACTTGCTGTGCTGCAGGCATGCAGCTGACTACCTGCCAAAGCATGGAAACTTGCACTTGTCCCTGCTGAATCATTCTGTTATTTTTCTGACCACTTGTCTAGTTTGACAGAATAATTTTGAGTTCCAGCCCTGTTATCCACCATACCTGCAGTGTCGGCTCTTGATGATCAGCAGATTTAACCGTGGCCTCTGTTCAGTTGTGTAGGTTGCTAATGGAAATATTCCGTGAAACTAGACCAAGTTCAGATCCTTGCGAAAACCCACTCAGTACACCTTTTCATTTTTGATAGCAAGCTACCAACAATTTTTGTGTGGTCATGTAATCAACAAATGTTGCCTTCATTCACAATCTCCTGTGGAAAATACTTGCTTATAAGAAAGGGTATTTGATGGAGTCATCTGCCTGTTCTGTGGTAACACAAGTTGGAAAGCATAAAAGGGGAATCAAGAATGTTCTGGTTTCTGGCCTGTGCTATCTTTTCCCCGCTGTTTCTCAGTGGGATGGAATAAAAGTTGAAATTTTTAATGATCTGATGATGCATAAGAAATAGGACTAGTCATTCCTATGAGCAAAGTAGGACTTTACTGCTGAGAAATGATCTCATAGCACAAAAAGAAAAAAAAAAGAGGTGGAGGTGGTGCTTGTTGCACATTAGTAACTACATGTTTGTCAGTAGTTGGATGGTCAGATCGGGGTATTCTGTGGCTGTTTTAGTAGGTTCGATAGTCAGGCCTATGTTTTCTCAGGTTGGACTCCTGTAACTCCTGGATGCTTGTAACAGTGCAGATCGCAGTTGCTGGAGAAGAGATAAAGATGACAGTATCCTTTCAAATATCAAAGGATAGTCTTTTGTGTTCAGAATTTACATTTCAACTGTTCTGGTGTATACTTTGTGTCATTATGGAGTATGCTCTTAGAATTTAGTCAACATTTGTATCTATACAAGGAAATATGAGCTAAATTGTATGTCATTAAGGCATGTGACATACTGAAAAGTACATAGAATTCAATGTAAATTTGTTTGTTTGTTTGGTGGAGGGAGAGGGCCAAACACAGCAACATGACTATAGCTAGATGTAAAGTCATCAATATTCTTACTGTAGTGTTTTACTGGTGATGTGGATGTCTTGTTTGCCTGTGGAATTGAAACAAACACTGATTAAGATGAATCCAAGCCTGCTGATAATTACAGTAATTGCCCACAGTTCTGCTAATAGTAAACTTGTGATTTTTGAGTGAGATGGTAGAAGTTAGCGTGACAGATGTACTGACTGCACTAAATTTGATGCTTGTAGAACTTCAACTGAATAAAGTGTGGATACCATTAGGATGGAGATTATCATGGTAATTATTTGAACAGTTGAATGCAGGACATTCATACAGAGATGTAGTGTTACTTACATGAAATATTTTTGAATCTACCTGATATGTGAGAAGGGCCCTGTTCTAAAGTTCTTAATAAACAGATTTGACTTCAGGCCTTAAAAAAAAAAATCCTGCTGTGTGAGAGACGTCTGGTGCAGGATTCAAGCATCAGAACTGTATGTGATTTTAGTTATCTTTATAAGGCTTCCCTGGCAATGAGTGCTACGCCTCTGCAAAGTGGTGAATTTCAGCCTTAAGTGTGAGTATATGTCATCTTTGGGTATACCAGGAGATATCTTTCTGTTGTTTATTTCTCAATTTACAGCAAACTTAGCAAAAATGCAACAAAAAGTACAGCAGGTTAAATGACCACTGAAATTTACAAAATTTAGCCTTTTTTTTTTTTTTCCTGATGAAACATTTTGCTTTACCCACTTGACATCGTACCAAAATAAACATTAGAGCAGAGAAGTCATTTGAAAGTATAAAAGAGACAGTAAAAGAGCTTTCCC
>NW_009648440.1:476348-490190 GCF_000708025.1 Charadrius vociferus
GAAAAAAAAGGTCTTATTGGGTGCTTTACAGTTATTTTATTTTAGATTCATGTAGTGCTATAGAAGACTGAATGCTCACAACAGGTCTATGCTAGCAATGATAATGCAGGAAACTACCTTTCCCCTGCTTCTGTCTTAATTAAATGGCATCAGCCTGGAAGCAAGAGGTTGTAATTTTTCAATTATTTTTCATTCTTTCTGTCTGCCTGTATACAGTATTTGATCTTTTCCTGTAACTATGAACACAGGTACTGATTGTAATGGTGTATTTATACATGATTTTGCAATATTCTGTGATTGAAGGCCCCTTCACTGAAAGCAATTCTTCTTTAACTGATGGTGAAACGTTAACATCATGCCTTGATTGCTTTCTTTACTATTGAGCTGTGTTACTTGGTAGCTCTGTAGTACAAAGTGAATGAGAATTGAAAAGACAGACTTTCAGTTTCATTCAGCTTAAATTCCGTTTTTCACATCTCTTTCATAAACTTTGCTATGCAGTAAACTCAACATATTTTTTTTTTTTCAAATAACTTGCCTTAAAAAAAAAGGTTTATTTTTTGCGGCATTGCTCTTCAGCTTTGTTGAAGAAAATTGAAACATTCCTATCCATTTTATTGATCCTTAGTTAGCAAGACTCCTCTCTGTGGTGTCAAAGAATGAACTACACACTGAAAGCAATCAGCAACTACTTGAGTCAATCTAATTATTCTACACTGCCTCCCAGCAGATGACAGAAAGAAGAATTGGAAAAGGAGAGTTTTCAGCCCAGATGACAATGCATGTATTGGGATGGCAGAAAATTAAATGCTGTACAGGTCCAGGGTAGCGGCTTTAACTTTGAGTTCAAAAAATTTCATCCTGAGACTTTTCATCCTTGGCTTAGTTACCTGATGGATTTTATGGAAATATTTCCCAACAATTTTTCTACCATGTCTATCTAAATAAATGTCAAAGGCAGCAATTGGGCATGCAGCATTTTATGGTGGGATGGCAGAAAATAATTTTTGTTTAAAAAAAACGCCAAACAGTAAACACCAACACCCTCTCCCCCTACCCCAAACAACAACAAAACCGATGCCAAATAATTTAGGCTGAATGATAAAGGATCTGGTAATTTAGGGAATGGTTTCAGCTCTTATGTTATTCAATGCAATAACTTTTTTAGCTTCATGTGAAGTAATTTTTTTAAGCAGTGTATGTTGTTCAGTCTGGCTTAGGTGAGAACAGACCCTGAAACAGTCTTAAAAATGTTTGGGCTCTCATGTGGTATGAGGTAACAACAGAGCAGGATCCTGCGTCGTCATCCAGCTGAGCAAACCTCTTGGTGTGGCTGCAGTGGGGTGGGGGTAGGAACACATAAACAACTGGAAATGTTTAGTTGTAATTTACAAATATGAAATGACCGCGGGCAGGTTTATTTTATACCTACAGAAGGTAGATGTTTTACAATTATGCATATAAATCCTTGCAGTTTTGCTTGCATGTTTTTCAATGAATTGCCAGTTCACATTTGGGCATTCAGTAGATTTGCAGATAAATCGGGTTCATCAGACATGATAAATACAATTTTGTCTACTCAGCCTCGAAAGTAAAGTCCAATATTCATATCTGAATGTTGTCTAGAAAATGAGGAGAAGTGCCATGCTAGGCCAGATTCTGTTATATCAAATAGCAAGCTGGACAAATTCTCGTAATTCTTTTGGTTCTTTGGGTATACATAGAGTAGCAACATGAAAATGAAACTAATTCTTTTTTTTAAGACCTAATAAGGTCATAATAACTACAGAGAACAAAATAAAATCAATGACTGCATTTGTTACATGATAGCTTATACTTGGGAAGTTGAAACGTTAAAATTAGCTAGCAAGTTTAGAGAACAAAATAAGTCTAAACCATCATTTTTATTTAATAGCTCTCGGCAGTGGTCCCTGGAACTCCAGGAATTTAATATGGAAGGTTCATACTAAAAAAAATGTTGGTACACATTATAAATCTGCCGCTGTCCCAGTTTGATGTGTCTAGATGTTGGTTACATTTTTCTTTGAGTGAGACCTGATTGCCCTTATTTACCTTTTGTAGCAGCTCTTTATAGCAATAGTCCACTGGTTTTTACGCATTTAAGGAGAGGGGTTGTGGCCGTGCTTTTTACCTTGAAGGTAACTCATTGTGACCTTCTCAGGTCCCCTGTAGTTGCTTCTGGCGTTAGCATGTCACTGTGTCCTACCTTCTTGCACGTTTGAGACCTGCATCTCACACCCCTCCATTCAATTAGGGTTTGGCTTTAAAGCATCCTATAATGCTTTTAACTTGCACTGTGGATTCACTTTTACTCTGCCCTCTGGTCATGGTAAAGATTATAATTTAGAATAATTTAGCACTGATTTGTGGTATCTGTCACTACTGACCTCACGCTTCTTTCTGGTTGCTTACGCCGGTGGCACCAGGCATGACAATTTTCCTTTTTAAGTGCTGTATCTTCATATTTCGTATGTCGTCTGTCCGGCTTCAGGGGCTACTGCCATGGTAGTAACACATCGTGTAGGAGGCACCTTCTTTGCTGTTTCATGACATTGGTTAGATTTGCTTGCTTTTTCCTTCACTCCGAAGTTGTCATGGGCTTCCTGTGAGCTCTGCTGAGCTCTTGGGCTTCGGTTCTGCAAAACTCTTCAGCAAATGCTGACTGCTGTGCCAAGCCAGCACCCAGGTGCTGTGGCCCCAGCAGGACCAAGTCCTAAGGCTGATGGCTGTTGCTTTTGGCTAGGTTTTCACTGGTAAATATGTTGGAAAGAGTCTTATCTTTCTTGCCTGCCTTGGATCTCAGTATGCATTGTGTTTATTTGAATCTCGGATGACTCTGTCAGTTCTTGCAACTGATACAGGAGAGACAACCTGCCATCTCATACTCTTTTTCCTGGTTGGACTGGTGGGCTGATATGCTTCGCTCTGCATCATCTGAGGCAAGAGCGGCTGTGGGGTTAGGTATAACATGAAACTTCCCCAAAAGAGACCCCTAACAAATATATAATTCCCTCATCAAAGTAAATGCTGCTTCTGGTTCTGGTAAATGTGGTGATCAGAGGTAAAATCCTAGTTAAAAGAAGACAATTTGTGAATGCCGTGCTGGTTTGCAGGCCAACCCTGCCATGGAGCAGATAAAGCGACAATGGTCTGTCCCATCCCACTTCACCCAGTTTGTCACTTCCTTCTTTCATATCCCTGTTCACCTCAACAACGCTTCATTTATTTACCTTCCCATCTCCCATAAATGTCTTCTGCCTCTCCAGTTGATCTCTCCTGATCATACTAGGTACGTAATTATAATTACAATAATGCTAAGGCCTATGAAATTTGAGACACAGCACAAACAGAGCAATGACTCTGTACTTCTTGATCAAGGAATGTAGGTTTGAGCCTTAAAAATCTGCACATTCAAGGAGAAAGTTGTTTCAATGGTAATAGCTCAGTATTTCTGAACTGTTTAGCATGACTCCTAATAGGTTATTTTTGGCAAGCTGCTTTCAAAACGTTTTGATTCTATTCATGGTAGGCCTTATATTTGTTAAATTTTTGATAAAATGATATTGCAAGCAACAAAAAAAAAATAAAATCTGAACATGGAGAAAAAATGGCAATATAATCAAAACAATTTGGAAAGAAAAAATAAGCAAAAGCCAAGATGTTGAAGTACAGCACTTTTGAACTGGGAGCTGCTGCACTAATGGGTATAAATAATGCAATACTTTTCCCACGGGGGTACTGTAGCCATTAATTGGTTAATGGCTGAAGAGCACTTTGAGATCCTATATAGAGATATGGTATGTAAGAGTAGAGGGCTGCTTAATGAAAGATTGAATGTTGCTGCATAACACTGTTCTATATAGGTGTCAGTATGTCCAACTGGTGTCAATGGTAATCAAACCCATGGATCACATTGCTGGACAGCTTTAACATTTAGCAAGGTGACTATTTTGGTAAATCAACGTACATTAATAATTTTCTTTATTTCCCAGTAGTGCCATCTTCTTTTTTTAAAAAAAGTTTTAACTTTTTAATATATGATGATGCTTTGCATGCTTTTCAAATTTGCTTGCAGTAAAAGTTAGCAATATCTCTTTAAAAACTAAGCCTTCAAATGTATTATATAAGAAGTACTATATAAAATTATAGTATACCTGGCCCCAAAAGCATGCTTATATTAAAATTATATACAAATTTGTGAATAAATGTAAAATGTGGGAAAAAACCGGTAGGAACATGGAGCCTGACTGAAGCTTTTCTTAATCTTTAAAAAATTTTTTTAACAAACACCACTTACAGAGAAATAATACTTGGAAACTCCTGGACCTTATTTAGTTCTTAGGTCTTTTTAAGTAGTATAGATTTTAACATCTGATTTGACACAACGGTTACAATTTTGCCCTTGTCTTTCTTCATAACAATTTGTGAGGAAACCTCAACAAGAGTTTCTTTTTTTAATTTTTGTGTATCTGTCATGGGAATTATATTTAATTTTTTTTGCATTTGTTTATGTGAGCTTTCAGTAATTAGGCAGCTTCTGTCGTGACAGCACCTTTTAACTCACATACTACGTGGTAGGCTAATTTATTTGCAAAGAATATCACCAGAAGTAATCTCTTGGAGAAATCAAGACTTGAAAACTTGAATTCTAGATCTTAGAGCGGCTTGTAGTCTCTTTAGAAGTTAGTACCTGTTTCCCTAATTCTGAGTCTAATGAATTTTTATCTTTAAATACTCCCATGCATTCACTTATTATTTTCTTCCGAAGCTTATGAGCATGGACAAGCAAATTAAAATTTGTTTTGTTTTTTTTTTTTTTTTCTTTTTCCTTCCCCTTTTCTCTTTTAACTGCTTAGTTTGTACTGCCCTAACTTGGTATCTCATTGCTTGCCTCTTTGTGTGGCTGCCAAGGTTTCTTGCATAATTTTCTTGACAAATGGCTTACTCATTAATATTTCAGCCCCGTTCCTACCAACCTCAGAGAAGTGGTATGCCCCAGGCAGGGAAATGCAGTTCATTCCTTAGGAGCCTTCTAATCTTTTCCTTAAACGCTTTGTCAGAGCCTGTGACAGATAAATGAAGACGGTGCAGTTCAAACTAGAGATGACTTCTTTGTACACGCGTGATCATACATTTTCTAACTGGGATGTGCTGGACTGCAGTGGAGTCTCTGCTGCAAACGTCTATGTTTTCTCTTCTTTATCGATACTGAAGTCTGTGAAACTTATTGACTCTGAAGTAAAATCCACAGAGAAATTTGTCTCTGTCTTTCTTTTTTTGATTGGCTGTTGAAATATACATAGTCCTGGTAACGGCTCTGTCTGTTCACAGACTTTCATTATTTCTATAATAGAGACAGACCGAGGCACGATACTGCAGCTGAGTTAGAGTTTGGGTTGAGATCAAGTTCACATTGTAGATAGTTCTGAGAACTGGATCTCTGGTGATATTTTGGCTCAAGATGATAGCAAATACGTGAAACTGATCTCTTTAGAGCTTGGTGTGACAGAAAATTGGTATGACACAAAGCTTATAATACCCCCACCATCACTTAAGGTTGAAACATGATAAGAAAGGCTAGCTTGATTTAAACATTGATTACATACACATTAAAACCATGAAATAACTCCTTGGTTTAAAATATTCATTATATTTATTGTTACATATTTAGATTATTCTTTTAAACTACAGCATGAGGTCTAGGGTATTACTAAGGAGGACATAGGGAGATCTATGGTGAGTGGTGAATTTCCCCATTTCTCAAGAACGGAGGGAGATGGTGGGAATCAGAGTACTATTGGGAGATAGCAGGTAAAGCTGAAGACTTCTAGTTTGTGCATGAACTGAGTGATTTGTGTTATCCACCTCCTCTGGCATGACCCATCTAAGTCATTTGGTTTTCTTAGTATTGGGTGGGCTGGGTTTGTTTCTCAGGTTTAATTTTTCACTGTGACATATGAGGTGTCTAAAAACTTGGGTATCTGGGCACGTTTTTTCAGATGAAGGTTAAATGTAACCCATTAAGTAGCATGTGTGTTGAATTTTGTATGTAAGATGTTGCTGTGTTTCTTTCTGCCTTTTCCCTGGAGGAGACAGGCAGTCATTATTTGGTTAGTGAGTGATGCCTTCTGAGTTGAAGGATGTCTTCTTTGTCTACCACAGGCACCTCCAGAGGGCTGGGCTGCTCCTACCACTGCCATTGCCAGGGAGGTGCAGCACTTCCCCAGAAGGGAGACTGCAGTTTTGCGGGTGCCCCACCAGGAGAATCCAGCACTTCTGGTGGCTGTGGTTGAGCCATTCTGCCTTAAATCGTAAAAATAAAGCATATGCCTATAGCTTTATGCTTTTCTGCGGTGTACTGCAGTGTGGATCTTCATCCCACAGAGGTCACTGACACATGGCAGCGCACCTATTGGTGACTTTCTCTACCTGATAAGCAGTGCTGAAGTTCAGGAGGTTCTGCCATTTCAGGAGTGCAGCACGTACCACGTTTATCACCGCCCACGCTGGGGAGTTGTTGATTTGTGGTGCAGTGTTTTGGATTACTATTGTGGAAATTACTAATACTTAAAATTACTTACCTATACTTCCTCTGCTGTTGATTGTGCTGTTACCAAGTCTGCATGTGTCCCGTTCTTGGCATTTAATAACTGACTGCATAAAAAAATTACTACTTCCTCCTCCTGTTAAGGCAGGATGAGGTCTCTCTGGTTTTATTATGTCCAAATGGTGTAATTAATCAGTGAGAACTATGCATAAATACACATAAATACTGCTAATATCTAATTTCTAAACAAATTAATTTTTACTCAGATAAAACTCCTTAGGAGTAAAATTCTTGATGGCATATATCTCTGTAGAAAAATACAAATAATCAAGTTGCATATATTGGTAGAAAAAAGAAGGCAGAGGAAATAGTGGTAATCTTGACTGCAGTATAGGTATTTAAAAGTCTCTGTCCCTTTCATCTGACAGTTATTTACAATATGTCTTCTAAGGAAGAAAGCTAGTTGGCAACATTTTCAAGGTATTGGAAAAAGAATATTCCCTAGGCAGACAAAGGTAGTGTATTTTCAGATTGCATCCCTTGAAAAATTGATGCATTTAAGAGCAGGAGACACATTTGAGAGTATTTAAGAATGGTTTCTGCGTTGTCTTTTTGCAGTCTGTAATTTGTAATGTAATGCATTCAAAATATGTTTGTGTAATGAGGATTTTCCCTTAAAATATGGAATTGACTATTAGCTGTTTTTTCTCTATTGTGGAGGGAGGGAAGAGGCATGTCAGGTCACAGCTGCTTCATTTTCAGTAGAATTTTGTGTGCCTTTGTCATCGCACGCTATTGAAAATTTCCACTAAAGGGCTTAATTGACATTTCGTTAGTAAAAACCAAACTCTGTTATAGTTTGTGAAAAAGAAAATAATGAAATAATTAAGGTATAACTGAAAGAAAATTAGATACTGTTTCTGAGCAGGGGTGGTTTTCCCTAATTTAATCTACTGTTGTGTAGATATTTAAACTTTTTTTTTCTTTTTTTTTGCACTGATAGTTTCTTCCTCTGTATTTGTTTATTTTGTTTTTATTTATCTGTTTTTTTCAGTTCAACTGAAAATGTTATGGTTGGACTGCTTACCTTAAAGTTCTGAATTTTGCATTTTATAGTTTGGTATCTTTCCGTCTTCTAGAACCAGAAGTTTTTTTCTGAATAATTCAGCAATTTGATGTACCTGATGAGCTTGTTGATCACAACTTCCAGTGTGTGGATACTCTACTTCTGAACCACTTAAAACAAATTCACTGCAAGTTGTCTTGAAACCTGATTATGTCAATCTGAAAAAGCCTTATACCAGCTAGGCAGCACAGCTACAGAGTTTACAAGTATTTTGACTACTGAAACACATTTTACCTGTCTTAAATCATGTCTTGAGAAGTATTATCCTTCCATTAAGTCGGGAACTTATGGATAAAACTGAACGATCTTGGAGTGACACTATGTATCAGGGGAACTAGTGCCTGTGGCAGCTTTTGGAGGACCACACGGGGAGCTGGAACTTGTTGCAGTGTGATGTGAATACGACATTTGTCATCGTTGGCAATATCCAACCTGAAACTGAATGGTGAGTGGACTCAAGTGGTGATTCAGAACATTTTAAAACTGGTACTTGCCTAGAAGTCCTTGCAGAAGCGTGTTCCCCTCTCCAAAGACTTGCTGCCCACTATGACTATCTTAGTCCATCCTGCAGTCCTAAAGAATGGTGAAGGTGGCTGAAGGTGTGCCTCATGAGTATGGAACACGTTTTCTGTGCTTGCCTTCAGGTGCTTATGTATGTAAGACAGGTCATGAAATACTGACCTTTGTTCAGACAATCTTCTGGATCAATGAAAAAGGTGCATGGTTGTTAATACCTCTTATTTCATATTTAAGAGAAAACATGGTCATGCCTTATCCCAGAAAAGGTTTTTTAATTTTCTCTCTCAATATTGCAAGCCTCAAAATGTTGCCAAAGGCGGCATCATGATTAATGTATCACTATTAGAGAGCAGACAGCAAGCCAACTTATGACACATTCTTGCTTCAGTTAAGAAAAATAACAAAAAAAAAAAAAAAGCTATTTGGTATGTTTTTTGGAACTTGCTGATGGGTTATTAACTAGATGAACTCCAAGTACACGAGAAAATTAAGAGCCAAATACTTGGAGGCTATGTTTTCTTGCCTCGTGCTTTGTAGTTCATGCAATATTTTGTTCCGTTGAGTCTTTAGCCATCATCTAAAAATGTTCTACCCTTGGAAGATTGGGTTCTAAAATGGATCCATTCAAAGTTGTAAGGCTGTTTTTAGAGGTCTGTGTGAGTAACTTAAATTCAGTATGCTCAATAGGAGTGAAAGTCTGTTCTGGTGTGCAACAATATATCTGCATTTTAAAATGAGCTTGAAAACAGGCTAAGCTCATTATTAGTATTGCGAGCAAAATAATTTCTGATATATCCTATGCAATGTAGATATGGTCGTGGCAATACAATGATATTTGCTGCTGTATGCCTACATAGTTTTCAAAACTAAAATTCAATGCTTAGCTAAATTGCTAAGCAGACTGGTAAATGTCCAATTTTAGCAGCCTAGCATATGTTTATAATTTTTGTTTTAACATATGCTATGTTGGTTGAACTCCCCTCCCCACACATACGGTAGATAAAAGCTGTCACATCACAAAATGGTGGCAGCCCAACTTTTCTAACATTTTCCATGGCACTTCAGAGTCTTGCATTAATTAGCTATTCTTGGATAGGAGACAGACTCTCATCTTTGTAGAATTTTGGTTTCAAACCCGTCATGTACTTCGGTTTATGTATGCAGTAGCCCATCTGTGTTTCTGCAGCCATGAACAGTAAAAAGCACAGGGCATACAGAAAAGCGGTCAGCGAGGGTGAGGGTGCCCTTTGCTTCGAAGAGATAAATACCTAACAAATGGCCCTGAAAGCAGGCCCCTTTCCTCCACTGGCGGGCTCTAGTTTGCTTGAACAAGAGCTTTTTGTCTCTTCCACTTTTCTAGGAGAGGGGGTGAATAAAACAACACTGGTGCCACAGGCCTTTTTCTTTTCACTGTTAGCTGCTAAACTACCCTTTTTTTTCCTCCTCCTTTTTTAAGGCAGGTGTAAGGAGGAGTTCCACTGAGCCTGATTCTTTCCTGAACCTCAGTGGAGCAGAGGGGACTTGTGACAAATACCACTGCAGCTGTGTTAATGCTGTCTTAATCCTTGCTGCACTATGATGTGGAAACCTGGATTTAGACATGAAAGGACATGCCTTAAAACAGTACAGCAATATGATACCTTATCACATCAAACTGCCTTTTGCACGTGCTCCAAAATCACAATATTTTTTGGTATTCTGTCTGCTCTTTCCCGGTTGTTAAGCTCCTGACTGTGGTGTACTTCTGCATGTGTAAAGTCTACTGTGCTGCTGCACAGGGGACAGTTGGTTTTCTGAGAGGGATGAAGGAGCCTTCACCATCAACTGAAACTGCTAAGAAGTGGCACGGGATCTGTAGTAGAAGGCTGACATTGGCAAGGGCTGTCATATTTGTGCCTGGTCTCTCCACAACACGGACAGGGTTGTTCTAATGCCTTCATCCTTGGGTGGCATGGGTGCCACCTCCTACCCTCTGGTCTACCTTGAAGCTGCTCTAAAGCTTATACCCATGTGCAGGCATGGTTCCAAATGTATTGCCAAAATACAACGTACAATATCATCCCTATAAAAGATCTGAGTTCCTGCAGTTGTATTAGACATCTCAGTATGAAGATTGAGGTACAGGGACAGGCCCAAGGAGCTTCAGAGGAGCTGCTGAGGCACCCGGGAATGTGGCAGTGGCAGCATCAAGGTAAGGACATGTATAATAGGTGATGGTGGGGGCAGTGACTGGAGAAGCCCCACTGGGAGCTGCTGGCAGGGCAGCCTGCTTCCAAAACCCCACGTCGTCTCCCACCTGCGAATCAAAGCCGCTGTCCAGCCTGGAGCGTGTGACCCACTGGTAATGCTGGTGAAGCACTTTGCCATCTTTGGATCGTAGACACCAGTGGTGGTTGTTCAGTGTTTATTTCCCATTTATGTATTTGTTTTCAGCTACAAGACCTACAGCTGCTGTTTGGCTTGCTGTGGTTGTTAGCTGGCTGGCAGTCTTTGCTGTGGGATTCAGGTTTTGTGCGCGGAAACCAGTTTCGTTTCACTGCCAAATAATAAGTATGGTGGAAATGAAGGAAGA
The DNA here is from genome assembly GCF_000708025.1 of Charadrius vociferus. Lineage (NCBI taxonomy): Eukaryota > Metazoa > Chordata > Aves > Charadriiformes > Charadriidae > Charadrius > Charadrius vociferus. The sequence continues at coordinate 487,134 of NW_009648440.1, forward strand.
AAATGATAAATTTAAACTGTGCTTTTTCAGACCTTTAGATAGATGTCTACTGGAAGTAATTGTCTATTACAAGTGAACATAAGTAATTAGTGTATCCTTAACATCAGTTATTTATTGCTAACAGAAAGGTAAAGAGACTCCTTCATTTTCTAGTGTTGCTCTCCACTCTGGTAAACATTTCCTTGGTTTGAGGGTTTCTTGTACAGTGTAAAGAGCGTAAACATGGCTTTTCCCTTCCTTCTGTATGGCTTCTCTCTCCAAATGTAATTTATCACCAGTTGAGTTGAACTAAGTCCAATAGCATTTTTCTGTAATGATCCCGGAAGTACATGAGTCTGTGGTGGGACAGGGGAGGAGAAGAGTGTTTGTGAAGGACTTCAATTTTTCTGGCACTCTTGTGGGATACTACATCGGTGTCTCCTTTCCTGCTTGTTTGCTCGTTTGCAGTATTTGGACATAAGGTAACTCGCCAGATAACATTGGATAACTGTAACTTTTTTTTTCTTACTGCTCACTGCTTTAGATTAGAATAATAGTGCAGATAGTAATGCAATTTAACTATTTAAGGCACAACCATAATGTTAGGATGAAAACCCTGACACAAATTCATCTGTAGGTTTTTCTTTTGTACAAGTTTGTGAAAAGTATATATTACTTGGTCAGAAAAATTAGTGGTTCTGAACTATGAGAAGCTGATAGCAGTGTTGCTCATTACAAATACTGAAAAATCATCAGGTAAGGCTTTAGAGATGTATACCTTAGAGGCTCCCTTAAAAATTGTGATCTTAAAATAAACAAACAAACGTCGTCCCCCCCCCAGCACTTATGTTTCATGTTCTAATTTCTTTTTCCATAAGGTTATAATCATGACAAGAACTGTTTTTGTGAAAGTTAAACTTCTCATGGTTATCTCATTCTCAGAGGAATGGTATTTAGGAAAGCAGCAAACATCACGAGACTCACGATAAAGTCACGAGAGTTTTTCATACTTTACAGTTATGTCTAAGTTTTGAATTGAATTTTTTTTGAAAAATAAATGTATAGGCAGATGGTGATATTTACTTAAGGGAAGCTGAATTCATTATCTGACTAGAACTGGGTATTTCAAGCAGCTGTTTGAAAATGAGAACTCACTTTCCATGAAGGAGAACGTATGTTTGGGGAAAATGGAGCCTCTTTTCAAAACGTAAGGCTATCCCTCATTTAGTGTATGTCAGAGGGGTTTCTGGTATGTATGTGTGTATTCATTTATGGAAGAACCTTATCAGTAATGGCCAAGAACTAATTTGGTGAAATAGAAGCAGTCCTTAAAAGTTTCAAAACTAGATAAAAGTTGTAGATGTTCTTTCTTCTTAAGATATTCAGCCAGAAAAAGGATTAAACCAAATATTTAGTAATCCTACACTGCCTTGCCAAATTTAATTTCTGACTACCCGACTTGCCTTTATTTTAATTTATTGAGATACAGTTCAGAAGGTAGTCCTATAGAGAACATCCAGGCGTAAGCCAGAAGAAAGGAAGCCAAGTATGAACATACCCATTATCTTTTACAGGTCTGGTTTTTGGGGACTCTAGAATGTGTCTATTCTATTTGCATATATATATATATGGAGCTCAAGAGTATGAAAAAAAATCTTAGCTTGTTTGTTCTTTTTTTACACTTGTGTTTCTCTTATGTTCCCGTGGAAAGCTAGCTAGATACTGTAATCCTAGCGTAAAGATGGAAAGCTGTCACTTGAAGTCTGTGGTCTGTTCATTGCTTATGTCCTTTCTTCCCCCATTTCTTTAAGAAGACTTTCACGGGAAAACTCTTTCACCCAGGAAACCTGTGGCCCTGGATTTCGTGGTTCATAGAGAAATACAAACCTATTTGTTGTTTGGAGCAGATGCCTTTCCCCAGTCACTTAAATTCTAATGCCTCTGCTTTCCTATTCTGTAATAAGCAAATTATAATGCTTAGTTATTTTACTGGAACCTGTGCTAATATTTGTGAAGCCCAACTATAGATTTCCAAGTGACTTTGCATCTCAGAATGGGCTTACGCATTTGGAGTGACTGACGGGCTCGTGAGCCTCAATCTCTGTTTTTGGAATTATCTCTTTGAACACTACAAAATACTGCAGCTGGGTACATGTGAAGCACAAAGCCTGTTTGTAAACAGGGCGGATGTGTAAAGATCACCCTTTGATAGGAAACGAGTTGTTCAGTTCAGACATCTTTCAGAATCTCATCACTTCATCGCCTTCCTGATATTTGGGGAGCCTCCCAATGTGGTACAGTGGTGTAAGCTGTGAAAATAGTCATTCTGGGAACACATAGAAAAGGCATTTTGTGCTCACCCCAAAATGCTAACATTGGTTCTGAGTCTGTAGAGCCTTTATTGTGAATCTTGTGCAATACTCATATGTGAACTTAATGTGCTGTTTATATGTAAATATATGCCTTGTGGTCTGGCCATCTGTTTTTTCACAGTAGTTCAGTAGTTTGAAAGGTTAAACTGGTTTTGTCTGGCATTAAATAAGAATTAATGATGATTGGATGGTGTCTGCCACGTGCATCTGGTTGATGTGGAATGCATTCCATAGCTTCTGCTAACGGCGGGAGGTGAAGCAACAATAAATTAATGCTTGAGGTCTTATTATAAGCAAGTCCCTAACTGCTGAAGGGCATTGTTAAATTTCTGAGTTTCTCATAAGCAGTATTCAGTTATTGCCTTATATTTTAATCGTATGAAAAATACTGTTTCAAAGAAGGCCTGATGTTTACTCAGCTGTAAAGAGTAGCAGTATCTGGGATGGGGTTAAGGCAAGGTCTAGAGTCATTAATACTGATGCAATGATGCAGAAGACTGGTAATTGAGTAAGATATCCTAGCTGAAATTTGATCACAAGGATATTTTCCCTCCTCTGAAGTCAAAATAGTGGTTTGTAATGGGAACTTTGGCATATTAATCAAGCAGACATTTGGATTTCACTTATCCCTGAGATACTAGCAATTCCTGCAGCAAGACTGCAGTTCCTAACTCTTTTTTTTTTTTTTTTTTTTTTTTTTTTTCCC